>NC_140097.1:22554568-23041568 GCF_964237585.1 Gallinula chloropus
ATGGGGCGTGGGCAGACAAGGGGGAAAAGGGTTTCCTGCAGCTCTGTGTGTCCCACAGCCCATTGACTGGCACTTTGCCGGGCAGGTTAGGCTTGCATCAGCTAGGCAAGACGTTGGTGGCACAGCCCCTCCTGTGCAGCCTGCCACAGGTCCTGCTCCTGCAGCTCAGATGCCCAGCAGTCAGCCACTGCTGAAGCTACTCCGACAACGGTGAAGCTACTCCTAGGATTTGAAGCTGCTCCGACAGCTCAGGCACCCAGCGGTCAGCCACTGCTGAAGGCAGCATCTGAAGCTACTGCACATCCCCCTCACCTTCAGCAAAGCCCTCTGCAGCTTGCTGTGAACCCCATGGAAACAACATTGGTTTCTCTGAGGGGAGCAGGGACAGCTAGAGCAGAGATTTGCTGCCTGCTCTGCTGCCTTGGGCATCTGGCATCTCACAGCCCAAGTCCCTCTGTGCACAGAGGTCCCTGCAGTGCTCCCAGGAGCATCCCTGCTTCACACACCTTTGCCCAGAAGCGATCAGTCATCCCACCCCTGTGACATGCTGTCCTTCAGCTTGGTGGTGACAGCAGTCTGGCAGTCCAGCCTGTGTGTCTTGGTAGGATGTTTGGCTGGAAAGCC
The DNA here is from genome assembly GCF_964237585.1 of Gallinula chloropus. Taxonomy (NCBI): domain Eukaryota; kingdom Metazoa; phylum Chordata; class Aves; order Gruiformes; family Rallidae; genus Gallinula; species Gallinula chloropus. Next base: position 22,555,193 of record NC_140097.1, read on the forward strand.
TGCCCTTGTCCAAAATGGGGCACAAGACGTGGTCAGTGCTGGGATCTCAGTCCATCACAGGCTCTGTAGGGTCATCCTGGATAGGGATGTGAGGGATGTGGGCTGAGACCCCCCTGCACAGGCTGTCTGCCCAAAATCTGCACCGAGACTTCATATCGGGACTGGCTGAGTTCATAACAGGGCTGAAGGTGAGAAGCAGCCCAAAGTCCTCTGAAAGGGCTGGGATGGGGTCTGGAGGGGGATCTTTCCCACAGGACTGGGACGGTCTTGCCTTGACACTGCTTGGGGATTATGCCCACAGGCATCCCTGTCTGATCAGGGGGGTCCTCACCTCAGCAGCAGCTTTTGGGAGGTCCAGCACCAGGACTGGGTGGCAGGAGGGGATGGCTGCTGCGTGCTCCTGTTTGCACTGCCACCTCTGCCCTGTTATTTATGGCTGCTGTGCGTTTCCCTTCCACTTGCTTCCCACTTCCTTCATCACTGGGTTTTCCTGCCCTAAGGCAGGAGCACTGAAACGGTGCCAGGCTGACAGCCCTGTGCCAAGAGCCAGCCCAGCATGCCCTGGGCTTTGGATTTCATTGGCAACAGTGCCAGGAGAAGGTGTCTGTGGTCCTCCACTGTCTTGTGGCACCTCTCCTCTCTCCTGCCCACCTCACTTGTCACTTTTTAAATCTACTAACTTTTTTTTTCTTCTTTTTTTAAGTAGATGTGATGGAAGAGTGGGAGTCTCGGAGACAAGTGCTATGAAAACAGGTGTCCAGGTCTTTTCCCTCCATCTTCTCATGGTGCCAGCTGAAGGGAAAGGCTGCAATCCATGAGCTGACCTTTATCAGACATCAGATGATGCAGGTGGGAGAGAGCAATACAATGTAACTCCATGCAGGGCTAAGGAAAAGCTTCCACCAGTGTGTCCCACCATCCATGAGACACTCAGTGCCTCACCAAGAGTCGCAGGTTTTCCTGTGCTGCCAGGCCAGCCAGGGCAGAGTCCCCAGGATGGCACTAGGGAAAGGAGGTCACTTCTCACTGGGTCCTTTCCCAGCTGAATAATACTGATTTGGGCTTTATTTTCCATTCCTGCCCCTCTCAGCCCAACGTCCATCCTGCCCAGCATCCCACCTCTGCCCATGCCCTTTGTTTTGCACAGTTGCCCTGAGGACAGATTGGCATGGGCAAGGTACACTGGAAACAGCACTGCCTTGCCAGTAACAGGTCCCTAAGGTCTTCTGCCCCAACTGTGGACTTATTTGCCTTCTCCAAAAACACTGTGAGGTCTGAAGGCCAGGGAAAGAGCAGTGCTATAGGGTCCACCTCAGAAACGAGCTACCCAAACCCAGGCACAGGTCTGGTCAAGTCAGGTAAGAGTTTTCCCAGGGGCAAGGTGGGGGCTTTGGCTGCTGCTGGAGCTGCTCATCAGCACAGGGGGACAAGATGAAAGCCTTTCCTGATTTTCCTCCACAAAGGCCCAACTCAGACTTCACCCATGCTGCTTCTTCCCTGTGGAGCAGTGCCCGGGAAGCTGTGGCTGCTCTCCCAGCGACTGGCATGAGGAAAGCAAACCCGCCGTCCTCAGCATTTGATATAAGGCTTTCCACAAACACCAGCTAATGGGAATTCCTCAGCAGTGTCCCTGGGAGCTTCAATATTGGATGTCAAGGCAGCCTTTTGTCTTCTCAGCAGGCAGTCGGACCGATGTGCTTAACCCTTTCCAGCCTGAACCACCGGGCTGTGCATGGTGGAGCCTTGGAATCAGCTGGGAGTCCCGCTCCATCTCCCTGCTGTGCTCTCCACGCCATGGCCTCAGCCATGCAGCTCTCCTGGCCCTGCAAACTCAACACACGTGTGGCTTCATTTTATGGGGAAGGTGCCTTGGGAGGTCCAGGAGGGTTGGGTGTCTTGCAGCTTGGAGTGGGGCAGGCTGAAGGTTCCTGTTTGTGCCGGGCAGAGCAGCTGTAGGCAGGAGCGGGTGAGCGGGCAAGGTACAGAAAGAGAAATAAGGGAACAAAAGGCGCCTGGGGCAGGGGGGTATGTTTGCATGGAGGAGGGCAGGAATTTCTTTTCTTTGCCCAAAAGTCTAGAGTGCCTTTCTTTAGTGCCTCCGTCGCTGCATGGGGCCTCGGTCAATAACATTCCTCCCTCGCCCTGCGGAAGGAGACGGGCCAAGCACGGGGCGGCTGAATGAAATTCCTCTCACCTCACCCCGTAAACATCCCAAGAGTCTGGCCCCATTATGGCTGGGTACAAAAGTCTGGGTCCGAGGCCGAACAAAAGGATGGGGAAGAAAAGTGCAGGTTGCCAGGGAAACGCTGTCCAGGCCGCCTGGTTTTATCAGCAAGGGGCCTGGGTTTTCTGCCTGAGTTACAGGAATCTGCAGCAATTTATTTCCACCACAAGACAGCGGCTTTAGAGGGCAGGCACGGCGGGCTCTGGCTCTGCTTTTGGTGTCCACAGCAGGGCAGGTGAGGCGTGAGTGGCTGGCACGGTCTCCAGGGATGCTGGGCTCCCAGAGAGCCAGCAGCTTCCCAGGGAGCAAAGCGATGCCTGGGGCATCACAGGGAGCAGTGACCCTCCTGCAGGCCTGACCCACCTGCCCCGAGGCCCTGCCCCAGCCTCCTCTAAACACATGGAGTCCCATCGTCCCCCCGTCTGCTCGGCCCGTTCACCTCAGTTCCCTGATTTACCCCTCTTCCCCTGAGCGGGGATCCTGGTGTCCCAGCAGGTTGGTTTAAACTGGGAAGAGCTGTTTTCCAGGGGCTCGATTCCAGGGTTTTACAATTTCATCAGGACACCCCTTTGCTATTTAACTTCCAGGTGAAGGCTGAGGACTCCAGCTCCAGCGCTGTCCCCACTGGAGAGGATCTGGTCTGTCTGTCCCCAGAGCACCAAAGCTGGGATTGAGGTGGGGACACAGTGCCTGAAGGTCAGAAGAATCGAGGGTGCCCTGGCATGGTGCTTAGCAAAGCTAATGTAAGTGACTCCCTGAGCCACTGGCTGAGGACTGGATTTGGGTGCGTTGGCCTCATTTGACAAGGAAGAGTTCAGCTACGGGAAACCCAGTTCCAACTGGATCTACGTGCTCCCCTACCAGCTTTGGTGACAAGAGAGCTGGTGCTCTAGAGACCTGGAGGCAGTACAGACAACTTGGCAAGCCGAGCTGAGGCAAATCTTGCCAGGGGTGCTGTGACCCAGGGGAAGATCCCACTCAGGCACCAGCTCAATGGAGCAGGCCTATTGTGCCCCCCCCCCACCAGCCCAAGGGAGGTGATGCTGCTGGGCATAGGGTCAGTGTGCAAGGCAGAGCAGTGGGGTAAGACTCAACAGCCTGCAGAGTGAGACAGGAGTCGGGTGTGTTGGTGTCCCACAGCCAGGATGGGTGGGTTTCCATGGGTTCCAAACCAAAGTGCCGAACTGCAGGTGGGGTGAGAAGGTTCCCAGAGGCAGAACCTCTCGCAGAAGAGAAGGAACCACACTGAAGGCTGTGAGCCTAACACCCATCCTTCCTCTGGTTTACTTCTTGTGGTGGGGCTCAGGGAGTTTGTGGGATGGGTCAGAAGGCCTGGGACAGAACTTGCAGGTGGCAGGAGGAGAACCATCCCAGCGAGCCACGGGAAGCACCGGTCCGAGAGTGCCTGCTCAGCTCGATTTATCTAGACACTCTAGACAAGGGCAGCAAACTGTGCTCAAAGTTCTAACAGGGAAATTACAAATTAAACTGAAGATGATGGGATTAGTGGAAGAAACAGAAGTCAGGTACACAGGCTGTACCTCTGGACGGAGGCAGCGCAGGCCAGGCAGAGTTCACCGCTGGAGTTTCCCCGGAATCGATCCTGGGATCGATCTTGTCTCCTCTCCCCATGAATGATGTTGTCATAAGAAGTGGAAGTGCTTAGGTTAAGCCAGCTGATGACGCAGAAGGAGGAGACGTGGTGAATGCAGAGGAGATAGGAGATCAAACAGAAAGCAGCAGACAACCTTGAGCGCAGAGACACGGAGTGAGTTGAAATTCAACAGCACGAAACACATGGCTAATGGCAGGGGTGGCTTTTTTTGTGCCAGACAGGGAGAGTGTCACTGGGATAGGACAGAGGAGGAGGAGGAGGACTTGGTTGCAGCAGGCAGGGGTGATTATGAACCACAGATGAGCCGAAGGCACAAAAAGGTGAGCGAGACCGGAGGGGATGGGATATTCCCAGGAGAGGCAGGAGATTATTAACAGCGTTTGCAAACTCCTGGCAAGATCTCATCTAGCACTGGGCAGGAGTCCCAGGCAGGTAGGCTGAACACCTGCCAGCAGCAGCACAGAGTAACTCTGACCTGAGATCCTACATCACAAGTAACACAGAGGCTGGAGGGAGTTACCGTCTCCTCTGCTGGGTCTCTCACCAGGGCAGTGGGCAGTGCAAAAACCTGTATAAAATAGTGGGTGATGCTGGCACAAGGGTGGCAATCCCAGGACGCCAGGAAAGCTCAGTCATCAGAAAGCAAGGATCTCGATGATCCCAAGGGCCCTGCATCCCGTGTCTCCAGCCCACCTGACGCCACCTGAGCCCCTGCCTGCCCCAGCATCTCTTTTGCAGAGCGTCTGCTCCTGCCCTGCTCCTTCCCCTCCCGCCTTCGTGTCTGGAAACCGATCCCCACTTCAACTTTAAAGAGGGAGAAAGAAAAGGAAAGCCAGCAGACTGGGCCTTTTGTGCAGCAGAGCAGATTAGGGGCCTCCCAGGGACTGCAGCTTGTGCTCAGAAGAGGGAAGGGCTGGGGGGGTGGGGTGGGGAGGGATGGGGGGAGGCTCCACTCTTGTCCACAGCCCGTGAAATTCAGACCTGACTTTCGTCTGCTCCTTGCAAACTCTTTTTTTTTCCACCTTCTTTCCCTTCTCCCCCACTCCTTCCATCCCCATCCCCACCCTGCTTGATGCTGTGCAGCAGCATTCTGGGGACTAGGACCCTTTCAGTTCCTGCAAGGGATTTAACTCCCAAAGCCTGTGTCACGTTCCCCTGCTCCCATGCTGAACCAGGGAAGCACCCACCCAAACAAAAGCCAAATCCCCTCCTAGGGGCAGTCAGGAAAAGGGGTCCCTGTACTGGTCTCTGGTCTGATGACAAAAGGTTCCTTGGACTACAGACAGGCAGGTTAGTGCCCAGCAGGGGACAGCAGGGATTAGCTGCCACCTGCATGAGGAGGCTCCATGGCTCCAGCCCCAGGGACAGGAGGACACATGCCAGATGCTTTGTGCTACCTGTCTGCTCAGCCTTGACCCTCGAGGCGTTTTCCAACTCACCTTCTCAGATGCGAAATGTGGAGCTGGGGTGAGCCAGAGCTGCCTAAACCCAGGTTTGGATAATCTTAGGCTCTTTTGATTTGAAATCACAGAATCACAGGGTCACACGGTTGGAAAAGACCTTTGAGACCATCAGTCCAACCATTCCCATCCTGTGCTGACCCACATCCCTGAGCACCTCATCTCCCCATCTGTTAAGGTGACTCAGCCCCTCCCTGGGCAGCCTGTGCCACAGCCCCACAACTCTGCCAGGGAAGAACTTTGCCCTCCCATCTGCTCTGACCCTGCCCTGGCACAGCTTGAGCCCATTGCCCCTTGTCCCATCTCCTGTCCCCTGGCTGAAGAGATCATCGCCCACCTCTCTGCACCCTCCTGGCAGGGCAGTGGAGGTGGGGAGAAGGTCTCCCCTCAGCCTCCTCTTCTCCAGGCTGAACACCCCCAGCTCCCTCAGCTGCTCCTCAGAGGATTTGCCCTCCAGCCGTGATCGACCTGCTCAAGCTGACTCAGCTTCAAGCCAGGCAAGTGGACTACATGGTCCCTGCTAAACTCAATTACTCTATGATTTTTAAGTAGCTGTAGAAAGTGACTGAGTATCTACCTATATATACACATAGAGTCCCCCCAAACTTAAGAAGTAGAGTCACAGAATCACTTAGGTTAGAAGAGACCTTTAAGACCATCGAGTCCAACCACAGCCTAACCCTGCCTAGTCCACCCCCAGACCACGTCCTCTACATCAGGTAGATGTAGGTGCCCTATCAAGAAAACCCAGTGAAATCAATTAAATTGGGACAAAATTCTATGCAGCTGAGAAGTTGGTCTTGCAGTGGGAAATGTTGAGCAACCCCACTGATATTTCTGGCCCTGCTGACAATGGGGTTGTCTCCTGCTTAACAGTCTTCTGTGGGCTCTGAGGTGTCTGGAGCTGCTGTCTGCTGCAATAAGATAGGCACAGCAACAGAAGCTTGAATTTTGACAGGAGGTGTGAAGAAACTGTTTTTTTCCAGTCCTTTTTCAGAATCTCAGTGCTGGGTCAGACTGAAGACTCAGCTCCCCTGGCACTCTTCCTGCTGGCAGCCATGGGTGGGTGCTTGGAGGAGAGATGGTGCGTGACCCCTTCCTAAGGGTCCTGCCAACCAGAAGTTGGGGATGACAGCGGGTCAGGAGAAGATGGTTTAGCCTCTAACCTTCAGGACATGAAGTTTGCCATGGGAACTGACCATCCAGAAGCAACAGCACTGAGCCTGCCATCCCTTGGAAGCTGCAGGCAGGGTGACACCTGCTACCCACAGAACACAGAAAGACCTTTCTTTTTGCTTCTTGAGTTCAGTCAAGAGAAAAGGACAGTGGTGGTGGCCTGAATTATGGCATTTGTGGCTTTTCTCTGTTGCTGACAATGAGGGGCATCATTAGTTCCTAGGCAACTGGTTCTGTGGCTTTCTAAGGACCTCTGGCAGTTCTGTTCCTCACTGAGGACCCTGTGTTCTTCCCATCCTGTGTAAGCACTACACCCTCACACGAATCACAGAGACCCAGCTCTCCTGGTTGCAGGTTCATTTCCTGTCCCTTGGCTTTGATTTTCAGATCCTCACAGTTCTTTTTTGAAAGATCAGCCAACGCAGGCTCTCCTGGGGGAGACCCCAAAACATGCAACATGAAGTGGGGGTGGCAGAGGTGAAAGGACTGGCCTGGTGTTGCAGCTTTGTGAGGCTGTGCTGCTGAGATGGTTTCTGTAAGCAGCAGTTACAGTTTTCTGCCAGCCTCAAAGTGTGAACTTCAGGCAATTCAAGGCTGGGAGATAGTCACAGCACCTCTGAGAACCACACAGAGGAGAAAACAACCCGGAAGCAGCTGCATTTTGCCACTGGAGAAGGAGTGAGAAGATGTAACGAGCTGTGCAGACACCAAGGCTGGGAATGGGCAGGGGAGGAGGCGGCCCAGGTGCTGGAGAGAAAGATGCCCCTGCAGCCCCTGGAGAAACCCATGGAAAAGGCCCAGACCCCACCTGCAGCCCGTGGAGGGGCTCCACACTGCATGGAGCAGGTGGAGACATGGAGAAGACTCTGTGACCCTACACTGGAATAAGCCCCTGCCAGCACTTGCAGCCATGAGGAGAATCAGAGGCACAGAGATGAGCAAGAGAGAGTTTTGCATTGGAACAGGTTTGCTGGGGGAGGCTTGGAACCCTGTGGAGGACTGGGACTGAGAGACCCCCAGTTCCCCATCCAGGGAGCTCTGTTAGGAGCAAAGGGCCAGAGACATAACTGAAGACAAGGCTACAACATGAGTCTAAAGTTCAGCCAGGATGCAGAGCCAAAGTTGAGACTGGAGATGGATGCACCCTTAGTGTACCTCAGGCAAGAACTGGGGGGCCAGGTCCAAGCTTCGGTGGTGCTCCTGGAGCAGAGTGGGAGGGGGACATCCTAGGTGAGGCTAAAGTCCATTAGTGCCCTCAGGGTACTTCACAGCTTCACTGGAAGCAACAGAAATACCCCAAACCCCTACAAAACCCAACAGGTAGATCCTTCCTCTGCTCATAACCACTTGAATTTTTCCTGGCGCCCTCATGCATCTCTTGTATCTCAGGAAAGGGGAAAATTGAACCTGGGAATCAGAGCGCTCAGATCAACCCTGGGGACGCAGCAAACATACCCAACATGAAAAGGGATCTAACAGGAAGGAGGAGAGGGAAGGTGGAGGGGCATCCATTATTCATGAAGGCAACAGTAGCACAGGTAGCCTCCACAGATCCATGCAGCATCGGATAAGGTTACTGCAAGGGTTGGTAATGGCATGCCAAAGGTCTGCTGCTGGGGCACAGAGAGAGGAGTTGAGTCCTCCCCCCTCCCTTTCCCTTCCCTTTCCCCTTTCCCTTCCCTTCCCAGCAGATAACATTCCCCTGGGGTACATGACAGCAGAGATAAGCTTCCTTGGAAAGCTCTGTTCTTGGTCCCTTGAGGAAAATTTGGGAAGTCTGAAGCCCACACAGCACAGGAAGAGGGAGAAGCGGTTCAGAGAGGCAGCAGACGAGTGAGATCAGGGGAATAGGGAAGCAGAGGAAGGGTGAACACAAGTCCGATGGCCACAGACCGCAGGCCTCAGAGGATGGGCCCCAGAGCTTTGGTGGGCTCCTTGCTGGGTGTATCAAGGCTTCCTGTCTCCCTGTGGGTGTTGCTTGCTCCCCGTCTCTGCCCCTCACCATGGGTGATCCCAATTTCTGCAGGAAGCCTGTCAGGGCCTGGCACTTGTCTCAAGCTCCCACACACGTTTGCTGTGGCTGTACAGCTTCTCACAAAACAAAGGCTCCTGTTACATCTCCCAGGCACCCTTCTGTTTCGGCTGGGTTTTCTTTCTCTGTTTGCTGCTTTCCCTGTTTCCCTTCCACCAGAGATGCTGGCTCCCTCCCAGCTAAGCCCTTCAGGCCCCAGGACACCTCTTACACCTGGATGGGTGAGCAGGTTGTTGTGTAACACTGACCATCCCAGGAATGAGACATCCCTGGCGGCTCCAGCAGGAGCCTAGGCTGGAGCTCTGCACTTCTTGGCTTGGAGCATCCTCAGAGTGCCCCAGAATATTTGGGAGGAGGAGGAGCCTGTGGCCTCTATAGCCTGTTTTCTCTGGAGTCGTGTCACCCACAGTGGTTCCTTCACTGGGGCTACTCAAACTGGGCACAACAAGAGAGACCAGGCTCTTCATCCAGGCTGGGAACAGTGGCTGTTACCCTCCTCACTGCTGCTACAGCTCGACTGGCTCTGTGGGGCCAGGAGAGGCCTTGCTTCTGGGCAGGCAGCGGGGTATGTGTAGGTAACAGGCCTCGGGCAGGACAATCACTGAGGCCTTTGCTTGAGCCGGTTTGGTCCTGCTTTCCTCTTGGCTCTGTTTGATGTACAGGGGAGAGGTGACAGGGGAGAGGATGATCCATCAAAAGTGCAATCAGGTGTTGAATGTGGGCTACGGTTCAGGGAAAACCCCACCGCTGCCTGCGATGCCTTGGGGAGAATCAGAGCTGAAGTCCTGGGGCTGGTAGGAAAAGAATCCCTGCCTTGGGCAGCTGTGCCAGGCAGGACTGTGTGCAGGCATGCCAAGTGAAGGTGACATCCCACCTCAGCGGGCGAGGAGGCAGGAGCAGATGCAAGCTCATGCTGGCAACGTGCTGGCCCTGGCACTGGGACACACTGGTAGGGGATGCTCCAATGGACTGGAGTGCAGGCTGAATCGGGCTCTCAACCAAAAAGCTCGCTCTCAGTGGTGGAAGGCTGCGCAGGATCAGACCTGCTCCCTGCTGCAGGAGGTGCTGAGACCAAACCAGTGCATGTCATCATCAGGCTGTGCCTGGAGGGACATACGGCTCGAGCACGCTGGCTTGGATCATGTCCCAGGCATAGTATGGAGGCTGCTGGGCACCGCAGCCAGGAATGCTTAGCACTCACCTGGAATATGCTGCAAGCTATATTTAGAAGCCCTTTTTTTTTAATTGTTTGTTAATTACGTTCAGCTTTCCTGGTTTTCCTGCTGGTGGTTGGCCACACAGCTCTGCAGAAGGAAAAAGCCCCCCCGCCCCAGCAGCTTGTGGGCCCTGTGCCTGCCTGGGAGCCAGGTCCCATCTGGCTGTAATTACTAGCTGTGCAGCAGCAGAAGGGTGCAATATTTAAACACAAATGCTCCATGTTTGCACAGCAAAGCTCGGGATGGAAAGTGCTTGGTAATCAGCCCGCAGCAGAGGAGCCGGGTCTGCTGCAGGTGAGCACGGAGCTGCACGGGGTTGGAGGGAGACTCGCTGAGTTCTCATGGAAATAGAGGGAAGACCAGCCCTGAGTCCAGGAGCCCTGGAGCCCTTCATGCTGTGCAACAGGCAGAAGCATCGTGTGGCCTTGTAGTCATTGTCTCTTACCTGGTGAAGGAGGATCTGCCAGCAGAGGAGCTCCAGCTGCAGGCTACAAGCCATGCAGAGCAGTGCAGAGTGGAGCTGCTGCCCCTGGTAGGGGTCTCCCCTCTCCTTCCATTCAACACCCATGAGATGCTCATCAGGACTTGCAAGGTGGTTGAAGAGCTTCTGAAATCAGCCCAGGCTCCTTGCCCGAAGCAGCAGCCATCAGGACACCTCGATAACTAGGTGTGGTGGATCTCAGCAGCTCGGTGACTAACTGTTATCTCCAGAGAGGAGCACAAGCTCTGGTGGGTTTGCTGGGTACTCAAGCTCACTGAAACGTGGGCAGTGTAACGTAAGAATGAGAGCAGAGCAGGTGGTAGCTACTACAGCATGGGGCTTATCTCCATGGGAGCGGCTCATGGTGCCCTTCTGAGGGGCTTTCCCCTACCTGCAGGGGCTCAGTCTGATCTCCCATGTCCCTGTCCTTCACCGCTGGTCCTCCGGGGAAGGCAGACAACAGACTTGTGCTTCACCCTGCTCTGAGTGGGATGACAAGAAAGAAAGGTGCTTCATCTGCTCCTGGGCATCTCTGGAAAGTAAGAGTGACACATGTGCTGTCTACAGCATCCTCCTTTAGCGTTAAGGTCTGAGGATGAGCTGGTACACCCAGCCAGGAGCTGCTGGTCTGCATGCCACCTCCCGTAGGGTAAGTGGCACCCTCAGTTTGCTTTCCTGATGGAGAATCATAGAATCACAGACTGGTCTGGGTTGGAAGGGACCCCAAGGATCACAGAGCTCCAACCCCCCTGCCACAGGCAGGGACACCAACCTCCAGGCTTGGAGCTACACAAGGTTGCCCAGGGCCCCATCCAACCTGGCCTTGAACACCTCCAGGGACGGGGAATCTACTACTTCTCTGGGCAGCCTGTTCCAGCCCCTCCCCACTCTCTCTGTAAAAAACTTCCCCCTAATATCTAATCTAAACCTTCCCTCCTTTAGCTTTAGTCCATTCCCCCTTGTCCTGCCATTATCTGCTCTTTTAAAAAGTTGAATCCCCTCCTGCTTATAAGCTCCCTTCAGGGACTGGAAGGCTGCAATGAGGTCCCCCCACAACCTTCTCTTCTCCAGGCTGAACAAGCCCAGCTCCCTCAGCCTCTCTTTGTAGGGCAGGTGCTCCAGCCCTCTGATCATCCTTGTGGCTCCTGTGAAGATGAGGCACAGCTGGAGATGGCTTTCACTCATGACACCATCGTGCTACCAGTGACTTCCTCTTCCTGAGCTTGTCCAGCCATGGCTTCTCACCTGATGCAACTTGTCATCTTACATCATCAGGAGGCTATAGGGTATATAGGATATAGGATATAGGATATAGGATATAGGATATAGGATGACAAATGCCTCCTCGCTGTCCCAGGAGGTTTCAGCGCCACTTCCCTGCAGCTTGTGCACCCAAGGCAAGCCAGCCCTGCTGTCGTCACCGCCTCAGAGAAGCAGTGCTCATCTCAGCAGCCTCTAAAGCCACATCCTGACAGACCAAAATAAATCAATCAATAAATAAATCGTCTGTCTCGTCGACTGGATGCCGCAGTTTATTTCCTCGGCGCTGATGAAAAATAGTTGGATGCTTAGTAGCTTCATAAGACTAATTATGATAAACGGCCCCATCGCTGTTAACATCCGGCCATTAATTCCCAGATGGAGCTGTGGGAAATGTCAGGAATGGAAATGTCAGCTCTCTAAAAGGACCTGGCAGGTATCAGAGTGGGACTGGAGCGTCAGCAGAGGAGGGAGCAGGGGGAGAGCCGGGAATGAGCAGGATGACGATACGTGTTTGGAAGCTAGAATTCTTCAGACTTGATTGCCCAGTTTCTCCCAGTTCTGTGTGTCTCAAGCCACACCACAACCATGGCTTCCTCTGGGCTTTGCCCACTCTGAGATGTTTCCAGCACTGAGGTGCTCCCAAGGTTTGGCACTCCCTAAGCGGCTGATGCTTCCTCTAGGCAGAAGCAGCTCAGCCTTAAGCTTCGGGCACCTTCTGCCCACAGACACCCCCAGGAATGTCACCGTGATCACAGGACAGACGCACCAGTAATTCCCTGTACACCCAGCACAGAGCAGGCCAGCTGACTGGCAGGTCCTGCCCAAGCTCAGCTTCCACTCTCCTTTAGGCTTCATAAGTTTATTGCTACGATAATCAGCCGCAGCCAAAAGTAGGGCAGAAACCAGCAAACACGTGGGGTTTTTCACTTGCCACCAACAGTTTTTGATGGCCCCTCTGTGTTTGAAAGGGGCCTTTATGGGAATGTTGAAGTAAGAATACCTGAGTAAGAAGGTGCTTCAAGAGGCAGTGGACCAGTTGGGTAAGTGACAGGAATGCCCAGACATTGGCAGTGCTGGGTGATGGCAGGACAGACATTGGCAGCGCTGGGTGATGGCAGGAAGGACATTGGCAGTGCTGGGTGATGGCAGGAAGGACATTGGCAGTGCTGGGTGATGGCAGGAAGGACATTGGCAATGCTGGGTGATGGCAGGAGGGACATTGGCAGCACTGGGTGATGGCAGGAAGGACATTGGCAATGCTGGGTGATGGCAGGACGGACATTGGCAGCACTGGGTGATGGCAGGAAGGACATTGGCAATGCTGGGTGATGGCAGGAGGGACATTGGCAGTGCTGGGTGATGGCAGGAAGGACATTGGCAATGCTGGGTGATGGCAGGAGGGACATTGGCAGCACTGGGTGATGGCAGGAAGGACATTGGCAGCACTGGGTGATGGCAGGAAGGACATTGGCAATGCTGGGTGATGGCAGGAGGGACATTGGCAGCACTGGGTGATGGCAGGAAGGACATTGGCAGTGCTGGGTGATGGCAGGAAGGACGTTGGCAGTGCTGGGTGATGGCAGGAATGACGTTGGCAGTGCTGGGTGGTGGTGGGAAGCCAGGCTGGCCCTTGGTACCATAAATCAGCTGCTGAACACATGTCAGGAAGGTATGTTTTGAAGGCCACCTAAGTCTGAAAGTGTTGGGTTGTCCTTTAATGTGGAGGGATGCTGCTCTGAGACACAGGTGTGCCTGAACCTCTGCTTCTGATGGTGTTATCCTGCTTCTAGGGCTTGGTGCAAAGAAATACATTGATTTTTTCTTGCTCTGTTCAGCCCATCGGCTCAGGCTGTGCTCTGAACAGCCTCTGAAAGAGTGTTGTTCAGTTGAGGATCTATCTCAGCTTTTGGCATACGCTTTCAAGTGGAAAAGATCTGAACAGGTTGGGGATTCCTTGATGAAATACCGGTTTGTTGAAGGAATTTGTTACCATTTGTCAGCAAAGGATGGAATTTTGGCTCAAAACTAGATGATCTTGATGCTTCCCTGCTGAGAGGAGATATAACATTGAACCTGAAGGGCCTGGTCTAGACCAGATGTGAGCCAGAGCTCCTTACACCTCCCAGCAAGTACCCTGAGGGCTGGGAGCCAAGATGCCTCCGTCTCTCTCATAAAAAGCTTGATGTTCCTTTGGAAGCTTCAGGGAAAAAATCCAGCCCTTCTAAAAGGAGGCAAGTCATTTCTCCTGGTCCTATTAAAAAGTGTGCCCCTGAACTCCCTTGGACACACACAAACAATTGGCCAAGGCCCTTGATCCCTGGATGCTGTCTGGGAACACCTGAGGTATGAGACTGCTCGTAGTTCTTCCGAAATGGCTCGTGGTTCTTCTGAGATCCCTTGAGCTGTGAGACTGCTCGTAGCTCTTCAGAAATGGCTCGTGGTCCTTCTGAGATCCCTTGAGCTGTGAGACTGCTCGTAGCTCTTCAGAAATGGCTCGTGGTTCTTCTGAGATCCCTTGAGCTGTGAGACTGCTCGTAGCTCTACAGAAATGGCTCGTGGTTCTTCTGAGATCCCTTGAGCTGTGAGACTGCTCGTAGCTCTTCAGAAATGGCTCGTGGTCCTTCTGAGATCCTTTGAGCTGTGAGACTGCTCATAGCTCTACAGAAATGGCTCGTGGTCCTTCTGAGATCCCTTGAGCTGTGAGACTGCTCGTAGCTCTTCAGAAATGGCTCGTGGTTCTTCTGAGATCCCTTGAGCTGTGAGACTGCTCGTAGCTCTTCAGCAATGGCTTGTGGTTCTTCTGAGCTCCCTTGAGCTGTGAGACTGCTCGTAGCTCTTCAGAAATGGCTCGTGGTTCTTCTGAGCTCCCTTGAGCTGTGAGACTGCTCGTAGCTCTTCAGAAATGGCTCGTGGTTCTTCTGAGCTCCCTTGAGCTGTGAGACTGCTCGTAGCTCTTCAGAAATGGCTCGTGGTTCTTCTGAGATCCCTTGAGCTGTGAGACTGCTCGTAGCTCTTCAGAAATGGCTCGTGGTTCTTCTGAGATCGCTTTCACCGGGGGCGGGTGACAAATTTCCTAGAAGAGAGCAGGCTCTATCTATAGCCTCTGGAGCGCCGTGTTTTGAGTGCCTGGAGAGTGTTTATAACGAACCTCTGAAATCTCTCAAGAGTGCCAGGAAATGTCACCTCTAAGGCTACATCCTCCATGCACAGGCTGAGTGTGTTGGCTTCCTCGCCAGGCAGACCCTGGTACCCTTACCCAGGATGACCCGTGTCCCAGCCATCAATGATCCCCCTGTGTGCAAGAGCAAGGTGACAGCCATCTGCCTTTATGGTCCTGGGTGCTGATGGTTAGGCTGATGACTCTATTTTGATGCTTTCTCCTAGGAAGGTGGGCAAGTGCCTGCACCACACTTGCTGGGAGAGCTACAGAGCTCTGAGCCCCCTGTGTGTGTCCTGACAGGTGACCTGTCCGTGTCTCGTGCTGCTTACCTGGCTGGGGCTCCTGAGGAATTGAAGGATCTAACCCCAGGGTGTTTGGGAACCTGAGGGTGGGATCTTCAGGAGTATCTCTGCCCCCAGCCCTCTTTGATATCAAGGGTGCCTTTTCTAGGGTACAGATAGGCTGTTCTTGGAAAAGTCTCCCACCTCCTGGTGGCTGACAGGCTCTTTCTACCCACAGCCCTACAGAGAGGATGGGAGCCTTGTGTTCTGGCCAATTTAGCCGAACCAGTTTTGTAAAAGTAGTAAAAAAAACCCCAACCCACAAATCCAAATCAAACCAAATCAAAACACACACAAAAAAATACCCAACCCCACAGAAACCCTCCCAAAAAAAAATCCCAAACCTACAGCAAGCTTTTCTGCCCACGATGTCAGGTTTGCTGAGCTGCTGCACCCCCACCACCCCCTGCCTGCTCAGGCTTGGGCCTGTCAGATCTCACTGTCATCCTCCAGCTTCTGGCCAGCCCCACGCTCTCTGTGTACCCTCCCTGAAGAAGCAATTCCTTGGGAGAGCCTTCTGGCTGGGTTGGTGGTGTGATCCTGAGTGTGAAAGAACATCCCCTGGGGAGGTGATTTGAAGTGGCACGGTGGTGGAGATGAGGGGCAAAGCTAACCAAGGGAAGTGCAGCTCCATCAGGGTCACAGTCTCATTCATTCTTTGAGACTGCAGAGAAATCTCTGGTTGGAAAGCACGGCATTTGGAGCTGGCCATTCCAAACTGCTCCTCTGAGCTCAAGGCTCATTGAGAGCGCTGTTGAAAGCAGGAGGAGTGCAAGGTGCATCTGGCTCGACGTCACCTTGCCAGAGCCAAACTGTCCCTGGAGGAGAAGGCAGACCACATCCTGGCTCTCCCTGCTGCATGACTTTCCCATGGGTTTGCATTTTGGTGTTGGATCTAAGGAGTTTCTCATCAAATATGCTGTCAGCATCGTCAACATGTGGTGTTTTACTCTAGATTAATGCTGTATCTTGTGTGTGGGAATGCGTGTAGGTGTGGAGACAGAGAAATCTGGAGCCTTATTCTCCAGTGGCCGTGTGCCTTGAGGATCATTTACACCTTGGGCAAGATGTGTGTGGGGTGGGTATGGAAACACTGCTAAATCTGAAGGGGCCCACCACCCACGCTGGGTAGAGCAAGTGGTGAAACAAAACAACCCAGCGCATCCTCACTGAGGGGCGCATAAGTGGGGCTTTTTGGTAGCTCCTTATTCCTCCTGTAACAGGCAGAAAGCTGTTCAAGCAGAAGCCAGCTTCAGGTGATAGGCTTCCCTAGGAATGGTGGTGCCTGAGCTCATGCTGCCACCACACCAGGGCTCTGGTTGGCAGGACAGGGGGATCAGCACCTGTCTTCTCCCAAAACAACCTCACACTAGATAAAACCCTGGATCATCCTGTTTCAGCAGGGACTTGGGCACTCCTTGTTGAACAGTTTTCTTGGGTCCTCAGCACCCCCTGTAAACACAGACAGACCTGGGGCCTCGAAAAGGACCAGGTAGGAGATAAGCATGGAGATGCTCAGCTGAGCCAGCTGCTCTCCCTGGCACCCTGAGCCTGCCTTTTGCAAGTGATTAGGTCTTGCACTCCTCTGCCTGGGCATCCTGTGCCAAAGGAGCACTCGTGGAAGCAGGACATGGTGTTGCTGCACCCTGCTGCACCCCCTGAGACCGAGTCTCTGGAGAACCCAAAGGCCCTTTCCAACACAGGTCAGGAGATATATCGGTCACGGCAACAAGTGGATGGAGAGCAGGGCTCACACACCTGCCTGCGTTCTGCCCTGGCCTGGCAGGCCTGTGGAGCTTGGCTTTCATCCCCCAGCTAAGTGTTCTGTGTTGAGCTTTGAAAACCCAGCCAAAAATGAAGCACACCTGAGCACAGGGACAGGCGAGACCTGCTGGGACACACAGCCCACTGCCGGGAGGTGATGCTGGTGTGAAACAGACAGCTCTCTTTCCCAGGCAAAGGGGCTCACCGTTGCTCCCAGCCAGTGGGAGCATCTGGGATGTGACTCCTGGGAACTCCAGCTGTAATTACATCAAGCCTAATTAAGGCAAACCAGCAAGTGCTCCTTTCTTAAATGAAGCGGCGAGGCTGGTGATGTGGTGGAGGAGCTGCGCCTGGGGGCTTCCTGCAGCTTCTGCTCTGGGCAGGACCGGGGGCAGCCCAGATCCGCACCCAGCCCCCGGCTCGGCTGCGTGGGGCGATCGCATCGGCGGGGGGTTGAGCGCAGCCGGGAGGGACCTTTCTGCCTGTCGAACCTTGAGGTGCTTCCCCCGGGCTCTGCCTGCCACAGCCACCACCCCCCAGCCCAACCCCCCCCCCCCCCCCTCCCCGGCTCGCACAGCGCCTCTTCCACCCGCAGCTCCCGGGCCCTCGGCCCATCGCCGGGGCTCTGCTGCCTCCCCGCGGCATCCCCCTCCCGGAGCCCGACCCTCCGGCCCGGCAGCGGCCCTCAGGCAGCCTGCCGTGCCCGCAGGGAGAGCCGCAGCTCCGGGCCGGGGCAGCGGTGCGGGGCCGGGTTTGCGGTGCGGGGCCGGGGCTCTCCCGGGAGCGCAGCCGGGCAGCCGCGGGGCTCCGCGGAGCCGCCCCGTCCCTCCAGCCCGCCCCTGCCCTCCCTTCCCTCCGGTGGGGTCCTCCTTCCTGCTCTGCTTCAGCTTCCCCCCCACCCCTTCAAGCCCTCCCCGCACTGGCACTCTTGCTTGGGCAGCTTTTTTCTCCTTAAATCCTTCTTCTGCTTCCTCCCTCTCCCCTCAAAAACTGTTCTTCCCCACCCCAACACGGGGCTGGCACTGCCTGGCCAGTGCCCACCATCCCCTTCCAGCAGGGCCCAGTGCCACCTTTCTCTCTGCAGGCATGTACTCCAAGGCAGGCAGAGCCCCCCTGTGCCACCACAGAGCCCCAGCTCCACCACAGAGCAGCACATGGTGGTAGTCACCTGTCCTCACCTGGCATGACCACCTAGATCTGACCACTCCAGACTTCCCTCGGTGCACAAGCCTGGCACTGAGAAGCCATACAAGCTCCCTTATCCTGCCAACTGCCTGCTGACAAGGTTTTTAGGGCTGGGGTGGATGAAGAAAGGTTCTGCTGGTCCTTTCTGGACAGCCACTGGTGGGGCTGGCAGCCAGCTGGCGTGGAAGGTGGCACAGGAGCAGTCTGTGATTCCCCTTGCACAGGGAATGGGGCTGTCCCCAGAGGTACTGGGTGTTGGCAGCCAGCTCCTTGGTGGGATGACCAAGCACCTTCACCCTGAGGCCAGTGCCCTGGAAGGCATGGGCTGGCAGTGGCTCTGGTGATGGTGGTTTGGTGGCAGCAGGTCTGTGGCAGTGCCCACAGATGGTGGTTCTGTGATGGCTCTATGGCAGTGGTGTGCTGTGGCACTGGTCTATGTCCTCTGTGGCTGTCCTGGGGCAGGTCTGTGGTAGCCCTGGGATGACAGTGGAAGCTTTGTGGTGGCATTGGGGCTCTGTGGTGGTTTTGTGGTGGCTCTGGGGGCTCTGTGGTGGTTTTGTGGTGGTTTTGTGGTGGCACTGGGGCTCTCTGGGGGCTCTGTGGTGGCTTTGTTGTGGCACTGGGGCTCTCTGGGGGCTCTGTGGTGGCTCTGTGGTGGTTTTGTGGTGGCACTGGGGCTCTGTAGTGGTTTTGTGGTAGCACTGGGGCTCTCTGGGGGCTCTGTGATGGTTTTGTGGTGGCACTGGGGCTCTCTGGGGGCTCTGTGGTGGTTTTGTGGTGGTTTTGTGGTGGCTCTGGGGGCTCTGTGGTGTTTTTGTGGTGGCTCTGGGGGCTCTCTGGGGCTCTGTGGTGGTTTTGTGGTGTTTTTGTGGTGGTTTTGTGGCAGTTTTGTGGCGGCACTGGGGCTCTGTGGTGGTTTTGTGGTGGCACTGGGGCTCTCTGGGGGCTCTGTGGTGGTTTTGTGGTGGCACTGGGGCTCTCTGGGGGCTCTCTGGGGGGTCTGTGGTGGATTCCTGGTGGCACCCGGGCTCTGCGGTGGCCGCCTCACACCCTGGGACGGACGGCGCCGCCTCACACCCACGGGGGCGGGAGGTGAGTTGGGGGATCCGCCTCCTTGGAGGGATGGTTGGGGCCGCCCCTTCTCCTCTAGCAACGACGCCGGCGTCCGGTGCGGGACGTTGGGGGCTGTTGTACCGCCCGCTCGGCCGGGCTCGGGGCCCAGGGCAGCGGGTGGCTGTATCGAGGCCCCCGCCTGCGCATTCGGGCGCTGGGAGCTCCGGGCCCGGCTTGCCGCCTGCAGCGGGTGTCCCGCGGCGGCAGCGGGGAGCCGGGAGCCGCCGCCCTCGGGCCTGGCGCTGCCCCGTCCCCGCGCAGCCCAGGCGAGACGAACGGCGGCGGGTGGTGCCCGTCGTGAGGCGGCTGGAACCGCGCCGGTGGGGCGCCCGGCGCAGGGCTGAGGCCTCCGGCCCTGGGCCTCGCTGTCCCCGGGGCTGGTGGCGCGGCTGGCAGCCCGGAGGAAGGTCAGCGCTGGGGCCGCGCACACCCTTGGGCGGGGCGGGGGGGGGGGGGGTGGGGGGCACGGCCGCGGTGCAGCTTTCGGCCCCTTCACGGAGCAGGTGAGGTTGGAAGTAGAGGGCGACGCTTGAAGCAGCGTGTCCAGGCCGCAGTCGCCTCGTCCGGGCCCATAGCGTGTGGCCGACGTTACAGAAGGGTTTCCGTGCGCTGCCGCCCGGCCCACGGAGGAGTTCGTGGGGCTCTGGCTGTCTGCTGACAAGCAGCAGTTGGATAAATGAGGAGAATTCAATTTGCAGTTCTGCTTAGGGGTTAGATTAGTCTTCAAGTACATTTCCCCCCTTTTTTTTTCCTCCCCCTGCTGCGATTTTTGGCCATTTTGAACTTTATTTGAAAGACAAAGAGTCCGTTTTGCCAAAGCTCCGGACCAGAGACTCCAAATAGAGGGAACGGATCAGAAAGCTCCTACCAGACTTTGAGCAAGACACGTGGGAGTTTGGCCTCTTGGGTATGTAAAGCCTGGGTTTAACCAGAAATGTACTTATAGTTTCGCTGTGATGCCACATGGGGCTGTAACTCACATGTCAGCAGTGCTGTTGGATCTAGCCTGGGACAACCTACCTGGTGTATCCAGGAAACGTGCTTTTTGGGTGTGAGGGAGAGCAACTGAGCTGCTGCAAAGACAAGACGGTCCTGAGAAGGTTTTCAGAGCTTGGTAGAGCTAAAGCTGGGGTGGCTTGGTGCCAGGCAGATGTTTGCCATTGTAGAGCCGGGGTGATGCTCTTGCCTGTACAGGGGCATCAGGGGGGTGGAGCGTTATTTGGGTGGGCAGAGGATCTGCTTTCAGGAAGACATCTCAGCTGAGCTGAACTCTTGGTGGTTTGGGTTTCCCCCCACACCTTGGCCAAGGGAGGCTCTGGCCCCAAGGAAAGTGCTCCGAGGAGGAAGGGATTGAAGGCTCTGAATACAGCGTGCAGTGGGCTTCCTGCCCTCAGCCACGTGTGACACTAACAGGGCAGTTTCACTGCTTTTCTTCAGCATCTCTTGAGCAACCAAGAAGTCCTTGAGTGGTGGCAGTTCCACACCGTCAGCAGCTGCTCTAGCCGAGGTGGCTCAAAGCTTGGGCCACTCTTGCCCAAGCAGTGGCAGCCTCAGCAATCCACACAGAGCTCTGCTGCCTGGGGGTGAAGGTCTGGAGTCACCCTTGGATGCAGGATGGGGAGGAAGCCCTGGAGTCTGTATGCCACTTGTTTTTGAGGGAGCGGGAAGGCGGAAGGTACCATTGAAGAGTTGGAGGCTGAGAGTTGGGAGACAGGGAACTGCTCTGCAGTAGGCCCCTTGGCTCAACAGTTAGGCTGAGTAAAAGAGAGAGGATCTTTCTTCTCATCTTCTAGAGCGTTCTGAGAGCAGGGTGGGAGCCCCAAACCACACGCTAGCTGGAGGCTGGCACCAGAGCGAGCTCCCCACCCCACTCTGGTTTCCACCTCCTCACTGGAAACCCTGCCCACATCCCAACAGCTGGGGTGGCAAAAGGGGAGGATTCCCTTTGTCCTCAGCACTTCTCCCATCTCTGTACCAGCTTTAGCATGCTCAGACAAGCTGTTCCACTCATCTGCCTGAGGGGCTGCCAGGGAAACTTTGGGTTTTGTCCTTTATTTTGGGGAGTGGGGTGTGAGGTTCTTTGGCCTCTCCAAACAGCAGACCTCTGTGCAGCTGCAAGAGCGCGACAGATGGGTGGTTTTGAGCTGGATACTGAGTAGGGGTTGGTTTTATTTTGAGAGAAGTGCTTAGTGAGGACTTTAAGGAGGTGTGAGTGAGCACACGGGGAGCAAAGCTGTGGGCAGGCTTGGTGCACGCTTCCCCCAGCACGGGAGCTCAGGCAGCAGCAGCAGCCACAGTATTTTGGCTCTAGGCAGAAATTGCCAGCCCTGCTAAATGGGGAGTGGGCTCAGTAGCTCACCCTACTAAGGGTTCAGATGAACTTTACATCCTGGAGTTGGCTTTCCCTGAATTGGATGGATTAGGACTCTGGCAAGTGCTGTGGCACCTCTGCCCCTGCGCCCGGGCTGAGGGTGCTCAGGTGGCAGGCCAGGGGAGCCGCGGTAACGCCTGGCTGCTCTTCCCTCTGCCCCTGCAGCAGGCTCCAGAGAGTCCAGTGGTGATTCATCAGGAATCCTTGGATCTTGGCTGATACCAATCAGTCCTGCTGGGCTGCTAAAATAGATATGGCCAGAGCATAAAATAGCTAATAAACCCAAAATCCTCCGTGGCAAATGCATTCTTCAAGGTACGAGGTTCCAGTTGCTGCACCAAAGAGAAGCTGAAAGGAGAAAGATTTGAGAATTTCTAGCTTGGAGAAGGGGAGGGGCTGTTATTGATCTCATCTCCCAAGCTCCCCAGTCTGTTCATTTACTCTGTTTCACTTACAGGATTCGCATGGTGGTAACCTTGATTTATTATCTGATTTCTTTTTTGAATCAACCTCTCAAAACTGTGCACTGGTTTGAACCTGCAGCAATAAACCAGCAAGCAGAGTTATTCCCTCTTATCTCTGGCATGCACATAACGCTCTCCCTGCTGTGTGTGCCTGATCCATTCTCCCAGAGACAATAGCAAGGTGAAATGTAGAAAACCCTGCCCTTTCTGATCAAGTGTAGGGCAAGCAGAGTTTTCACTTCACTCCGGAGCAGAGCAGAGAGGACGTGGCAGGAAGGGACCCTGAGTTGTCACCTCCATTTCAGGGTGTACCTCCCAACAGGTACTGTGCCTGCTGTCCATCAGCAGAGGGTTGGCAGCAGGGACAGGGAGGGGATTGTCCCTCTCTGCTCTGCCCTCCTGAGGCCCCAGCTGGAGTCCTGTGTCCAGAGCTGGGGCCCCAGTACAAGAAAGATGTGGGACTGTTGGAGAGGGGTCAGAGGAGCCACGGAGATGATCAGAGGGCTGGAGCAGCTCCCCTACGGAGAGAGGCTGAGGGAGCTGGGCTGGTTCAGCCTGGAGAAGAGAAGGCTGTGGGGGGACCTCATTGCAGCCTCCCAGTCCCTGAAGGGAGCAGAGGAACAGGAGGGGAATTAGCTTGTTAAAAGGGTGGATAATGGCAGGACAAGGGGGATGGAGTGAAGCTGGAGGAGGGAAGGGTTAAATTAGATATTAGGGGGAAGTTCTTTCCAGAGAGAGTGGTGAGGGGCTGGAACAGGCTGCCCAGAGAGGGGGTGGATGCCCCATCCCTGGGGGTGTTCAAGGCCAGGTTGGCTGGGGCCCTGGGCAACCTTGTGTAGCTCCAGGCCTGGAGGTTGGTGTCCCTGCCTGTGGCAGGGGGTTGGAGCTCTGTGATCCTTGGGGTCCCTTCCAACCCAGACCCGTCTGGGATTCTATGCTGTGCCCTCAAGACCAGGCTGGGGGTTTCTGATGCTGGAAGACTCCCACAGAGCTGCCTGTTGCAGGGGCTTGGCCTCCAGAAGCACGTGAGGCAGACGCAGGACACAGACTGTTGGCCAGGTCGGGCTGGATGTGGAATCTGGGTCTAGCACTGAGCAGCAATAAGCCCTCCTGCACTGGGAGCAGCCTTGAGGGATGCTGTGGAGAGCTTTGACTCATAGTTTATAGGAATAAGCTTTGCAGATACGTGTACATCATTACCTCAGCACGTGTGTGTGCAGGCTGGAGGGACTTGTGTCACTTTAGCTGAACTAATTAGTTACTGTAGTCATCTCTGTGTTTAGACAAGCCTAAAACCATGGGTGGCACTGCCATCATGCCAGCAGTCTGAGGGCTGCCCTTAATTAGTACCCCTCAGTGTGCAGAGGTTTTACAAGGCAGAGCTGCCTGGCTGTGCTGTGTGCCTGGACTCGTGTCTCCCAAGAGCCGAAGTTATTTGTGAGCTGAGATCACCAGCAAAAACATCCCCACAGAAGGCTGGAGAGGGGACCTGCTGACTGTGGTTTAATATTTGCTAGTGGAGGCTTAACCATCCCTCCTGAATTTTTTAGATGAGAGAGTCAGGCTTTACACCTGGGAGGGGCTGTGTGGGTATCTAGGCTGTAGCTGGAGTCAAGTGTGACATGGTTTTTAGGGGATTTGGGTACTTCTGTTGTAGTCCCAGCTTGCTCAGATTCTCCTGGCAGCCTTTTGAATGCTGCCACAGATCCAGGAAGCCCCTGCTGCTTCAGGAAAGCAGCTTTTCATGCATTTACTGCTGGCTTCCCTCTCCAAAGCCCATCTGGAGTAACAAAGTGCTCTTCTACCCCGAGGTTAGTGAGGCATCGAGTCAGCCAGGTGAGACCAGTGGCCTCCAGGCCATGAAGGCAGCACTTGGTGCCAAAGCAGGGGGTCTGACCTACCTGGTTACCCACTCACTTAGCAAGTCAGCCACATGCAGCACGGTGGGAGGGTGTGGAGGAGTGCCAGAGAGTTTAACAGGCTCGATGTCTTCCCTCCAGCAAGCCCAGGATTGCACCACAGCATTGCTCTCCTAGGAACATGGATAAAGCAAAGGAGGATTTGACAGAGCCTCTGGGTAGGAGCCCCAACCCTCCTGACACCAGCAGTGGGGCTTCATGCTGGGACTGCAGTCCTGGAAGGAGTTTGTTGCTTCCCAGCAGCCACAACCAGGGGCCAAAAAAATGCTCAGCTCATAGACAGAAGATGTTCTACGCTGATGTCCTCACTGCAGGAGCCTCTGGCATCTCAGAGGTAAGTGCAAAGAGCTCTTTTTCCACCACTGTCCTTTTACAATAGAAAGACCTGTAGTACAGCTTGTATGGAGAAATGGAGGTGTCACCCCTTTCAGGTCCTGGCCTGATGGTGATCAGAGGCCATTGTGCAGGACTGTGACTCATACAGGGCGAAGCCTCAAGGCTCTTCCTGATTGTAGAGGTGCTGCCTTCCTTAGTGACCAACGCTCCCACTGTCCTCATGATGTTGCCTGGGTTTAGGATGGCCTCATGGCAGAGCAGGCATATGGTGGTGACAGCAGTTGGAAGTAAAACCCTACTGACTACCTGCCCCATCAGCCCCCAAGCCACATTTTGAGCCATCAGCCTGTGCTCTGCTCACAAGCCCCCTGCTTCTCAGCACGTTGGGCTGAAGCTCACAGGGTTTGTGCCTCTCTGAGGCTTTGCTGACCGTTACTCACAACCTGAGTTGACCCTAAAGGTCTGGCACAGCTGGCCTTGCAGTGTTCCTTCCCAGAGGGCTGTAACCCCCCCTCCCAGTGTGCCATGGCTGCTCTGTTCCCTCTGATGCACCCTTCACGTGCTGCGTTTCAGGATGCTGGCGCTGGCCCCTGCGTGTACCAGGCTTTGCAGAGGCAGGTGGACCTGGAGCAGCACACTCCCAAGGGTAAGGGTACTACTGATGGGACACACATGGTGGCAGGAAGCAGGGCTGGAGCTCCCACAGTCGCTTGTACTGGCCATGCTGGGAGTGAAGCTGATGGCTCTGGGTCAGCGCTTTGTTTTCCTTCTCCTGCCAGTGCCAGGAGTGATGCTCAGCTGCTTGAATGTTGTGGGGAAAGCTAGTTTCATTTCAAGGGGGAGCAAAGTGATCTGATGGGGTGGTAAAACCACGCTGCCTTTTCTCCTGGGTGTATCTGCTCCCCTCAGGGTTTGGGTTGGTGGCAGTGCAGGAGTTCACTCCCATGCTCTCATGCCATGAGACCACTGAATTTCCATGTGTTATCACTGGGTATGGAGCCAGCACACCCCTTTCCCCTGCAAACAGGACCTGCCTGAGGGAGCTGTATTCAGAATCTAGATAAAAATCATGGTCCCCTCTCATTTACTCCATGTCCAGCTGTACCCCAGAGTGACTTGATCTCCCAGAGATGCAAGGGGTGTTTATACTGAGCTGGGGCTCCCACCTGCTTGCAAGAGCTTGCTGTATCATGGATGCTCAAATATAGAAGCAGAGTGTGGTTGGAAGGTTTGCCAGCACTGTCCTGGCCCCTAGAGCACTCTCAGGGCTGTGGATCATAGGCTGGCAGTGGATGGGGAGAAGGTGTGTGTGAGAGGATTTTAGTCTTGGAGAAAGATGGTAACTATATATACCACCTTCCTGTGCTCAGAAGTGACATTTATTTTCATGAGTGAGGACAAATGACTGCATCCTCAAGTGAATCTTGACAGGCTAGACTCATCCCTAACAAGTGGAGACAGATCTCTATTTATGATCTGCCGCTCCTTCAAGGGGGAAGAAGCTATCAAGCTGGAGATGGAAATGCAAATGAAACACTAAGTATTGACATAAATAGTTGATAGTGCACAAAGTGCCATAATGGATGGTGCCAGGGAGTTGGCAACAATGGAGTGACAAAATGGGGACAGCTGCGCTCCCTGACAGCAGATATAAATCAGGGCTGCTCCATAAAGACCCCAAGTAAGAGAGGTGCACGAGGCTGAAGGAGCTGTAGTAAATCCTCTGCATTTTAGGGACTCCTCAGGGCTCCTGTGAGCGTGCATGTTGGTGTGGATGATGGGAATGTTTAGGATCGTGTTTGTTTCAGGCTGGGAGTCCTTCCTGAGAGAGGGGAGTAGCATGCCTAGCGATGGGGGTTCAGAAGGGCAGGGGAGTGAACTCTTGAAGGACACCTTCCCTACCTGATCCTCCTGCACCCTGTCTGGCTTCAGCATTATGGGCTGCTCTGCACAGTCCCTTTGACATCAGGAGGTCACATCCCTGACGCAAGCAGGAGCCTGTGGAGCAGGGTGGAGGACCCCTCACAAGCCAGATCCTTGTTTCTCCTTGGTGAAGTGTGAAAGTTCATCAAACCAAACGCTCACGCTCCACTAGAACCTATTTTTAGCTCAGGGCTGGGCTCTGCCTGGGGAATGGTGCTTTTTAAAGCTTGCATGCAATTACTTAATTTAGGTTAAGCTTGGAATTCCCAGTTTGCTGCTGTTCTATTATTTGCAGCTTGTTTAGCAATATAAACAGTTGTACTGATGGGGTAAATGGCACAGTTTCATGTCAGGCAGTTGTTGGGAATGTGCACTTTTGGCTTAGCCCAGGTTTCCACTGAACAGATTTGGCTGAGCAGTGAGATCATTAACTGTCTGACTCTGGTTTTCTCTCACCGCTGCCGATGTGAGTGGGAGGGCTGCTCGAGTGCAAACTGAGGGGAGGTGTGTCCTGAGGAGGACACATAAAGTCTTGTTTAATATCTTCATCGATGACCTTGATGAGGGAACAGCATCCACCCTCAGCAAGTGCCACTGATCCAGAGCTGGGAGGAGTGGCTGACACGCAGGACACTGCGCTGCCATCCAGAGAGACCTGGACAGGCTGGAGAGCTGGGCAGGGACAGACCAGATGGGGTTCAACAAAAGCAAGTGGAGAGTCTGGCCCCTGGGAAGGAATAACCACTGGAATCAGTACAGGCTGGGGGTGACCTGCTGGAGAGGAGCTCTGTGGAGAAGGACCTGGGGGTCCTGGTGGGTGACAGGGTGGCCACGAGCCAGCACTGTGCCCTGGGGGCTGAGAGAGACAATGGGATCCTGGGGGCATCAGGAGGAGTGTGGCCAGCAGGTCACAGGAGGGGATCCTCCCCCTCTGCTCTGTCCTGGTCAGGCCCCACCTGGAGTGTTGTGTCCAGTTCTGGGCTCCCTGGGATAAAAAGGACAGGGATCTCCTGGAGAGAGTCCAGAGGAGGCTACAGAGATGATGAAGGGCCTGGAGCATCTCCCCTGTGAGGAAAGGCTGAGTGAGCTGGGGCTGTTCAGCCTGGAGAGAAGAAGACTGAGGGGGGACCTTATGAATGTTTATCAATATCTGAAGCGTGGGATGCAGGGGGAATGGGCAGCCCCTTTTCAGTGTCTGTGGGGACAGGACAAGGGGCAATGGCTGCAATTTGGAGCATAGGTAGTTCCACAGCAAGATGGGGAAGAACTTTTCCCCAGTGAGGGTGAGGGAGCCCTGGGACAGGCTGCCCAGGGGGTGTGGAGTCTCCATCTCTGGAGAGATTCCAGCCCCGTCTGGACGCCGCCCTGTGCAATATGAGCTGGGGAGCTGCTTTGGCAGGGGGTTGGACCCCATGGGCTCTGGGGGTCCCTTCCAACCCCTGTGATCCTGTGATTCTGTGGTCTCCTGAGCAGCTTGTTCTCTCCCACAATATCCACGAGCCCTTTATCACAGTCTCAGCCGCGTTCCTCGCAGCTGGGACTGACTCTGGGTCTGAGGGCACCCAGGGGATCCCACTCTCCTCTGAAGTAAGGGAAGGTGTGTGCTAGAGGCAGTAACTCGCCCATGATCACGTAGAGAGTCTGTAACTGGGGACAGAACAGAGCTCCTTGGAGCCAGGTCAGTGCCCTACCTCCTAGTAAGGTGCGTAACAGTCATTCTCAGAGGAGGCTGCTTCTGCACCATCATGTTGATACTGGAAAACCATCATGATGTATTGGAGCAGGAAGAAAAGGTCTTTTTTTCCTGTTTTCCAGTTGATGGCTGCTTGATTTCTCTCACAAATCTGGTGAAGTGACTTCTGCAGACACCCAGGAGACGGCACAGTCCTCCTGTGTGTGTGAACGTAAAGCAGAGCAACGTCTGCTGGTTCCAGATCTGTTTCTTTTCTCTTAGTCACAACCTTCAGGATGCCTGAGGACTTTGGGAGTGTCCTGGATATGCAACTGATTGGACCAACCACTGAGAACCTCATCAAGTCGGATTTCCCAGTACAATCATTTAAGCCAAAAGTGCAGATTCCTTTCCAGAGGCTTCCAGGGCAATGCCCTCGGAAGATTGAAGTAGAGAGGTAAGTTACCAGAGAGGAGCTAGGAACATCATTATGGAATGGACACAGCAGATCAGGGTGGTGATTTTTGCTTTCAAGATGTGACATGTCAAAAATCTTTAGGAAGATACTGCCCTCCAAGGCAGTTGGTCTCCAGAGTTGGGGAGGAAGGGGGGGAAGTGCATGGCAGGGGGTGCACAAGACAATTCAGTGGGATGTGAGAAAACAATATTTTTTTTTTTAATAGTGGGTTTTTAAATCTTTTTTTTTTAATGTCTATTTCTGTATATGTTGTGTTGTCGTGGCTTAACCCGGCAGGCAGCTAAAACAACCACCCAGCCATTGGCTCACTCACCCCCCCAGTGGGGGAGAGTCAGGGAAGAAACAAACAAGCAAAGAAACCAGCTCGTAGGCTGAGAGAAAGGCAGTTTCCTAGGACAGAAAAGGAAGGGAACAGCAATAGTGATGATAAGAGAATATACAAAACATGATGCACACCACCCACAGCCCACCGATGCCCAGCTAGTTTCCAAGCCACGGTCTAAACCCCCAGCCAGCTTCCTCCAGCTTCTGTACTGAGCATGACATTGCATGGTGTGGAATATCCCTCTGGCCAGCCTGGCTCAACTGTCCTGGCCACATCCCCTCCCAGCTTCTTGTGCACCCCCAGCCTCCTTGCTAGGGCAGTGTGAGAAGGGAAAAGTCCTTGCCTTGGTGTAAACATTGCCTAGCAACAACCAAAACATCCAGGAGTTACCAACATTGGTTTCATCCTAAATCCAGGCACAGCACTATACTGCTTCTAGGAAGGAATTAACTCTACCCCAGCCCCCCCAGGGCACTGGCAATGTACAGCCTGCGTGTGTGCAGTCTGTAAACTGGACTATGTGACTGTTGGAAGTTCCTTCCAACTGGCCTATTCCATTCCATAAAGGAAGAAGTAGACTTGTATGTGGTGCATGCTCAGAATCTTTCTTGCTGAGAGGGGTACATGATCCCAAAGGGGAGTTGTAGGCATGGGAGCCCATCTAGGTGCATTAAGTGACTATTTCCCCTCCTGTTTCAACACAGGAAGAGACAGCTGTATCTCAGCTTTGATATTGAACAGCTCTTGGCCAGTGAGGGGATAGACTCCAATCAGCTGATGCCAAGGCACCATGATCCTGACAGTATGCCAACTATTGAGGAGAAGAAAGATCCCATCTTCCCCCTCTACCTCCCATTAAAGGTAAGAGTGTGCTTACAGCACAGGATGTTTCTGGGAATGGCAGGACACTGAGCCATCATTGATACAGCACGCGACAGAGACGATGTTTGGGCCCTGGAGGATCTCTACAAGATGCTGAGTACCTTCTGCAGGGTGCCAGCAACTTCTGTCAGAAGGAATAGACCTCAAGGGTGCTTCTCACTGTCACTTGTGTTTCCTTCCCACTGCTGTAGTCAGCACTATTGTTGCAGGAGACACCCCAGGCAGTGGCCTGTGCTCCCTGGGAATGGGCTAGAGGTTCTCCAGACTGCTGTCTGGACGTTACCCATCAGAGTGCAGCACAGCTTTTGCCCCTGGGTGGTTTTCCATTTTGTAGCCCATTAACTACATGTTAATTTTCCTCCTACAAAATTTGGTGCCTGGTGTTTCCATCTCCTTGAAGTAAGAGTTCATTTCACTCCTGTCCTGGCTTTTTAGGTCTTTGACAACAATGAGTATGACTGTCGAACTCCCGAAGAGTGGATCTCGCTGGGACTGGAGCTGGGATCTCCCAACAGAAAGCCAGTGCCTGGAAAAGCACTCTTACCTACAGATGATGTGCTTGGACATGGTAAAGCTTCAATGAGTTCCTGCTCGAGCAAGGCAGCGCTACCAGCCACAGGCCAGCTGGGCAGGAGGCAGCCTGCAGGTTCTGAGCAGCAGGAATGCCGTGTGTCCTTCTGATCAGGCTCAGGCAGTCAGAGTGAGAGGCCAGGGATCTCACCACTGTCAGTCCTGTCCTGGACTGACTGGTTTACCCTTTTTTTAAAAGTAGCCTCTGCCTTTTGCCCTCCTGTTTCTGTGCCTGGAAGTCACTACGCTTGAAATCTTGCTTTATTGCTAAGTAGTAATGGCAATGAAGTTAGCTTGCACACAGTGTGTTCTGCCTCCAGGCTGCAGTGAAAATCCAGCTAGTGAATCTGTGGTAGGTTAAGGGATGTGGGCATTGGAGGTGCTGAGCTGTAAGACCTGAGTTTGTTATTTATTTGATCACAGCAGAAATGATGGGAGATTGACCGAGATTCCCACTAGTGAGTGGGTTTGACTGTAGCATCACCACTCAGGGCAGGAGAGTCCATTTGCTGCAGCCTCTAGGAGAATGGACTAACCTGGTTTTAATCCTTGATTCTCTCAGAGGACCCCAAAAGCCAGAAGTTGACCTACAAGTGGATTGATGTTGGCGTTCTGGATTATGACAAGGAAACAGAGCTCTACTTGGTCCATAAAACAGATGAGAATGGGCTGGTACGGGATGAAGAAGGGAGACCCATCCTTAATGGAGGAATAACTCCAGAAGGTGTGTTTCAAGTAAGGCCTTTGGGGACCTGACATAGACTCTGAGAGCCGGTTGATTACCCACACAGGTCCTAGGTAGAGATGAGAGGGACATCAAGAAGTCATTTAATTCCTTTCCCTGTTATCACTTTTGGCACGTGCCCATTTAACCTGTCTGGAAAACCTCCAGGGGAGAGAACTCCACACCTTAACATGACAACCTGTTTGAGGCCTTCCCTTTGGAGATAACCCTTCTTTTTCAAGCTGTCTCCTATCTTTGCTGCCTTCATGAAAAGTTAAATGACGGTCTTTCTAGGCCAATGCTATTTTGAAGGGGAATGTGGGCAGATCAAGATGAAGTACCCTCCTCTTCAAAGGTTTGGAGATGCTGCTAATTCCCTGCTCCTTGTCTTGCAGTCCTCAAGTCTGGTCCCTCCCTTTCATCTCCACTAAGATTACATTGCCCATCAGAAAGCTCTTGTCAGCATTGCAGGCCGTTCCGAGCTCTGTTTTCCCTTGTAGACTCTGGTAAGTGTTGTTTTGGTTTTCCAGGAAGAGCCCCACTGTTGTCCTGTCAGTACTGGGTGCCACGGGTCTGCCTGCTGTTCCTGGCTGAAGATCCCCGGGTGTTCGCCCAGCGGGTGGTTTCTGCCAGCAGCTTGCGGAAGAAGACGCAGGCGCTGCTGCTCTCTCACCTGTACGTGGACTGCATGCCCAGGGACGGGCTGAGCAGCATCAGTGAGGAGAGCCTGCAGAGGATGGAGCTGTTGGCCATGCAAACTCCCAGGCTGAAGAAGGAGAAGAGGTAAAGCATCAAGTGCGTGCCTGGGGGTTCAGCCTTCAGGCTTGTAAACACTGTAGGATTCGTAGGCCCATGAAACAAGCAGGGGCAGATCTCATCTGCCTTCCAGCCTGTGCACGTCATAGAATCATAGAATGGCCTGGGTTGGAAGGGACCCCAAGGATCACAGAGCTCCAACCCCCTGCCACAGGCAGGGACACCAACCTCCAGGCCTGGAGCTACACAAGGTTGCCCAGGGCCCCATCCAACCTGGCCCTGAACACCCCCAGGGATGGGGCACCCAGCCCCTCTCTGGGCAGCCTGTTCCAGCCCCTCACCACTCTCTCTGGAAAGATCTTCCCCCTAATATCTAATCTAAACTTCTTTAGCTTTAATCCATCCCCCTTGTCCAGCCATTCTCTACCTATTTAACAAGCTGATTCCCCTCCTGTTCCTCTGCTCCCTTCAGGGACTGGAAGGCTGCAATGAGGTCCCCCCACAGCCTTCTCTTCTCCAGGCTGACCCAGCCCAGCTCCCTCAGCCTCTTTCTGTAGGGGAGCTGATCCAGTCCTCTGATCATCTTCATGGCTCCTCTGAACCCTCTTCAACAGTCCCACATCTTTCTTGTATTGGTGGCCCCAGCTCTGGACACGGGACTCCAGCTGGGGCCTTTGCCCTTTTGCTCAGGGTGTCATTGAAAGTAGGTAGGACAAGAGCCCCAGGGACACATGTACAGGATGGGTGATCTGTCAGCCTTCCCAGATGAAGATGATGTACTTCCTATGCAGGTTTGCTGAGCCGTGCTTACACCTGCAGTGAAGTGGCCTATGACAGCAGGCAGGGTGGACAGAAATGGCATGGCTGACCTTGCTGCCTCCCTGTGCTTTCAGGGAACAGATAAGTCACCGATGAATTGATCTGCAGAACACCAGCTGTCTCCAGAGAGTTGGTGGTTGTCTGCTGGTGACGCTTCTACCTATTAACAGCTGCTAAAACAAATCAAATGAAGATCTGCACAGGGTGAAGCAAACAACAGGAGATCTCCACCTGGATATAATCCAGTGTCTCTTTGAGATGCAGTTCATATCGGGGAGGCGTTTTAAGAGTCCCTGGGCTGATGAATCATGAGCCGTTGATGGTGTCGCTGGGAATCAGCCATGACTGATTGCTCTGCTAAGAGACAGGAAGGTGTGAAGGGCTGTATGGTCTGTCAGCCTAAACCAGAGAGTAGGAGCATAATTAGTCTGTGTTTGTGAGCAGAAATGCAGGCATAAAGAAAAATGCTCTGCCTGCTCAAGGCAAAGGGAGGATGATTTCCTGGGGCAAACAGAGCAGGGTTTCAGCACTTACACACGTGGTCTGGCTGAGGGCACTGATGGCAAGAGGTGTTGGGCAGGAGGAGGTGGTTGGGAGGACAGCTTGGATAGCCCACCTGGTCCACAGCTGCTCAGTCCTTGGTCATTCCCCCACACTCTGTAACACTTCTCCCCAGGGGAGATTTTGCTTCAGTCTGAGAAGACACTTGGGAAGGCTGCAGTCCTAGCCCTGGGTCATCACTGGCCTCTGCCATTTAACATCCTGCTGATGGCTTTGCTGGCTGCTTCATGGAATGCACAGCTCTTGTAATGCATTCAGCAAGAGGTGGGCTTCTGGGTCAGCACATCCAGGAGGGAGGGAGCCAAGGGTGGGGTTTGCAGTAAAGCTCCAGACATGGAGCTGTGGGGTCATGGGTTTCCATGTCTTGTAACAGGGTATTAGACTGCATGTGCTGCCTGGAGAAAGAGGTGAGATTGGACTATGAACGTGCCATGAACTGGATTAACTTTGTCAGAGTTGTCACCTCCAAGCCTCAGATGTTTTCTTATGTCACCCTGCCAGACAAAGAGGAGAAGGAAGTACCAGAGAAAGGTATGGAGCACAGTGAAGTGGTTTGGCTTCGGGATGCTCACAGAACCTCTTGGTTTTGATGGGATTCATCCTGTGTTGTAGAAACTCTTAGGTTCATGTTGCTGTGGCGTGCCTCAGGGGTGAAGGAAGGCTCAGGCTCTTTTAGAGCCCCAAACCAGAGGAAAACAACCACAGTAAAAAATGGGGAAGTCACATTTTGTGCACTTCAGTCTTCCCAAGGTTGGAATGCCTTGAGGTGGTTCACAAGTGGCCTCTCCCAGATAAGATGACTCAGCTGTGCCTTGAAGCCTTGGTGGCAAGATTCCCCAAGTCCAATCTTTTTTTCTCATGGAAATTTCACAAGCCCAAGCCTCAGGAAGGCCAGGAACCCAGCCTGTCAGCCCCTAGCAGGAGGCTGCAGAAAGTCTCTCTGCAGAGCAGAGGCTCTCTTTCATCCAGCCATCTGCTGAAACTGCTACACAGCAAGCTTTGGCACCAGGGAGAGTCCTTTCCACAAGGGAGCTGTACTCTTCCTCTAAAACAGAAGCTGGGATGATTGTTGCAGGCACTAATGTTCTTTTCTTGGTACCAGGTCTTGTCTGGATCCCAGACTATCCTTTTGCTGGACGACAAACAGATTTCAGCCTTGTCTCACACCTGACCAGGCCAGAAGTCATCCTTCTCCTTCAGCAGGTGCAGGCTGAGTGCAACAAGGCAGCCACCATGTCTCTGTTTGACACAACTGTAGCCAGGCAGCTCTGCTTGGAGGAGTTTGAGCAGATCCAGACCCAGTCCTTCTCTCAGGTGAGTGGAGGAAGCGGGGGGAGCACACGTGGAGCAGGCAGCAGGGCTGTCAGTTTGTGACAGACAGATGCAGCAGCTGCAGATCAATTCCCTGGAAACAAGAGGAGCTTTCAGAGGAGCTGTTGTGGGTGGGGCAGATGAGACTTTGCATGTGCAAGTCAGATTTACTGGGATGTGGAGAAATGGGCTGGAAGAGCCACAGCCCCCTAGTTAGCATCAGCCAGTGCTGACTGTGCTCTTAGCCCTGCATGGCCACTTGGTCAAGGCAGGGTTACAGCCTTGCTTTCCTCCTCCTCCTCATCTCCATGCAGATAACAGTCCTGGTTAGCACTCAAAAGTTTCCTAGGGTTTTTTTTTGTTTGTTTTATTTCCCCATCCCTCCAGCTGTGAGGCCTGAGAGCTTTGATTCCTTCTGGAACACTCCTGTGGGGGCTGCTTCTCTACACACTAGGCTCTTCATGCACTGAATTAAATTACTCTGCTTGCAATGCCAGTGGACAGACTAGGACAAAAATTGGCGACTCTGTGGTAGCTCTTGCCAAAGATCTTCATGCCCTTCAGTGGGGGCAAGACGTGGCAGGCTGGGGGAGGCACACAGAGCAGCTCACATGGGGTTGCACAGTAAATCAGTGGCACAGGGCATGTGCTGTTCCTCCTCAGTCCCATGCTGTTCCAGCCAGGCAGCGCTGTCATCCGCCCCGTGACGGAGGTGGCTTTATTGCACACAAACAGCAGCTGCCTGTGGAGCACAAGTGACACTCGGTGGTATTTTGATAAACCAAACCACTGCAGACTGCTGCTGCCCTTGGCTGCTTCTCTTTCTCCTCACTTGTCAAGAGAAGACAACAGTCTGTCCTTTCCTTGCTCATCGTGCTGTCTGCACAGCGTTTTCTGAGGGACCCCGACACAGGCAGGTCCAGGGCTACTGCTCTGTGGAGAGAGCTAAAAGAGAACACCCTGTAGAAACAGGAAGGGTAGAACAATCCTGCTTTTTCATTGCAGGGGCTTTTTTTGTGGGCCTTTTCTCAGTGAGGGAGATGTATGGCCGGGTGTAGGTGCCATGGGTTTGGGAGCTACTGCCCAGCTGCCACTGCTCTGAGAGCAGAGGAAGGCCCTGCAGTCCCAAGTAGCACCAGCACTGTACTGCTTTCCCACCGCCCTTGGGGGATCACACAGCTTGCTCTGCTGCTTCCCCTAGGTTCAGGTGTTTCTCAAGGACACTTGGATCAATGCTCTAAAGGCTGCAGTGAAGAGCAACCTGAGAGATGGAGACAAAGGCGTGTACAGCCTGGAGCAGAGCCACTGGGATGTCTACCAGGCGTCCAAGCTGCACAAGCTGATGAAGCGCATCAGGTTCATCCTGCAGGACTCTGTGCGCTATCTGGTCCAGAGCTCGCTGACTGGCTTCACCCAGCTTTTGCTGGAGGCTTGCCATGGCATCCTGAATTGCTCAGAGGACATGGAATGGGGAGATGACCTCACCAGCAGTCCCTACAGGTAAGGAAAGGAGAGGAAAACAGGATGTGTTTGTGTGTGTGTGTGTGTGTGTGTGTGTGTATGCAAGTATGGGGTCGCCTCTCACCGCTGCCTTTACAAGCAGCCTTTGCTCTGTGTGGGGGCTTCAGGCTGGGCTGTTTTCCCCTCAGTCCTCAGCCTGACACGTTACCCTGGGTCTGGAAGAATGTCACAGAGCCGGCTGCACTGTTAGTGCAGATTTTAGGTTGCTGGTGGTGATCTGAGGCAGAACCAAGGTCTGCTGCTTTGACACACTGTTCTAAAGATCAGCTGATTCCAGCATTCTCTAGGGAGCAAGACATGGCTGCTGGCTTTTTTCTGGGGGGCAAGAAGAATACCATTAAGCATGGCTGCCTAATGCCATTCTTGGGTTAAAACTCCAGAGCAGGATCTCCCTGGGATCTCCTGAGGGATACAAGAATCAGGTTGTCGCCATGGCTAGAATTTTCTCCTGTTGAGGTTAAGGATCCCTGTCTTCATGGCATTAAAAAAGGAAGGTTTGGAAAAGACCTTTTCCATTGACATCAGTGGGCTTCACCTGGTCCTGAGCCACGCTTGTGACACACGAGGGAGGGATGTGCTGAGCGTAACTGCTGGAAGGTGTGGTTTGAGGTTGTATTAGAGGTGCTGACTGCCTGGTTTGAAGAGCAGATGCAATTTCTCTGTGCAGCACCTCAAATGCTCCACATAATGTTCTGACTTCTGTGGGTCTTGGCACGTTGGGATTGCCGCTTCCTTCACCTGTGATAGGCAAAAGGTCTCAGTGTCATTACTGGTAATGTCAGAACTCCATGTTTCACACCTTCATCTGCAGGGGACAGCCCTCCCCTCCTCTGCTTCCCTTTCTGCCCAGTGAGCATTTTGCTTTGAGCACTAGAGTGATACAGAGTGATACAGACGTGTGCTGCTGCCTCAGAGAGCATCCCTGATCCTTCTCCTCTCCTCCCACTGCAGGCCGCAAAGCAACCCACTCTTTGTCACAGAGCTGGTGCTGGGCAGCAGTGGTGTGGGCTTCAGCCCCTCTGTGGAAACCTTTGAGGAGTCCCTCCTTTCTCTGCTCAATGAGGGGATCCTGGTGACTCACACTGTCCCACAGCTGGAGAAGGTGAGCATGTCTGCCCCAGCAGTGCCAGAACCGTGCAGGTCTCCTCAGCTTGGCATAGGCACCCTGAGCTGCACTGGGGGGGCAGCTGGGAGCCCAGCTGAACTGATCTGGGAGTCCCCTCAGCTTGGCATAGGCACCCTGAGCTGCACTGGGGGGGCAGCTGGGAGCCCAGCTGAACTGATCTGGGAGTCCCCTCAGCTTGGCATAGGCACCCTGAACTGCACTGGGGGAGCAGTTGGGAGTCCAGCTGAACTGATCTGGGAGTCCCCTCAGCTTGCCATAGGCACCCTGAGCTGCACTGGGAGGGCAGTTGGGAGCCCAGCTGAACCAGTCTGTGTGTGACCCTGGGTGCCAGGGTTTCTTTGAGCTCCCCAGTGCTGTAGGTGTGTGGTGTGGCTGCTGTCTCTGCAGGGCTCTGCAGACATCCCTAAGTGGCCTGGCTGCCCTAAGCAGAAGGCAGCTGGTAAAAGCAGACTGGTAAAGCAAACAACACCTTTCCCAGTGCCCTCAGTCTGGTGCAGAGCTCTTCTGCATCTGTGTCCTTCTGCCTGCCCCTGTCCCAGACCTGTGCATCTCCCCAGATCCTTCCCCTTTGTGGGGGGTAACGTAAAGCTGCTAAAACAACTCCTGACACAACGTACAAAGGTGGACAGCGTGACTTCCCAAAGGTGCCACTGATTGTCTTGCCCCTGTCCTGAGGGTCACGGTGAGCTCTGCTAGTCCTGAAAGACCTCTCTCC
Organism: Gallinula chloropus; assembly: GCF_964237585.1. Taxonomy (NCBI): domain Eukaryota; kingdom Metazoa; phylum Chordata; class Aves; order Gruiformes; family Rallidae; genus Gallinula; species Gallinula chloropus. The sequence goes on from NC_140097.1 coordinate 22,592,697, forward strand.
TTTCTCTTCCAGTATGTGTTGGAGAACATCCCTATCCCAGGCACGCCCTTGCTGGACTCGGTGGGCTTGCACGAGCCAGAAGTGGAAGAAGCACGTGAGGTGCTGCGGTTCGCCCTTGGGAAGGCGCGGATCCCTCTCCAAGCCTACGCCAAGAGATACTGGAAGTTCTTAGAGCTAAACAACAACGACATCCAGTACTTCCTGCGGTAAGGCACCTCTGACCCAAGCCCCTTCAGCAGCTGCTGTCTGGATAGGTGTGAGTGCACGGGACCTGCTGTGAGACTCAGCATTGTACTGGGCGTTGGTGAGGCTGCACCCCGAGTGCTGGGTCCAGTTCTGGGCTCCTCACCATCAGAAGGACATGGAGGTCCTGGAGTGAGTCCAGAGAAGGGCAACCAGGCTGGGGAAGGGGCTGGAGGGCAAATCCTCTGAGGAGCAGCTGAGGGAGCTGGGGGTATTGAGCCTGGAGAAGAGGAGGCTGAGGGGAGACCTTCTCCCCACCTCCACTGCCCTGCCAGGAGGGTGCAGAGAGGTGGGCGATGGTCTCTTCAGCCAGGGGACAGGAGATGGGACAAGGGGCAATGAGCTCAAGCTGCCCCAGGGCAGGGTCAGAGCAGATGGGAGGGCAAAGTTCTTCCCTGTCAGAGTTGTGGGGCTGTGGCACAGGCTGCCCAGGGAGGGGCTGAGTCCCCTTACCTGGCTGTTTAAAAAAGGGTAGATGAGGTGCTCAGGGATCTGGTTTAGCTTAGGACAGGAATGGTTGGACTTGATGATCTTAAAGGTCTTTTCCAACCTTGTGTGATTCTGAGATGACAAATGTGCCTCGGATGTGAGTTGAGGCATCTGTCAGAGGCAGCCTTCAGCCACAGGCAGTGGTCTGGGCTTTGGAGGACATTGGTGGTGGCAGTGAGAATTTCTTCCTGCCTCTGACAGCAGCCACATTCCTGTTGTGTTTGTACGTGCAACTGGAGATATTAATGGCCCAAAAAATGACTCATCCTATTTGACAATCCAATTAGCATCCTTGACTCTGACCTCCTTCAAATAGCTCTGCTCAGGCCTGTAACACTCTGGAAGGGGATGTTTTCTTTTGTTTCAGACCTGTGGTTTTCTCTGCCAAAACTCTTTGCACCCATGCTGTCCTTCAGCCTCTGTTACTGTAATGGTCTCCTTTGTAGGCCTCAGGTTCTCTCCAAACAGTGGCATGAATCCCATTATAAATTCCTGTCTCTTCACAGAACGTGCTGCAGGGCACAGGGTGCCTCCCCATCTTGCCCTGTTCACACCGTGCTCTCGTTTTGCCTTTTCCTCTCCTCTTGCCTTCATAGAATCACAGAATCCCAGACTGGTCTGGGTTGGAAGGGACCCCAAGGGTCACAGAGCTCCAACCCCCTGCCACAAGCAGGGACACCAACCTCCAGGCCTGGAGCTACACAAGGTTGCCCAGGGCCCCATCCAACCTGGCCCTGAACACCCCCAGGGATGGGGCACCCACCCCTCTCTGGGCAGCCTGTTCCAGCCCCTCACCACTCTCTCTGGAAAGAACTTCCCCCTAATATCTAATTTAAACCTTCCCTCCTTTAGTTTTAATCCATCCCCCTTGTCCTGCCATTATCCACCCTTTTAACAAGCTGATTCCCCTCCTGTTCCTCTGCTCCCTTCAGGGACTGGAAGGCTGCAATGAGGTCCCCCCACAGCCTTCTCTTCTCCAGGCTGAACCAGCCCAGCTCCCTCAGCCTCTCTCCATAGGGGAGCTGCTTCGTCTTTGTGGCTCCTTTGAACCCCCTCCAATCTTCCTCCCTCTTTCATCTCTTTCTTCTGCTCCTTTTCCACAGCTAAAATATTTTGTGCTCTTACCTCACTCCACGCCTGTTGTGCTCTAAAACCTGCTGTAGGCTGGAGTCTGTCCCTCCCCTTACTCCCCAGTAACGCTCCTCAGCTACATACCAGTTCCATGTCTACTTCTGTAGGCATCTTTTGGAACTGGGGGCCTGTCTACGCTGCTATGGGGGTAGCTGCAGTGCAGGAAGGCACAGGCAGCCCTGGTGCTGGTGAGCATGGCAGTGCAGATGCTGAAGCAGAGCCTCCAGTGCAGGCTGGTCACCCAAACAGCCAGGCTTTGTATGGGGTGTCTGTGCTGCTGCAGTGCCTTTGCTGGGTTCCAGCTCCTGCTCTTGTCCTTGGCTGTGATACAAACACCCCTCGCTTCTTGCACAGGCCTGTCTTTGGTTGTGAGGTCTATAGGGGTCTGTTACTCTCTGGGTTTGTGCTTGCAGAGTGCAGTACACCTTCAAACAATGCATGTTTTAATGATGGTAATCACACTCTTTATTAATGGTATGGCTTGGTCCTTTGGGCAGACACGTCTGTACGTCCTACAAGCAGTCTGGATGCTCAGAGAATCGTAAGGTTTATGTTACCCTGTTTTGCTGGTGGTTTTTATTCACAGGGACTATGAAGAGCAGTGCCCACCAGCCCAGGAGGTGAGGAGCATAGTAAACACACACTTGTCTGCAAAGGAGAACCTGGCCAATGCTCTGCCTGGTTCTATTGTCATCGGTCCCTTCCACGTCAGCGTAGAAGGTGTTAAGCAAAAGCTGTCTGAAAAACACAAAGCCCTTGCCACTTCCCTGCTGGACATACTGGCTAAAAACCTCCATCTGAGGGTGCAGAAGGTGAGTTACCTGGCTCAGTAGGTGATCTGTGGGTGTTGTGTCTTGTCCTCCTGCTTCAGCATCCGCTGTGTATGTGAAATGGCCAAACAGCAGCAGCTGAGGCCACGCTGGTGGGAAGAGTTTGAAGATGGCATGGAGGGATTGCTTTATAGAATGCTGGAGGGGAGATGTGTGGCCTCAACCAAATCAGGTGTTAAGTATACCTAATAATGATGGCTCTGAAAGCTGTATCTCTTGAGGTGAAACTCTTCAAGACCCTGCCACCTTATGAAAACAAGTTGGTGGATTGAAACCAGACAACTAGAAGGTCCTTCTGCTTCCTCTGAGGTAACTGGAATATAGAGAATAGCATCTGCCAGAGGGTTGTCTAGCTGCTCCTGTCATCATTTCAACTCCACACCTCAGGCTGGCAGTCTCATTCCCTCGGAGCTCAAATCAGGTGGAGGCAGAACGACGGTGGAAGGAAAAGGACAGAAGGGGGCAGCGCACCCATCACTTCAGGCCACCTTCAGAGTGGGAAGTGGGTGGGTCATGGCAGCTTTTCCCTTTGCCTGCTGGCAGTTAAGGGCCTTTTCTCCGCTGTGCCCTGCAGATCTGTGCCGAGTACGACGCTGTCAGCTGCAGAATGCATGAGAAACCAGCGAGCATCGAGGAGCTGGCGGAGCTGCGGGAGTGGCTGCAGGGAGTCCCGGCGCAGCTGGCTGTGCAGGAGGTACCACCAGCTCCCCTGATGGGCAGGGGACACCAAGGGAAGGGGAGAGGCCACTTCTCAGTGCAGTGGGTGGTGTCTTGAAGCAGGACTCCAGGTTTTTTTCTTGGCTACCTATGCATGCAATGCCATAAGATTCCTGGCTTTGCATCTCTCTAATTCCTAAGGTTTGTATTTTGAAATACACGTGGGAAGAATTTCAATACCTGTGTGAAACCAAATACCTGTTACATATCTTGCCTGAAAGACTTGACATATGCTTTTGCTACCTTCACGTTCTCTTCTGCATTCATGTACTGAACAGCTGTCTCCTCAGAAGTGAAATGTTGTTTTCAAGAAGATTTATTATTAAAGCTAAAGGAAGGAAGGTTTCAATTAGCTATTAGGGGGAAGTTCTTTACAGAGGGAGTGGTGAGGGGCTGGAACAGGCTGCCCAGAGAGGCTGTGGATGCCCCATCCCTGGAGGTGTTCAGGGCCAGGTTGGATGGGTCCCTGGGCAACCTTGTGTAGCTCCAGGCCTGGAGGTTGGTGTCCCTGCCTGTGGCAGGGGGGTTGGAGCTCTGTGATCCTTGGGGTCCCTTCCAACCCAGACCAGTCTGGGATTCTATGATTCTAAGATATTTCTGCTCCTAAATGCTCCAACTGTTGTTAACAGAACTCTCCTACTAGGACTTTCTAGTGCCGAGTCCTTTCAGAGCTACTTGAAGTCTAGGAGTTCTCCCAGCTGAACAAATGGGGAGGCAGGGCATCAGGTTGTAAGCTTGACTGGTCCCTGCTGAGGAAAGAGCCTGGAGGATAACCCAGACCTCTCCATTTCTGTCTAGCCCTTTATCCACTGGGTCTCACTTTTCATTCCTATAGAGCAGAGGGTGATGACTGCACGGTCGTTGGCACAAGGGGTTGTAAATCCACTCCCACTGTTCACACACCAGAAAAGCAGCATGCAGCACATTAGGCTTGTGTGACTAACACCCTTCAGAGGCACCTCATGGAAATGAGGAATACACTGGAGGGTTGGGAACAGGATGGTCTAAAGGCGTCTGGGTTTTGTCTTTTTGTCTCTCCCTGGGCAGGAACTGATTCGTGAAGTCATGGAAGATTACATGGTCATGGAGGAATTCCTGTACAATCTTAGTGAAGAAGATTTCAGTGACAAGTGAGCACAAGGCATTTCTCCCACTGTCAAAGTGGGACACTTTGCAGCAGTTACCATTCTCAGTGCTTCAGGGGCTGTGTGTCTATCAAGGGCTCCAGCAGAACCTTTGAGTGCCTCTCAGGCTGTATGAGCACTGAACTCCTGAAAGGAAGTTTTTAGAGAAGTGTGGGTTCACACTGCCTTACAGCCTGGGGCAAGGCAAGCTGGCAGCTGTTCACCTGTTTAACCAATGAAAGCACTTTTCTCTTGGTCTTTTTGAGACACTTGCAGGGTCTCAAAGTGCACAGTTTAGTCTGTGTCTGAAGCTGAATGAACACTTCTGAGGTAGGGAGGTGTAGGAAGGAACACTCCCAGGGGCTTTGTTGGGGCTGAGAAGGAGTATGAACCCTGTAGTATTACTGCATTTCTTTTCCACGTGTTTTCTTGTAGTTTTATCTTTGGCTGGTTTATTCAGATAGGCCTGGCCTAGATAAGACCCCCTTAGCAGAGTCAGTTCACAAACAGCTACACAGCTCCTAAAGCCAGCTCAGCCCTGGAGGCAGCTCTCCCAGGACATGGACTTGGTCCAGGGTGTCTGCGACCGAGCGAGTCTGCAGGGTGTTTCTGGAGCTGGAAACGTGGGATGCTCAGGGAAAACAAACACACACAAACCCCACAACAACAAATCAAAAGAAAACCTGAAAACCCCCAGAGAAGCTGCAGGAAATGGGCTCAGCTGCAGGACAGCTCAGCACAGAGGTAGCTGAGTGGCACTGGCCAGACGTGGGCACATACCGGAAAGCTGTAGATGGGCCCATGCCCAGCCTGGGAGGGGTGTGATCTCCAGGGTAATGCTGCAAAGCTTGGATCTGGCATCGTGCACAAGCTGAATGAAGGAATGGGTGGGCTATGGCTGGGCAGAAGCCACAATCCCTGTCTTGGGGTGAGCAGCCACTTTGTGCAGCCTTCCCTGTGCCTGCACTGCGCTCCTCGGGTACTCGGCAGCAGCCTCGCTGCCGGGGCTCCGCTCCGTCGGGGTTACCCCTCACAGCCTTCACAGCAGGCTGGCTCTTCCAGGAGCCCTGAAAAGCCACCAGGCTCTGGCTCTGTTTTTTCTAGTTCCTTGTAGACATGTTCACAGCCAGACCTTCCCCCTGGTTCCAGCTGCTGGCTTGCTGTCTCCTGGCTTTCCAGCAACGCACTGGATCTGTTTCATTTAAAAGGGCACTCCTCCCCAGCCCTGGATCTGTTCATTTAAAAAGGCACTCCTCCTCAGCCCTGGATCTGTTCATTTAAAAAGGCACTCCTCCCCAGCCCTCACCACTTGTGTGGCTGGGCAGGAGGACGGTGGATCTGCAAGGAGAGATGGGGTGGAGGGCATCTGGTGTGGAAACTGCATGTGTTTCTGTGGTCGTAAAGCTTCCTTGTCTGGTGGGAGTTGGCTTTCTCCTTCTGTTCTTTTCAGCATGTCAAACATAGGCTCAAACAGTTTCTCTCTCCTCTTTGTTTTTTGCCTTGTTGGGCTTTTGTTTGTCTCTACGTCGTGCAGGTGGGCTGCAAGTTACTGGCCACTGAAAATCACTCTACAAACTGAGGCTGTTCAGCTCCAGCACCTGGAGGAGGAAAGCAGATTTCGCAAGATCCAGGCCATGGATCAGAGTGGCTTTCAAGACAAGTTGGAAGAAATGCAGGTATTAAGCCCCTGACAATAATAAACTCTCCAGAGACAGGGACCTTGAGGTTCCTGCGGTCAGCCAGGTGGGAAACCTCCAGATGAGGTTTTAGCTGGATGGGTTTTTAGGTCAGTGTATTGTGGAGGCCAAAATTATCAAACTGTGCCACTCCCCAACCCCCTTTGGTTTTTATTGGAAGTTGGGGTTTTGAGTAGAAGTTGAATTTTTCTGTGAAAGACAGGGCTCTCTGCAGAAACACCCACTGTTCCAGATCTGGGGCCTGATCTGGGGCCCCCAGGACAAGAAAGATGCGGGACTCTTGGAGAGGTGTCAGAGAAGCCATGAAGATGATCAGAGAGCTGGAGCAGCTCCCCTATGGAGAGAGGCTGAGGGAGCTGGGCTGGTTCAGCCTGGAGAAGAGAAGGCTGTGGGGGGACCTCATTGCAGCCTCCCAGTCCCTGAAGGGAGCAGAGAAACAGGAGGGAATCAGATTTTTAAAAGGGTAGATAATGGCAGGACAAGGGGGATGGATTAAAGCTAAAGGAGGGAAGGGTTAAATTAGATATTAGGGGAAAGTTCTTTCCAGGGAGAATGGTGAGGGGCTGGAACAGGCTGCTCAGAGAGGGGGTGGGTGCCCCATCCCTGGAGGTGTTCAAGGCCAGGTTGGCTGGGGCCCTGGGCAACCTTGTGTAGCTCCAGGCCCGGAGGTTGGTGTCCCTGCCTGTGGCAGGGGGGGTTGGAGCTCTGTGATCCTTGGGGTCCCTTCCAACCCAGACCAGTCTGGGATTCTATGGATCCCTGGGAGGGTGTTCATGGGAGTGCAGTGTTCCGATTCCCGGTGCTCCAGCAGCCCCTGCAGCTCCTTTGTCGTTCATGGGTGCTCAGTTCCCCGCAGGGATCGCCTATGATGTGCTGCCACAGCATCCAGCCATGGGACTTGGTGAGAAACCCTGAACAGTAGAGGAGGTTTGGAACTGAGCTTACCTCTGGTTCCTGCTGACAATGTCTGAATTGTGGTTTTTCACCAGAAACTCTTAAATAGACTTTTATAAATGCCACCGTGGGCTGTACACAGTGACCCCTGTTATCTTGAAAACAGCCTCACAAAACTACTGCCCCAACACTGGATTTAACAAAACCCAAACCCCAAAGCAAACAGCCCAAGAAACCAGAAGTTATTAGAGAGCTCTGGGCATGTGGTGTTAATTCTTGGAAAGTAATTGAGTGACGTATAGAGCTGTCGTTCTCCCTTCATTGATTCTGCCACTAATGACAGTATAAATTCAGTAGCAAGAAATTTGGGCACGGTGTTACTGCTCCTGCCCCTCAGGGGTTAATGGTTGTCACACAGACAAAAAGCAGCCAGGCTTTGGATTTGCCTTTTCAACCACCTGACCAGCGTTTATCACTTATCTTCCCCACTTGTGTTTGTGGTCTTAAACAGAAACGGGCTTGGGTTGGGGAAGGTGGAATTGTGAGCACACAAATGGTGCCTTTGAATATACCAAAGAGCACACTGAGATCTCCAGAGGCACACCTCACACCTGCCTTTTCTCCTCCAGCTGGTTGTGGCTGGATTGTCCATCCAGACAGACGTTAACCAAGCTCATGAGTTGGCTGACAAAGTGAGGGAGGTCAGGAAGCAGCTGAAGGAGCTCCAGAGTTTGGGAATTCTCTACAACAACAGGGAAAGAATCTTTGGGATTAAAGTTACTAATGTAAGTATCTAATCTTTGTTGGGCCTCCTGGGTGGCAGGCAGGGCAAATAATGGGATGTGGCTCCTCAGGAAGGAGCCCTTCAGGCTCCTTTGGTTTCTCCGATGAGCCGCTCTGCCGTCACGCAGAGTGACCGCACGGCTCCTTCACTCCCTTGTGCTGCAGAAGAGCCGACCCCAGCCAACGTGGGAGGCAGTCTGTGGGCCTGATCCTGCCACTCCTGTGACAGGCACTGGGTGCCCACACGCAGAGCTGGGTTTTGTTGAGGAACTGGAGCAGCAGTGGAGCTGCAGCAGCTTCTGCAGGGCTGTTACACAGGTGTGAACGAGCGGTTGTGCAGCAGTGCACAGGCTGCTGGGCTCCCAGGGAGCATGTTCTCCCAAGGCAAGCACTGGTTTGTGCTGTTCAGCTGCCAGTGAATCGCTGTCATGTGTGGCCAGCTTCACCTGGCTGCTGAGCAGACATGAGCCAGCAGTGGCTCTTGCAGCTCGCAAGGCCAGTGGTATCCTGGGCATCATCAGCAGAGTGATGGCAGCAGGGACAGGGAGGGGATTGTCCTTCTCTGCTCAGCCCTCAGGAGGCCCCAGCTGGAGTCCTGTGTCCAGAGCTGGGGCCCCAGTACAAGAAAGATGTGGGACTGTTGGAGAGGGGTCAGAGGAGCCATGGAGGTGATCAGAGGGTTGGAGCAGATCCCCTACGGAGAGAGGCTGAGGGAGCTGGGCTGGTTCAGCCTGGAGAAGAGAAGGCTGTGGGGGGACCTCACTGCAGCCTTCCAGTCCCTGAAGGGAGCAGAGGAACAGGAGGGGAATCAGCTTGTTAAAAGGGTAGAGAATGGCAGGACAAGGGGGATGGATTAAAGCTGAAGGAGGGAAGGTTTAAATTGGATATTAGGGGGAAGTTCTTTCCAGAGAGAGTGGTGAGGGGCTGGAACAGGCTGCCCAGAGAGGGGGTGGGTGTCCCATCCCTGGGGGTGTTCAAGGCCAGGTCGGATGGGGCCCTGGGCAACCTTGTGTAGCTCCAGGCCTGGAGGTTGGTGGCCCTGCCTGTGATCCTTGGGGTCCCCTCCAATCCAGACCATTCTGGGATTCTATGATTCTCCTCCACGGAGGTAGCGATGTGCTGGGCAGTGTGTGCTGTCACTGGCTGTCAGAGTGCTGTGACAGCCTGTCAGAGCCTCTCCTGGCTGTGCTTCAGCCTGGCTGTGCAAAGCCTGGCTCTGCTGGTGGTTCTCCCTTGGAATGGATGTTGTGGCAGAGGGGAGAAGTCTGATACACCCTCCTGAAGAACACATTTTCTCATTGCTTGCTTGAGGGTTAAAAAAGAATTGTGCCTTTTTTGGCCTTTTGACATCCAAGCTGTCACACAGTAGAAAATACACTCCTTGCTTATGCTTCCTGTGTATCTCTTCCCAAAGTACAGTGGGATCTCCAGGATGGTTAAGGATGTCCAACCACACTATGATCTCTGGACCACAGTGTCAGACTGGATACGGTGGTATGAGAGCTGGATGAACGATCCTCTCGTGGAAATTGAGGCTGAGCAGCTAGAGAAGAACGTCAGTGACTCAGCTAAGACAATGCAGAAGTGTGTGAGGCAGTTCAAGGATTCACCAGGTAGGTGTGCAGTCTGGGGAAACAGAGGCACGTCAGGGTGGGCTCTGAACTGGGTTGTCAGGCTGTCACATGGATGTGGTGTGTGTAGTAGAGCCAGCTGAGAAAATGCTAACGAAGTTATTTTCCAATCTTTTCTGCAACTGTGATGATTCACATCTAGATGGCAGTTTGCTGCTTGAGGTACCAGTTTGGCATGGAAACAACCAGTCTTCAAATCTCTTTTATACCTAATTCCCAAGATGGTACAGAGATAAAAGCCACCCTGTGAGCTTGCAGTTAGTGTAAAGTAAAATCACCTGGACTAGTCATAGAAAATTACTTTATAGCCTGGTGGGTCTAAGCCCTTCATACAATCCCAGACTGGTCTGGGTTGGAAGGGACCCCAAGGTTCACAGAGCTCCAACCCCCCTGCCACAGGCAGGGACACCAACCTCCAGGCCTGGAGCTACACAAGGTTGCCCAGGGCCCCAGCCAACCTGGCCTTGAACACCCCCAGGGACGGGGCATCCACCCCCTCTCTGGGCAGCCTGTTCCAGCCCCTCACCACTCTCTCTGGAAAGAACTTACCCCTAATATCTAATTTAACCCTTCCCTCCTTTAGCTTCAATCCATCCCCCTTGTCCTGCCAGTGTCTGCCCGTTTAACAAGCTGTTTCCCCTCCTGTTTGTGTGCTCACCCAGCCCTTGCAATTGCTGTGAAGGTCTTTTAATCCTGACTCCTAGTAAAGCTGGAGTTGAGACGTTGGTTGTAGCTTAACTTCCCGTGCCACGAGTCTCAGAGACGTGTCGGTCACTCTTCAGAGCCAGTTCTGAAATCTCCTGCCAGATGGCTTTGCATTGAAATATGTTTTGGCAGTGGGAGACTTTTGATTCATCCTTTTTAACTTGAACTCGCTCTTCAACAATGCCATGAATCAGCCCCACTGGAGGAGGTGATGAGTGGCTGTGTGAGTAACTATGAATCATGGTGGTAAACAGAAACACCAAGAATCCCTGCTCATGCTCCCTGCAGTAGGCCCTGGCACCTGGTGACATGCAGGCCCCGGCCTGGCGTGCGGCCCAGCTGGGAGCGTGAGGTGGCCGCATCCCTGCCGTGCTCCACGCAGGGTGCAGGACCAGGGGGCCTCTGCTGGAGCAAGATGATGGAAAGGGAGCAAGCCCCATGTTCTTTGCCTGCCCATTGCTGTACCTGCAATAGCACCAGCTGAAAAAGGGCAGGATGTGAACAGTGGAGAGGTGGGCTTCAAGGAGAGCAAAGTCCTTGATTTTGTCCTTCCTATGAGGCAACTACCTATGGCTCTAGTGGGTCCAGAGGCTGGCAGGGCTTCTCCTGCATGCTTTCCATTTCCACTGTGATTTTCCAGCTCCTATGTGTGTGTCCACCTCCTGTGTAGGATGGCCTGAGCTGTGGGGGGATTGACTCACCACCCAATCTTGTTAAGGAAGTGAAGAGTCTGGAATGATGACCTGTTGGCAGATGGGACTTCATCATGCTTGGGCTCATGTGAAGGAATTCAATTTGTCTGCTCCTTGTCTTGCAGTGAGCTGCAGGCTAAGGCACACTTCTGCTTAGCATGGGCTTGGCTGTAAAGGACCCTGAGCTAACAGGCAGGTCTGCTTCTGGGAGTGGGCTTGAATCCTTACTTAGTAGCCATGTCAGGAGAGCCTTTGTGATCCCATTACCTCACCCCACACTGTCCTGCTGCTTACCTACCCCGTCCCATGAGTCTTCAGACTAATAGGAAGTTCCTTAAGACAGCTTCCTCACTCACTGTTGTTGCTGCTGTTCTGGTTTTCTCCCTGGAAGCTTGCCAAGGAGTGGCGATGGAGTTTCGAGACAGGATCGAGGAGTTCAGACCATACATCCCCTTAATTCAAGGGCTGCGCAACCCCGGGATGAGGAGCCGGCACTGGGAGATGCTGTCTGAAGACATGAACGTCCCCATCAAGCTGGAACCCAGCCTGACCATTGGGCACTGCTTGGACATGAATCTGCTGGAGCATATGGAGACCATTAACAAAGTAGCTGAGATAGCCAGCAAGGAATACGCCATTGAGAGTGTGAGGAGAGAGAGGGACTTGCTGTGGTTTTGGCTGCTTCTCAAAGACGTTTCTCTTTAGCAGGCAGGAGCCTTGGGTCGTGTTCTTCTCGTGCCAGAGCGTTAGACCCCTTCTCCAGCACCAGAAAAAAGGCTGCTGCCCTCAAGAGGGGAGTAGTGGGCCACACAACTGAATTCACACACCATGAGTAGTCATTTTGTCCTGTGTAGAATTTCCAGCTGTAGCATAACAGCACAGCTTGATGGTTCTGCTGATCCCCTGCGTGGGTCTCACCCTTCACTGTGGGATTAGGGACTCTCTAAGATAAAATAACTTGGCCACCAGTGTTCTGCCACTCAGGTGTTGTGTCAGGGAGATCAGCTCTGGCTGGAAACTGAGATGGCAGATCCTTCAACATGGGGAGTGTGCAGGGTAGGAGACTCGCTGGCTCTGGAGAGCTCTTGGTTAGATAGGCTCAGCCTTGGTTCACCAGTTCAGATGTGATCTAAGATGGTCTTGACTGAAAGTCATTGCCTTCTGGCAGCTTTGCTGTCTGAAATCTCAGGCGAGTTCCCTGTGGGTAGCTGCCCCTGTCATGAAGCCATCGTTAGCCAGAATGCTTAACAGGCACTTCACTGGCAGCCCCTGTGTGTCTGGTGGCATCAGTGAGCCTGGTGATTGCATTGCCCTTCTCCCCTTGAGGGTCTCCTTCCAGGGCAGCGCTGGGGTGTTGGGTGCCAGGGCGATGCCAATGGGATGAGGTTTAACAAGGCCAAGTGCAGAGTGCTGCACATGGGACAGAACAACCCCCTGCAGCGCTACAGGCTGGGGGAGACTGGCTGGAGAGCTGTCAGGAAGAGAAGGACCTGGGGGTGTTGGATGGCTGCAGGCTGAATATGAGCCAGCAGTGTGCCTGGGCGGCCAAGAAGGCCAATGGCATCCTGGCTTGTGTCAGACACAGTGTGGCCAGTAGGTCTGGGGAGGGGATTGTGCCCCTGGACTGGGCACTGGTGAGGCTGCACCTCGAGTGCTGGGTCCAGTTCTGGGCTTCTCACCATCAGAAGGACATGGAGGTCCTGGAGTGAGTCCAGAGAAGGGCAACCAGGCTGGGGAAGGGGCTGGAGGGCAAATCCTCTGAGGAGCAGCTGAGGGAGCTGGGGGTGTTCAGCCTGGAGAAGAGGAGGCTGAGGGGAGCCCTTCTCCCCACCTCCACTGCCCTGCCAGGAGGGTGCAGAGAGGTGGGTGATGGTCTCTTCAGCCAGGGGACAGGAGATGGGACAAGGGGCAATGGGCTCAAGCTGTGCCAGGGCAGGGTCAGAGCAGATGGGAGGGCAAAGTTCTTCCCTGGCAGAGTTGTGGGGCTGTGGCACAGGCTGCCCAGGGAGGGGCTGAGTCACCTTTCCTGGGTGTGCTTAAAAAAGGGTAGATGAGGTGCTCAGGGATGTGGTTTAGCTTAGGATGGGAATGGTTGGACTTGATGATCTTCAAGGTCTTTTCCAACCCTGTGACTCTGTGGCTCTGTGATGCAGAGGAAGCTCACTGGTGCTGAGCAGCACACGCTGAACACGCAGCTGCCGCTTCCACTGACATCCAAGGGCAAAAATCTGTCACTTGCTAGAGAGGGGCAGTAGGACATTTCCAGAAGCTGGGATAACCATTGCATCTGAACATGAAACTGTTTATCCCTGTGTTCCAGGCACTCAACAAAATGGAGAGTGAATGGAAGTCTGTTGTGTTCCCTGTGGTGCCTTACAAAGACTCAGGTACCTTCATTCTGAAAAACACAGATGAAGCTTCTCAGCTCCTCGACGATCACATTGTCATGGTTCAGAGCATGTCCTTCTCACCCTTCAAGAAGCATTTTGAGGAACAGATGAATACATGGGAAGATAAGCTGAAGATGACCCAGGTACTGGTTTCCTCCCTGCACACGGGTGGTGAAGGCAAGCAGCTTTCACATGGATCCTGTGCAGCTGCTGCTAGGGAACTGGGGTGACAGCTTCAAGAAATTATCTTTAGAGAGGAAGGGAGTCTGGCAGTGCTCTAGTAGAAGAGGGGATAAACTCAGAACCTTGTTCTGAAAACAGTAATGATGAAATTCCAGCTCTCTTGCTGGCTGTTCTGACACTTTCTGGTGGGGCCAGGACTCTCCTGTTGCTGTGAACAGTCGAACTGTTGAATCTGATCAAACAATCCCAAGTGGACCTTGCAGATTCTTAAAGGCCCCGTGAAATCCATGCTGATACCCACATCTCACTGTAGGAGAGCGTGTGTAAGACTGCTGTTTAGGCTGGGATCTGGCAGACAGTGCCAGTACTTCTCCACCAGACCAGAGCCTAAGTTCTCAGCACCCAGTGGGACTCAGCCAGCAGAAAAGCCTTTTGCTGCAGGAGAAAAATCCCAGTGCAGGTATCTGGCTGGAGAGTTCCATGTGGATGGTGGTGTAGGATGCACAGCAGCATTAGTACCTGTTGCTGGTAACTACCTTAGTTCATTGGTGCTTGCTGTCTGGGTGTGCTTGGGCCGTGGGCTGCTGGAGTGCTGGCCTTGTCTGGTGAGGGCACAGAAGTGCCACCCTATGCCCTCAGGCAGTAGGTGACACAGGGAAGTCCCCTGCTGGTTTGGGTGGGGTGCTGTCCCCTGTTTTCACCCTGCCTTTCCTGCCCCTCCTCTTGATTGTGTTCGTTCCTGTCACGAAGGGCCCATGGAGGGACTTTCTGGGCTGTGCCGTGCCAGGGTGAGCTGATGGAGCACAGCAAGCACTGCTGTTGGCACGCTGGCAAGAGCCACCTCTTGCTAGCTCAAGTGGCTGCCTGTGGTCGACTAAGGTAGTGGGAAAGGGAATCAAACCCTTGAGGTGCTCTGCAACGTTGGGCAGGCTCCTCAAACCCTCCACGCTCCCGTGCCTGAAAATGGAGGAGGAGGAGGAGGATGTTCTTCCACCCAGCCTCTCTAACTCCTTTTCATGCCTGACAAGCAGGGCTTCCCGTGGTGTCTAATGTAGATGTTCAGTTCTCCTTCATTCTCCTAGCTCAGGGTGTTGTACAAAGACCTTTTCACCGACTGCTCTGTAGGCAGGGCCAGGGCTGAGAGGGTGTGATGGAACTGTAGTCTGGCTTGGTCTGTCACCCTTCCTCACCACAACAGCTCTTCTCCCAAAACAAAGTCCCCAACCTTGCTGTGTGCTCATGTCTTCTGTAAACACAGCAGCACCAGCCATGGAAATCTGACCCAGCACCACCAAAGTCCCCTTGAGCTTTCCTGGTGGCTTACACCCACTAAACCAGCGTGTGTTGATCCTGATGCCTGCTGATAGCAGTTAGCAAGGGGGAAATTGTCATTTATTTGGGAAGGAAATTCCAGCTCCTGATGCCCTAGGTAGATTTTATAGCTGTGGAAGGTCTCAGTGCAACATCACCTCTTCTTTTTTATTTTTTCTTTTTTCTCTTTTCCTTCTTTATTTCTCCTTTCTTTATTCTTTTTTTCCCCCTTTTTCTTTCCTTCTTCTTATCCTTCCTCATGTTTCTCTCTTTTGGTTTATTTCCTTGACCCATTCTGGTGCACAGTTTGAATGGTTTTGTTGAAGAGGTCCATAGCATGGTGTTCTGATAAGCTCTTTTTGCTCCTCACTAGGATGTCCTAGAGGAATGGCTGAACTGCCAGCGCTCTTGGCTCTACTTGGAGCCCATCTTTAGGTCTGAAGACATCAAAAGACAGCTCCCATTGGAAAGTGAGCACTTCCAGGACATGGATAGTCACTGGAGAAACATCATGAAGAATGCTAATGAAAATCCTGAGGTGTGTGTCTCAAAGCCAGTGCAGGTGTGCCCCACTCTGTAGAAAACAATGCCTTTGAGTCATTGTTGTAGTGGTGTGGGCTTGAGCAGCACTGTGTGAACCATACAGCCTTGCCCAGGGTGATGTGCTGGGTTTCTTCTCCTGGAACTTGGCGTTTTGTTCCAGTATCCAAACAGAGTCATCCCCTGTGACACCTCACACCGAGCGTTCTACCCCAGCAGACACCTCTCCTCAGCTCCCTGCCTCCTACAACTCTCATCTGCTAGAATCCTAATCCCTAAACAAATCCTTCAATTCCCCTTCAAGACTGACTCTTTGAACTGCTCAGAACCAGTGTTTTCCCCTGTCTCTGTGTCCTGGTGGCCGTGCTGCTCTGTTTGGTGGAGTCTCCATCTCTGGAGAGATTCCAGCCCCGTCTGGACGCCGCCCTGTGCAATCTGAGCTGGGGAGCTGCTTTGGCAGGGGGTTGGACCCCATGGGCTCTGGGGGTCCCTTCCAACCCCTGTGATTTTATGACTCTCCAGTCTCTGTTCCTGGGGCCCCATCACAGTTTGTGTTACAAATGTTGGCATGCAGGGGAACCCAGAAGCCAGCTTGTGGCTGTTCCCCCTCCCTGCCCACAAAGCTCACTCCTCTCCAGATCCCTGTCAAAGTTCTCCTTTGACTGAGTCATTTAAATCCTGTGGGTTTACTGGAGATAACTGGGCCTTATCTCCCCGTGCTCAGAGTGCTGATGGTTCCTCTGTTTGGTTCTGCCTGCAGGTGATTTCTCTGTGCCCGGATCCTGCGCTGCTGGAGAACCTGCGTGGATGTAACAAGCTGCTCGAGCTTGTGCAGAAAGGGCTGAGTGAATATCTGGAAACCAAGAGAGGTGCTTTCCCCAGGTAACCCCAGATGGCTCAGGAAATGGGAAAGGAGGGGCTCCCCCAGCCTGAACAAAGCTGAACAATCCCAGCTTAGCATGCTGCCAGGACACTGCAGGGCGCAGCCTGGCTCCCAGTGCTGCCCTTGGATGGGGAGGAAACAGGCAGCCACAGATGTTGTCAGTGAGGGGCAGGCTGGTAGGATCCGTGGGCATCTGTGCCTCAGGATTTGTCTGGGATAGATGAGGTAAAGCAGAAACCTCTGTGCAGCTCCATCCCCTGTTCCTGAAGGAGTACTTCTGTCCTTTGATACTCATTTAGACCCAGTTTGCGTTGGAGTAGCTGACTCTGGTAGGTGGAGAGGTCTCTGTGGGGAGGTAAATGTCTGGGCTGGGGCTGCTACTCATCTGCACAAATACAGAGATCAGTGAGTGGTCAGCAGGAGTGTCTCCAGTGATAGGCTTGTTCCTCATCTTGCCAGGAATTAAAAAGAGCCTCCCTTCTCCCTGCTCCCTGTTTCTAGGTTCTACTTCCTTTCAGATGACGAGCTGCTGGAAATCCTGTCTCAGACCAAAGACCCCACTGCTGTGCAACCTCACCTCCACAAATGCTTCGAGAACATCGCACAGGTAGGCAAAGCAAGTGCCCTAGTGACCTGGTCTGCCTTTGGGAAGCTGGTCTGGAGGAGTGTTCACATTCTCAGGACGTTTGCAGATGACACTAAACTGGGAGGAGGTGTTGATCTGCCTGAGGGATCTGGACAGGCTGGACAGATGGGCTGAGAACAACGGGATGAGGTTTAACAAGGTGCAGCACAGGGGACAGAACAACCCCAGGCAGTGCTACAGGCTGGGGGAGACTGGCTGGAGAGCTGTCAGGAAGAGAAGGACCTGGGGGTGTTGGGTGTTGGGTGGCTGCAGGCTGAATATGAGCCAGCAGTGTGCCCAGGCAGCCAGGAAAGCCAGGAAAGCCAATGGCATCTTGGCTTGTGTCAGACACAGTGTGGCCAGTGGATCTGGGGAGGGGATTGTGCCCTTGGACTGGGCACTGGTGAGGCTGCACCTTGAGTACTGTGTGCAGTTCTAGGCTCCTCACCATAAGAAAGACATTGAGGTCCTGGAGTGAGTCCAGAGAAGGGCAACCAGGCTGGGGAAGGGGCTGGAGGGCAAATCCTCTGAGGAGCAGCTGAGGGAGCTGGAGGTGTTGAGCCTGGAGAAGAGGAGGCTGAGGGGAGACCTTCTCCCCACCTCCACTGCCCTGCCAGGAGGGTGCAGAGAGGTGGGCGCTGGTCTCTTCAGCCAGGGGACAGGAGATGGGACAAGGGGCAATGGGCTCAAGCTGCCCCAGGGCAGGGTCAGAGCAGCTGGGAGGGCAAAGTTCTTCCCTGGCAGAGTTGTGGGGCTGTGGCACAGGCTGCCCAGGGAGGGGCTGAGTCCCCTTCCTTGGGTATGTTTAAAAAAGGGTAGATGAGGTGCTCAGAGATCTGGTTTAGCACAGGATGGGAATGGTTGGACTTGGTGATCTTAAAGGTCTTTTCCAACCCTGTGACTCTGCTCTGTAGAAATGTATCTCCTGGGAACCTGTAGCTGCACGTGAGCATTGCAGGGCGCTGCCTGCCTGTGAGTAGGAGTCAAACTACCTCACTTTAGACATTTCAAAGCCAGGCTTCTGCCTCTGAACCCTCAACTTTTGACACCCTCAACTGGGGTTTTTTAGACAATGAGGGAAAATAGGCATCTGCAAAGAGCACCTTACAGAAATTCACTGAGACACCCACCTCAGGAGGAGAAGACACTCTCACTGGAGGTGTCTGCCCATCCCACCATGGACACCAAGAGAACTAGCTCAGACCTAGGTGTTTACTCACAGGCACCTGGTTAGGATGGAATCCTGCTCTTGCTGACAGCCTCAGGAGGGACAAGGAGTGAACGAGCCTAAACAGAATTAAGCTTCTACCATCATCCCTCCTTAGGAGCTGGGGGTAACCTGGCTATTTTTCCTCTTTATTATTCCTAATAGACTTCAGGCTCCATGGCTGCTCACAGCTTGCACCACCACAATGCTCAGATACTAAAACCAATCTCCTAGTCATTAGCTTGGGAAAATAGGAAGGAAATTGAACTGGAGACCTAGTGCAAAGCTTTTGGAGTAAGTAAGTGGACTTTCAGCAATATGCTAGGGTACTGGAGAAGCTGTTAGAATTTTGCTCTTCAAACCAGGCACTCTGACCTCAAGGGAAATTATTTGAATCTACAGAATTGAACAGGAACCAAGGGTTTGAATCCTGACAGACAAGGAGAAAAGTTCATCCTACCTATGATTTGATATCCTTCACTCAAGTTAAGCCAGTGATGGGAATCTCCTGTTTCCCTGCAATCATCTTCTGGTTTTTGGAGAGGTCATTTTGCACAGCTGTCACACTCTTTATTGCCCCTGTTGGCAGCCCAGTTTGGCACCAGGTTCATAGTGAGCACACTCCACTGCAGCCTGGCTCTGCCCAGAGACAGGAGGACAGGGACAGAAAGGAAATCCTCTGTTCACCTCTCCTGTTCTGCTTCTTCCCTTAGCTCCTGTTCCAGGAGGACCTACAGATCACACACATGTACTCTGCTGAAGGAGAAGAGGTGAAGCTGTTTGTTCCCATCTACCCTACTGAAAATGTGGAGCACTGGCTGCTGGAAGTGGAGAAATCCATGAAAGCCACGGTACGGGACAACATCGAGAGATCAACTGGAGTTTATCCAGAGGTGAGAGTCTCATCACACACTGCCAGGTTCCTGGTGTCTGGGTTACCATAGAGGTCACCAGCAATGGGGCTGGTGAATCTCTGATACTTTGCTGGATTTAAGATACAGCCTTAGATCCCACCTAGTGTGGGTCAGGCACAGAACTTGTCTGTGTCTAGGGAGAAAGGCTGAAATAAAAGGTCTTTTTTACTGTCTTCTCCTCAGTCTGACTGTTTGAAACTAGAACAGACCAGAGGAGGGGAAGCTTGTTTTGGATCTTACAGATTGACCTCAGAGCAAGGAGACATGGAAACAATTTCAAAAAATAAAGCCTTGCTATTGTCTCTTTTTCTTCTTCTTTTTAAAGACTCCACGTACTGAATGGGTCTTACAGTGGCCTGGCCAGGTGGTCATTGCTGGCTGCCAGATTTTCTGGACAAAGGAAGTGTCTGAAGCTCTGGAAGCTGGAGACTTGTCCAGCAGGCTGTTCCCACAGCTGAGTGCTCAGGTATGAAAATGTCTGTAAGGTGGAATTTTGCCAGGTGGTGACTTTGCCATCAGCAGACTCTAGATAACTTATCAATGCAGCCAGGACAATGCCATAGGAGAAACAGAGGTGCAGTGCTGCATAGCACAACTGAAAAACAGGCTAAACAGCAGGTCATTAACCTCTTAATCATTAGGATACTTGTCACCATCAACCTCAAATAATGTACAGGACTGATAAAGACAGGCAGAAGGTGAAAATTAACTTCTTCAGGGTCACCCAAGAAGTCAGAGGCGGGGGAGAACTGAAGGGATGGGCAGTAGAAGTCACAACGAAGCTGCATCCTTCACATATGTTCCATTAATAACTGGGAGATGTGGTGTCCTCAGGTCTGGGCCTCATGGCAGGGCTCACCCTTCCCACCCCACACAGGAGTGGTGAGGGTAGAAGTCACCTCTGAGCCAGCCCTGAGCAGCATTTGCTTTCTCTGCAGTTGTGTCTCTGAGAAGAGGCAGGACGTGCCTGGACACAGCCTGTGGGCTGGCCTCAGGTTTGGCTGTGTTGGGTTAGCACAGCTCAGGTCTCTGGGATGTGGGCTGCTTCAGAGTACTCTCTTTTCCTCTCCCAGCTGAGTGGTTTGGTTGCCCTGGTCCGTGGCAGACTGTCCAAGGTGCAGCGAGCAGTGCTCTCAGCTCTTATTGTGATTGAGGTCCATGCCAAGGATGTTGCAGCAAAGCTGATTGAGGAGAATGTGACCAGCATGAATGATTTTGAGTGGATCTCCCAGCTCAGGTAGAGACCACAGCTACTGACCCCCACCTGGCTTCCCCAGCGAGTCTTCACTCTCCTTCCCCATCAGCCCTGTCCGTGATGAATCCAAACTGGAGTTTGGTGCTCTGCAAACAGTGTTTCTGAGCTGTCTCTAATGTCCCACAAGGAGTGGGGTTGAGGATGTCAGTTCTGAGGCACCTGAGACAGGTCTGGTTTGGATGGCACCCACTTGGGCAGTAGGAACTCATGGTGTTTCTCAGCCTTGCTGTGACAGGGCATGCCTCCTGCCCTAGGAGTGGGATGCTTCACAAAACACCCCATTTGGGGTTCTGGGAGAGCTCCTCTCCACCCTGTTACCTTACCTTATCCTTTCCTCTCTGAGTGGGAAGTCCCATGGCACACCAGGCTCCACACCTGCAGGCTTAGGAGCTGCTGTTTTACCTGCCAGGCAGTGTTTGTCTCTCTGATGTCCTGTTCACTCCTCCTTAGATACTACTGGACGGGCAGGGACCTGTACGTCAGGGCGGTCAATGCTGAGTTTCTCTATGGCTATGAGTACCTGGGGAACAGCGGCCGCCTGGTGATCACTCCCCTCACAGACAGGTAAGGAGGTGCTGTTCTGGGTAATAAGTGTGCTTTTATTTGTTTTCCATATGAACAGGCCTCATTGGCATTAAACCAGAGACCATGCTTGTCTCACCACCTGCTGTACGTAACCAGGAACCCTTAGCAAAGGGCTACCTGAGACAAGGGTGTAGGAACACTCTGGAGTGAGTTCTGCTGTACTCCTGGTGAGAAGTTCTCTGACTGATCGCTTTCCCTCTCCTGATTCTTAACATAGTGTTCTGACTCATATAAAATGTCCATCCAATAGCTGAGGAGCTGTTCTACAAACCAGGACACGGGCACATAACGCTTCAGAAGATGCAGCAGCAATATAGTTACACCCTTTTGTAACCATCCTTCTTCTGGAGAGTGACTTTGTTGCTGGTGGCAGAGGGATGTATCCGTGCAGGCTCCTGTGAATGCTAATCAAGGCCAGGCAGCTAACTCCTGTGCAGAGTGCTGCGTATCTAAGCAGTTCTGCAACATAATAAAGGATGGTTTCCTAACCTGCCTCCAGCTGGAGAGATCATACAGAATCACAGAATCACAGGGGTTGAAAGAGACCCCCAGAGCCCATGGGGTCCAACCCCCTGCCAAAGCAGCTCCCCAGCTCATATTGCACAGGGCAGCGTCCAGACGGGGCTGGAATCTCTCCAGAGATGGAGACTCCACACCCCCTGGGCAGCCTGTCCCAGGGCTCCCTCACCCTCACTGGGGAAAAGTTCTTCCCCATGTTGCTGTGGAACCTCCTGTGCTCCAACTTGCAGCCATTGCCCCTTGTCCTGTCCCCATAGACACTGAAAAGGGGCTGCCCATTTCCCCCTGCATCCCATCCTTCAGCTATTGATAAACATTCATAAGGTCCCCCCTTAGTCTTCTTCTCTCCAGGCTGAACAGCCCCAGCTCACTCAGCCTTTCCTCACAGGGGAGATGCTTCAGGCCCTTCATCATCTCCGTACCCTCCTCTGGACTCTCTCCAGGGGATCCCTGTCCTTTTTATCCCAGGGAGCCCAGAACTGGACACAACACTCCAGGTGGGGCCTGACCAGGGCAGAGCAGAGGGGGAGGATCCCCTCCTGTGACCTGCTGGCCACACTCCTCTTGATGCCCCCAGGATCCCATTGTCTCTCTCAGCCCCCAGGGCACACTGCTGGCTCATGGCCACCCTGTCACCAGGACCCCCAAGCCCTTCTCCACAGAGCTCCTCTCCAGCAGGTCACCCCCAGCCTGTACTGATTCCAGTGGTTATTCCTTCCCAGGGGCCAGACTCTCCACTTGCTTTTGTTGAACCCCATCTGGTCTCTCCCTGCCCAGCTCTCCAGCCTGTTGAGGCCTCACCGAATGGTAGGGAGAAAGTCTCCCTTACCTACACCAGGAGTAGAAATACTCTTCAGCATCTGGTCTGCTTCGTCGCAGGTGCTACCTGACGCTCACAGGAGCTCTGCACCTCAAATTCGGAGGAGCACCGGCAGGACCAGCAGGAACAGGCAAAACTGAAACAACCAAAGACCTGGGGAAGGCTCTGGCAATCCAAACTGTGGTGTTCAACTGCTCTGACCAGCTGGACTTTATGGCCATGGGGAAGTTTTTCAAGGGTCTAGCCAGGTACCGTGCAGCACTGCGTGTCGTTGTCAAGGGGTGGGTAGGATATGTGGATGCTGCCCGCTGGGAATTGGGGTGCAATGTCCACAGCAGCCCAGAACAAGCAAAGCCCCAATGAGGGTGTTACTGTATTCCAGAATAAGCAGTTACAAAATTCTTCCCAGAGTGGGGGGAGTCAGTTGAACCAATTAAAAGAAAGAAAAAGAAATCCTCTTCATTTATGGCAAAATGAAAAAGCTTTGCACGGATCCACCAGGAGATACCTGTGCAAACCTTTGCAGCTCTGGCTTTGCTCTAATACCACACACACTGGACTGAGATTCAGCCCACAAGCTGCTTAATCTTAAGGAGACAATCTGCTGAGTGTATCCAAAATTGAGCAGCCAAGAGAGACAGCTCTGAGCCTTGAGGGTTCCTCTCAGGAAAGCTTCTCTCCATTTCAAGCAGAGCTGGTCCAATTAGTCTGTTGCACACCAGTGAATCCAAATTAGTTACTCTAACAAAAGCTGATATTCTTTCCTTGGGTGTTCTCTTTGTAAGTAATGTAACTTCTTTCTCAAACCACGCTTTGTGGGAAGATGGCCTTCCTCATGGTACATCACCTTCCTCTCTGTACATAGTCTTCCAAGCTCTGGAAAATGGAGGTGAGAGCTGTGTGAATTCTGTCTGCTACACTTACACAGCTCAGGTACAGAACAGGAGTTCAATGTGCCATCTCTTTCAAGCCCAGATTTGCAACGTGGGTGGTGTGTCCCTTCCACTGTGCAAGTACACCGTGGCTGTGTCACTACCTGCTCTGGGATATTAGGGGCCTTTTAGGTTCATTTCTTATCTCTGTGTGGCCTCCCCAGGATGTGGATTTACGATTTCTCCATCTCACTGAACATCTGACTCCTGTTCAGTGCTCCTGATTTCCCCCCTTTTCCCTCCCTGCCCAGCTCTGGCGCGTGGGCTTGCTTCGATGAGTTCAACCGCATCGATATCGAGGTGCTGTCGGTGGTGGCCCAGCAGATCACAACCATTCAGAAAGCCCAGCAGCAGAGGGTATGTAACGAACAGGGGGATGCAAAGGCAGACCAAAAGCCTCCCCTGGAGCTAGTCTAGGCAAGTCCTTGTCTTCACCTGCATCCACACAGGACCAGCTCACCTGCTCCGGGGTGGCTCAGACGTACCGGAGCCTGAAGAGGTGTGAGGGATGCCCAAGCTGCTGCACAGCATATCAGGCTGTTTCACAGTCACCATCCTGAGTGGGGTTTGTCACCTCACCCCAGTCTGTGCTGCCACAGTTGCCCACACTCTCAAGTCCTGCTCAGCTTGAGCTGCAGTGCTGGCAGGCTTTGGGGTGAGAGGCGCGCCGGGACAGACCCACGTGTGAGCTGTGATGAAGGCAGCCAGTGCTCTGCCAGGAGTCGCTCAGCACCACATGTGTCTAACTGTTAGCTGGCTTTTAGTGGGTTCACAAACCCCCATGTGTGCAGAGGTACCAAACCCAAAGATGTGATGGAAAGCCAGTCCTCAGCTTTGCAGAGGGGCTCAGCTAACAGCCAGGCTAGCAGCTAGCCTCTGCTTTGCTTGCTGGGGACTCAGTGGGGTTAAGACCTGAATCTCTTTGACTTTGACTTAGAATTAGAAACTTGCTGTGTGTGAATTCTTCCCCATTACTTCATCCCCCATCTGAAATGACTGCCTACACAGCTTTGGAAAGGATTTAGATTCCTCTTTTCCCAGAATTAGTTCAGGTCTGAACTCTACTGCATAGTAAATGGCAAGATGCTTGTTTATGTCTGGGGGGACAGAGTCTGTTCAACAGCCAAAAAGGAAAACCAATAAAGTAACCTATCAGTAACCTTTCCACAGCCCCAGTGTCTGAGGGGAAAGTCCTGCTGGTAATACTGGATTCCTGCACTGGGCCCAGATGGAGTCACTGTGGTTGTGGGCAGCTGTGTGTCTCTGCTTGGGGATTTAACTCCTGAACCCCATTGTTCTCCTCTCAGAAGGTTCTGCTACACAGTGTGATCTGTAGGTCAGGCTCTGTGCTGTGACATGACCATGCTTTACACGTTCCAGGTGGATCGCTTCATGTTTGAAGGCACGGAGATCCCGCTGGTGCCATCCTGTGCAGTCTTCATCACCATGAACCCCGGGTACGCGGGGCGCACTGCCCTGCCCGACAACCTGAAGGTGAGAGGGGCAAAGACAGAAGTGGGGGGGTGCTACAGGTGCTGGGTGCTACCAGGCCACCAGTGTGGCCGTGACAAGGCTTGGGACATGGTGCTGTTGGAAAGTTCCCAGGATCATTTTGAGATCTGAATCACGTCTGTCAGTAAAGGGCACTCAGCTGATTGCAGTCTGCAGGGCTGCTACCCTGGCAGGTGTCAGGCACACTGGGGCTGTGTCCTCTAAACAGCCTGGGATAGGTACCCAGTCTTCTCAGTTGCTGGAAGAAGGAGGGCACAGCAGCATTCTGATCTTGGGCTGGAACTGTATGTTTCAGGCGCTCTTTCGTCCCGTGGCCATGATGGTCCCAGATTACTCCATGATTGCTGAGATCTCACTCTACTCCTTTGGGTTTAATGAAGCCAAAGTCCTTGCAAAGAAGATCACCACAACATTCAAGCTCCTGTCAGAGCAGCTCAGCACCCAGGTAGATTCCTCAATGTCCATGAATGTTTTCTCAGCCTAGGCACAAAGTACTTGGATGGTCCTCTTGGCGCCTTGTATCACAAAAAGGGCACAATCCCCTTCTTCATCTACCCCTTTCCTCTCTAATTCACGTTTCTCCTCCTGTGGCTGGACTTGCATTCACCTCAGTTAGATTAAAATGGCAGGACAGTTGAGCCAAGCAGCCCTGCCACCTCCTCCCTCCACCTAGGGTCTTTCATCATCCAGTTACTCTTGTCTTCCTCACACATAGTCTGTACAGCTGAGGACACGTGCTTGTTTGAAGGCTCCTGAGAGCAGACTCAGATGAAGGAGCAGTTCTTCTGAAGGTGTAAATCTTTCTCCTCCGCTGGCTGAGCGCACGCAGAGGTTCACCCTTTATGTGATGCTCCTGTGTCTGATGACATTGTTTCCTCTGTGCCTTTTCCAGGACCACTATGACTTTGGGATGAGAGCTGTGAAGACTGTCATCTCCACAGCTGGCAACCTCAAAAGAGAGAACCCTACTATGAATGAGGTAAATGTCCTTCCACTTCACGCTGTCACAGAGGTGTGTGGCCTCTTCTGCAGCCACCTAAGAGAGACAGGATCTTTCAAGTCCTGAGTTCTGACATCTTTGCAGGAGCTGATCTGCCTGCGGGCTATCAGGGATGCCAACATACCCAAATTCCTGCAGGATGACCTCAAGCTCTTCAGTGGCATTGTCTCAGATCTCTTTCCCAAGATCAGAGATAAGCCTGTTGATTACGGTGTCCTGGAAGAAGCCATCCGCCAGTCCTGCATCAAGCAGAATCTGAAGGACGTTGATGGTGAGGGGACAGGTTCTCCACCAGTTCCCCTGGGCCTGGGCTTTTAGTCCAGTGCTCTGCTCTAGGACAGAGACAGACCCACTCCACCTCCTCTTCCTCTGCAGGTTTTGTGACCAAGTGCATCCAGCTCTATGAAACCACGGTGGTTCGGCACGGCGTTATGCTGGTGGGGCCCACAGGCTCTGGGAAGACAAAGGTATGGGTGAGACAGGGCGCTGCCCCAGCAGCCCACTGCCCACCTAGTGATGCAGAGGGTGAAGCTGCACAGAAGACTGGTGCTCCAGCCTTTCCAGCTTCTCTCAGATAGAAGTCAGGGGACCAGGATGCTGCCTGTTAGTATTGATCTGTAGCTGGGGGAAGCCTATTCTTAGCTCACTCTTCCCAGTTGGGAGATTAGACTGAGGTTGATTAGTTCTGCTGTAGATTTCTGAAGCTGAGACATCCTTCAGCACCTGGAGATGCTCCAGGCCTCTTGCACGGGAGATCTCACTTCCTTCTGGGGTGCTCTAGTTCTGTCAGCACAGCCAGGCAGCTCCTTACTACCATATCCTTTACCCCACCTCCTTTCTCACTGCCCTTTGTTGCTGTGGAGCCCTGGCAGTGATCTCTCCTGCTGTCCCCATTCTGCAGAGCTACCAAGTGCTGGCAGCTGCACTGACCTCCCTGGCTGGTCAGCCTACGGCCAGCGGCGGCAACTACGAAGCCGTCAGCTGCTTTGTCCTCAACCCCAAATCCATCACAATGGGCCAGCTCTATGGAGAGTTCAACTTGCTAACACATGAATGGTAAAGTACAAGCCCTTCCCTTCCCTTCCCTTCCCTTCCCTTCCCTTCCCTTCCCTTCCCTTCCCTTCCCTTCCCTTCCCTTCCCTTCCCTTCCCTTCCCTTCCCTTCCCTTCCCTTCCCTTCCCTTCCCTTCCCTTCCCTTCCCTTCCCTTCCCTTCCCTTCCCTTCCCTTCCCTTCCCTTCCCTTCCCTTCCCTTCCCTTCCCTTCCCTTCCCTTCCCTTCCCTTCCCTTCCCTTCCCTTCCCTTCCCTTCCCTTCCCTTCCCTTCCCTTCCCTTCCCTTCCCTTCCCTTCCCTTCCCTTCCCTTCCCTTCCCTTCCCCTTGCTGAGCTAGAGCAGCCAGTGGTGATGTGAGCTGACATCTTCCCTTGTGTGCCTGCCCAGCTGCCAGCACGTGCCCAGGCAGTTGGTGCAGCTCAGCTGGCAGCATCACACTGTGTACCAGGGAGTCACTGGGCTGCTTTGGAGCACGTGCCCCTGCTCTGAGCTACAGCAGCTTAAAAACACTCCCTTTGCTTCTGAAGTCACCTCTGTGCTGCACGCTTGAATCGCTCTGTGTAAACACACTGATGGCTTTGGGTGATGCAGGATGACTTCTGGGCATAAAGGGGCATTTCATTCCAGTTGCCAGGACTCCTGCTCACTAACATGGTTCAAAGTGGGAACCAGTAGCCTGCTTGCCCCTTGCCAGCCAGCTCCTACTGCTTCCCTTTCCATTTGTGACCTGAGGCTGACTTGGCAGCTCGCTTTGTCCAGAAGCCAAGGTGTGAGAAGCAGTGTGAATCTCCCCTTGGCCCTGTCACCTTCTGCTTGCTTAGGGGAAGCTGAGACTGTGTTACAGCCAGGGAAACTAAACAGATATGAAACCAGCTGCCTCTGGGAGAAGCATGAGCGAGGAAATGTTACTGACACCGGGGATCAGAGCTCCCAGCCCAGGCTCTGGCACATCCTTATCCAAGGACCTTTAATAGGATGTTCCAGTTCAGCTCTACAGCTTGTTTAGGATGTGATTTGGCAGCACACAGGCACATCACCATCACAAGAAGAGAAATACAGGAGCCACATAGAATGTCTTGACAGACAGATCCATGCTGAGACGAGCTGAGCTCTGGCACTGACCCTTGGTCTCAGTAACATACCCTGGAATCCACCAGCACTATCAACATAACAACTAATTATTTAATAATGGGACTTGAGTCCTGGCCCTGGAAAGGAATTGCATGCCAGGTTTCTGTGTGCAGACTGGTCAACAGCCAGTGTTCCTTGTGTGTCTGGTGTTCACCAGCTCCAGCACCCCCCAGGTGGGTCACAGGTAGCTGACAGGGGGAGTTTCTGTTATAAAGAGGGTAGAGTCATGTTCTTTACCTTGGATTCATCCTCTCAGAGCAGAGTAGTTGTCCTGAGTGTCCCTTTACAGTCAGCACAAAAGAGGCACTTCCAGAGAGTGAGAGCCCACCTACAACCTGATCTGAGTGCTAGCAAGGTCCCTCCTTTGCCCTGGGACAGAGATGTTAAAGGGAAGCCTGTCATTATATAGTTGTATGACATGAAGTCCAGGTCCTAATGCCCATAGGAGCTGCCTCGTGGTGCCTCTCAGGCTGAGATACACATCTCAGTAAGAGGAAGGATGAGATGGCCTTTTCTGTAGCTCCCCAACAGGTGAGGCACAGGTATCCTTGGGCACATGAACCAGGGGAAGAGTCTGGCTCTGTTGCTCTATGGTAGAAACCTTGCCATTGGTTTCAGCAGAACCAGAAGGTGCCAAGCCCTGCCTTCCTTCCACCTTGCAGGACAGATGGGATCCTTTCCTCACTCATCCGGCGCGGCGCTGCGGCCACTGACACCAGCAAGAAGTGGTACATGTTTGATGGGCCAGTTGATGCTCTGTGGATTGAGAACATGAACACGGTGTTAGATGACAACAAGAAGCTGTGTCTCAGCTCAGGGGAAATCATCAAGCTGACAGAGGTAACTCATCCCTCCTGCTTTTGCTGCCTGTTGTCCTTGTCCCTCTTAGAACAGACTTGGCTTTTCCCTTCCACTTGATCTCTGTGAGGGACTTGTATGGAAATTGGTGTCTCAGTAGCAGCCATGAGCTGGCCAGACCTCTGCTGTGCTGCTGTTGTGGTTTGGTGTGGCTGGGTTCTGGTGGGGTTCTGGTGGAGGAGGGGGGCTGCAGGGGTGGCAAAAAGCATCTGGAGCTTCCTCCAGGCCCAACAGAGCAAACACCAGCCAACTCAAGGTTGGACCCACTGATGACCAAGGCCAAGCCCATCACTGATGGCCTCTGGGAATCACAGTGAGGAGGAAAAAACTGCAGGAGAAGGGAGTGAGAAGCTCAAGCCCTGTGGGAAAGGGCTCACATTGGAGAAGTTGGTGGAGGAATGTCTGCTGTGGGTGGGACCCCACAGTGCAGCAGGGGAAGGGGGTGAGGAATGAATGACCCCACCCCCACCACAGGCCAAGAAGGAAACCAACTTGTGAGGAACTGACCTAAACCCCCATTCCACCAGTCCCTGCCCCTCCCTGTGCTACAACAGGGTGAGATGAAGGGACCAAAATCATGAATAAAGTCTGCTAAGAAGGGAGGGATGCGGGGAGGTGCTCTAAGATCTGGTCACACTCTTCATCACCAGACTCTGGTGTCACTGGGGGTGCAGGGCAGGGCCATCAATTAGAGAGTTTGCTGTCCTTTACCTGTGACACTGATTGCAGAATGACCTCTCCTTGTCCTTGTCTTGACTCCTGAGCCTCTCAGTAGGTATTTTCTCCCCTGTCCAGCTGAGAAGTGCAGTGACAGAGCGGCTTTGGTGGGTGTCTGGCCTCCAGCCAGGGCCAAACCACCACAGCCACATAAATGCAACAAATAAAGGGCTTCTGCAACAAAGGGCAACATTTCAGCTTCACCAAATTTTGCTGGAAGGCCTTGGCTTTCTCTCCTTTTGCGATTTCCAGAGCATGACCATGATGTTTGAAGTCCAGGATCTGGCTGTTGCTTCCCCTGCCACAGTGTCCCGCTGTGGCATGGTTTACCTGGAGCCCAGCATCTTGGGGCTGGAGCCCTTCATCGAGTGCTGGCTGAAGAAGATCCCAGGCATCCTGCAGCCCTTCTCAGAGCAGCTAGCATCTCTCTTCAGGAGATTCCTCAAGGTGAACTACCATGCCATTCCAGCCCTTCCACCCGTTCCAGCCCTTCCATGGTTTGGAGCTTTTCAACTGAGATCTCAACTAGGCCAGACTTGCCTAGGCCTGGATTTAAGTGCCATTGTGGGAACCTTTCAAAGTTCTCTGTGAATTTCCTGGTTTAAGAGGGGCCATTCACAGAGCCACCAGATGGGAGGTAGTTTTATTGCTCATCACAGTTTGATTTATTTCTGTTTTAAATTATCTTCTGGGCAAAATTATCCCTGGTGCTTCCAGTGGGTCTACTCAAGGGAGAAGGTTGTAAGAATGGGTCTTGTTACTCCTACTCTGCTCCTAAGCCGCTCTTTTAGTGAGTAACCCAGAGCTGTAAAGGAAATCAAGCTCTGAAGGGAGAGAGCTAGAGGCAGAACTGGAAGGCAGGCCCAGAGGCTTCTTGTGGTTAAGACTAAACCAAAGGGTTTGACTGGCTTCCCTCCAGTCAGGACAGTGGTACTGGGGCTGCAGTGGGAAACGGTGGCCTTCTCAGGCACATCCTCCCTGACAAACGTGGCCTGTGGGGAGGTGATGCCAAAGCAGAACCCAAAGCTCAAGGTGAATGTGTTGGATGGTGACACTGAGCTGTTCCTGCCTCTCCTTGCAGGAGGCCATCGGCTTTGTGCGGCAGTCTGTGAAGGAGATAACTGCCTCAACGGACAGTAACCTCACAAGGAGCCTCCTCATGCTCCTGGAATGCTTATTTCAGCCTTTCATTCCCACTGAGGTAGGATTTTTCTCCCACTCTCACTTCTGTGTGCCTGGAACTCTTAAGGGCATTAAGTCCCAGAGGGTTAGTCACCAGAGAACAAGGTGTGAGTGCAGACAGGCCATGCTGGAGCTCACCTACGTGCCAGAAAGTAATGCCACATCCTGCAAAGCACAGGTAAACCTGAAAGGATTATGCTTTGCCTGCTGAAAGAGCAACAGATAAGCTCTGTGCTTGCCAGGCTGGAGGGAGGAGGTTCGCTTTTATTTATAGTGGAGGGAATTGGAGGAGTGGAAACCAGAGATCAGAGCTAAGCAGCAATGTACTTCAGATTGCAAGTCCTTTGAGGATGGGTATTGAGAAGGCTGGACAACTTTCAAATTAAAAAACAAAGACTAAATTCTTCTCTCAGCTCCTGTTGCGTGACGTTAGCTCAGCCAGGGGAGTCTCTCAAGTGCACCAGTGAACCAGCAAGTTTGAAGCCACAGAATCCATTAAGGAGACCTGTGAAAAACTGGCTAGAAAATGCTGTGTAGAAGCTGGATTTACCACAGCACATTAAGAAGCCATGCCTGAGAATTTCCCTTCTGCTCTTCTCTGGTCCTCAGGGAACTAGGATGATGCCCCAGAAGGCAGCTCGTGTTGGAGAGCTGATTGAACCCTGGTTTATCTTTGCCTTGGTCTGGAGTGTGGGCGCTACTGGAGATTCCCAAGGCCGTGTAGCCTTCAGCTTGTGGTTGAGGGAGAAGATGGCAAAGGAAAAGGTGAGTAAAGGCACAGCAGACCCTGTATGTTGTAGAGAAACTAAGTGTGAGGAATGGAGGTCAGGGCTTGTTGAATGGCTGAAGGTTTGCCTGGGTTTCCTTGTGGGGTCTGGCATGCCAGGTCTGCTTCAAACTTCAGGGGGCATCTGGAGCTGGAGGATCTGGAAGAGAGATGTGACCTCCCTGATCTGGCAGCATGCTGTTACTAAAGCCTTCCCTGCAGTAGTGTGGATCCTGGGGGGGATTCAGCTGAGTGGCAGCCAGGTTTACCACAGCTTTATTCCCACAGGTCCGGTTACTTTTCCCAGAGGAAGGCCTGGTTTATGACTATAAACTCTGTGACACAGGGCTCAGCGGTGCTGAAGATGATCTGGATGAGGAGGTCGTTAGAGAGGTAAAACACTTCTAACCCCAAGCTGGGAGACCTGGGGGGAGGAACCAGGAAGTGAGAGAGTCCTGTGGGGTTTGGTAGGATCCCCTCATCCCCTCAAAGGCCTGTAGGATCCCAAGAGGGAATGTGTGAAGTGAAGCCAAGCTTCCACTGAAGGAAGATGGGCCTGGGGGAACCTAATGAGGTTCAACACTGCCAAGTGTCAGGTGTTGCACTTGGGCTGGAAGAACCCCAGACACAGATCCAGACTGGGAGAAGAGCTTCTTGAGAGTAGCCCTGCTGAGAAGGACTTGGGGATTGTGGTGGATGAGAAGCTTGACATGAGCCAGCAGTGGCTCTGGCAGCTCATAGGGCCAATGGTATCCTGGGCTCCATCAGGAGAGGGGTGGCAGCAGGGACAGGGAGGGGATTGTCCCTCTCTGCTCTGCCCTCCTGAGGCCCCATCTGGAGTCCTGTGTCCAGATCTGGGGCCCCCAATACAAGAAGGATGTGGAACTGTTGGAGAGGGTTCAGAGGAGCCACAAGGATGATTAGAGGGCTGGAGCACCTGCCCTACAAAGAGAGGCTGAGGGAACTGAGCTTGTTCAGCCTGGAGAAGAGAAGGCTGTGGGGGGACCTCATTGCAGCTTTCCAGTACCTGAAGGGAGCTTATAGGCAGGAGGGGATTCAACTTTTTAAAAGAGCAGATAATGGCAGGACAAGGGGGATGGACTAAAGCTGAAGGAGGGAAGGTTTAGATTAGATATTAGGGGGAAGTTTTTTACAGAGAGAGTGGTGAGGGGCTGGAACAGGCTGCCCAGAGAGGGGGTGGGTGCCCCATCCCTGGGGGTGTTCAAGGCCAGGTTGGATGGGGCCCTGGGCAGCCTTGTGTAGCTCCAGGCCTGGAGGTTGGTGTCCCTGCCTGTGGCAGGGGCTTGGAGCTCTGTGACCCTTGGGGTCCCTTCCAACCCAGACCAGTCTATGATTCTATGATTCTATGAAGGCGGTGTTGCCCTCCTGGTCATGAAGCAGATCTTTTCAGCCTCTGAGCCCAGGGCTGGTCAGTTCAGACCTGGGTGCTTCTGCCAGCGCTTAGGAGAGTGAGAGAGCTCCCCAGGTGTGGGTGCTGCAGGACAGGGAGAGGCTCAGAGGGAAGGGACCCTGTGAGAAAGCCATGTGCAGCAGAACTGTGTAAAGCCCAGTCTGCAGAGAAACAGGCCAGGGGACTGCAGGGCAGGAGGCTGTGCAAGGCCCACCTGACCAACAGCCACCAGGCTGGTGAGAAAGGGATGGAAAAGGGGGAAAAGAGGAGAAAGGCTTCCCCTTCTTACTGAGCAGGGTGAGGAGCCCTGTGTGAACATCAGGCACTTAGCGGGAGCTGCCAGCAGCATCGCTGTGAGCAGGCCACACAGAATGGTCAGGGATGTACCTTTCTGTGACAAACCCTCTGTCATGCTTGTGCAGGGCCCTCTGGGAGGTCAGCCTGTGCCCTCATCCTCACACAGATCGCCTGTATCTTGTACAAGCCCAGAACTTCCCTGAGCCTCTGAGTGCAGCACAGGCAGTGGCAGGGAGGGATGTAGGATCCCAGCTAAGCCCGTTCTGGCCTCCCACCGTGGGGGCACTTACCAGGGGAGGTCAGCGTGGGGCAGTATTCCCATTCCGGCAGATATCACAAGTGTTCCCTTGCCCTTTGATCCCTGTTTTCAGAACAGGGCAGGTTCGTTGGTGCAGGGCCAGTGACCTCTAACCCTTGGGCTGCCTCCCTCCCAGCAGAGAGGAGTCAGGCACTCACAGCCCTTGCCGTGCAGGGAGGTGGGGATGGCAAGACTACACAGAGAGGCTGGAAACCAGAATTCCCCATCAGAATCTGAGCTACCATCCTAGGGGAGCTGTGATGGGGAAAACACACCAGAGATGCCATTTTCCTGTTCCCATGGGGGAGAGATGCAACTGCCCCCTCTAAACACAGCAATACTTTCAGGTGTGCTGGGAGAAGTGGCTGGATCCTACAGCAAAGTTCACCATGGTTCCTGAGACCAACTTCTGTGACATTATCGTGCCCACGATGAACACGGTCCGACTGGCCCATCTGCTGGAGCTGCTGCTCACCAACCACAAGCCAGTACGTGCCCAGCCTTGTCTGTGATTCTTTGATTCAGCAGGGCTCCTTCCCCTCTCCCCATGGGGTCAGACCCTGACAGCTGCCTGACACCTTTAGTGTATCTCCCAGTCTTGTGGGTTTGTGTTTCTCTGCTCCAAAGCCAAGCCTGAGCAGTGGGTGTTCTCCCTTCAGCACCATGCCAGAGCAAGAAGGAATCAGCTCCCCACTGCAACTGGGAGTCTCCTCCCCACACCATGATGACAGCCCATCACCATCCCTCTTCACCTGTTTGCTATAGTCCCATTTCACACTGCTTTGGTGAGATACCTCTCCCTCTGCCCTGATCAGGCCCCACCTGGAGTGTTGTGTCCAGTTCTGGGCTCCCTGGGATAAAAAAGACAGGGATCTCCTGGAGAGAGTCCAGAGGAGGGACAGAGATGATGAAGGGCCTGGAGCATCTCCCCTGTGAGGAAAGGCTGAGTGAGCTGGGGCTGTTCAGCCTGAAGAGAAGAAGACTAAGGGGGGACCTTATGAATGTTTATCAATATCTGAAGTGTGGGATGCAGGGGGAATGGGCAGCCCCTTTTCAGTGTCTGTGGGGACAGGACAAGGGGCAATGGCTGCAAGTTGGAGCACAGGAAGTTCCACAGCACCATGGGGAAGAACTTTTCCCCAGTGAGGGTGAGGGAGCCCTGGGACAGGCTGCCCAGGGGGTGTGGAGTCTCCATCTCTGGAGAGATTCCAGCCCCATCTGGACGCTGCCCTGTGCAATATGAGCTGGGGAGCTGCTTTGGCAGGGGGTTGGATCCCATGAGCTCTGAGGGTCCCTTCCAACCCCTAGAGCTCTGTGGTTCTGTGATTCCTTCAGCACAGAGATCCATTCCCTTGAGCAGCTGCCCTCCTGCAGCCCTTGGCTGCCCAGTGAGCAGCAGCCAGCGCTTCCTCCTGCAAGCCTTGGAGCTGGGAAACATGGGTGTCTGCCTATGGGATGCTGCATTGCCCATTGTGCTTCCAGGTGCTCTGTATCGGTCCCAC
Source organism: Gallinula chloropus (assembly GCF_964237585.1). Taxonomy (NCBI): domain Eukaryota; kingdom Metazoa; phylum Chordata; class Aves; order Gruiformes; family Rallidae; genus Gallinula; species Gallinula chloropus. Next base: position 22,627,523 of record NC_140097.1, read on the forward strand.
TGGCACGGGGAAGACTCTCACAATAACAGACAAGCTTCTGAAGAACTTCCCTCTCAGATACATCACCCACTTCCTGACGTTTTCAGCACGCACCTCTGCCAGCCAGACCCAGGAGCTCATCGACAGCAAGCTGGACAAGAGGCAGGTTTCCTCCCTGCCTTGGCACGGGCAGTATCCCTGAGCTCAGGGCCAGCTTGGTCACTTAGTTTCATCCCAAGACCCAAAGGAGCCCCAAGCACATACAGCTGTAGATAAAAAACAGGGCCCAGAGCAAATCTGACGGGATCATGAGCCTCAGTGATAACTTGATACAGAGGCAGGAAGGTGGGAAGGATAAATGAGGCTCTGAAAAGTCCTCCAGGTACAGTTACTCCAAAAGTACTGCATTTCACCATCAACCCTGTGTGGGATCAGGAACCCCTAAGGGGGAAAACGTGGCTGGTAACCCCCTGCCCTGCTGCCCATGGGTGAGCTTCCCCCTGTCCTCCTGGTCAATGGGTGAGCTTCCCTCTGTCCTCCCTGGTCAATGGGTGAGCTTCCCCCTGTCCTCCCTGGTCAATGGGTGAGCTTCCCCCTGTCCTCCCTGGTCAATGGGTGAGCTTCCCCCTGTCCTCCCTGCTCAATGGGTAAGCTTCCCTCCGTCCTCCTGGTCCTCCTGGGTGAGCTTCCCCCTGTCCTCCCGGTCAATGGGTGAGCTTCCCCCTGTCCTCCCGGTCAATGGGTGAGCTTCCCCCTGTCCTCCCGGTCAATGGGTGAGCTTCCCTCCATCCTCCTGGTCCTCCTGGGTGAGCTTCCCCCTGTCCTCCCTGGTCAATGGGTGAGCTTCCCCCTGTCCTCCCTGGTCAGCCACTGGGTTGAAGCTTCTGAGATGTGTGGGCTCCAGCTGTGCTTCCATTTGCACCCGTTCATCCACCACACTGTGCATAAGCAGACAGAGTTTCACTGGTGTCTGGAAAGAAGCCGTTACCTTGGTCATTGCTCTGGATCTTTTCCATGCAGAGACCCATATAGAGGTATATGGAGCATAAGCATAAGGATACCTGGCCAGGCTGGAGAAGTGGGCTCAGAGGAACCTCAGGAGAGTCAGCAAACCCCAGCACAAGGCCCTGTCCCTGGGTCGGGACAACCCCCGTTATCCATACAGTCAGGAGATGATGTGCTGGGAATCAGCCCTGAGGGAAAGGACTTGGGGGCACTCATGGGTGAGAAGCTGGACAGGAGCCACCAATGTGCATCTGCAGCCCAGAAGGCCAACCCCATCCCAGGCTGCATCCCCAGGAGTGTGGGCAGCAGATGAGAGAGGGGATTGTCCCCTCTGCTCTGCTCTGGGGGGACCTCACCTGGAGTGCTGTGTCCAGGTCTGGAGCCCTCAGCACAAAAAGACATGGACATCTTGGAGCATGTCCAGAGGAGGCCACAAAAATGACCCAAGGGCTGGAGCAGCTCTGCTGTGAAGCCAGGCTGAGAGTTGGGCTGGTTCAGCCTGGAGAAGAGAAGGCTCTGGGAAGACCTTATAGCCCCTTCCAGTCCCTGAGAGGTGCCTGTAGGGAAGCTGGGAAGAACTGTTCCCAAGGGCAGGGAGCGATAGGATGAGGGATGATGGTTTTAAACTGGAAAAGGGGAGATTCAGGTTGGATATTAGGAAAAAGTTCTTCAATATGAAGGTGGTGGATCACTGGCACAGGTTGCCCAGAGAGGTGGTGGAGGCTCCATCCCTGAAGATATCCAAGGTCAGGCTTGATGGGGCTCTGAGCAACCTGCTCTAGCGAAGATGTCCCTGCTCACTGCAGGGCTGGGACTAGGTGACCTCCGAGGGTCCCTTCCAACCTTACACATCCTGTGATGGCTGTAACTGCTGACCCAGGAAGCCTCTGGAGAACTGCTGACCCAGGTTGTGCCCTTGCAGGCGGAAGGGTGTGTTCGGGCCGCCGGTGGGGCGGCGCTTCGTTTTCTTCATTGATGACCTGAACATGCCCGTGCTGGAGCAGTACGGCGCCCAGCCGCCCCTGGAGCTGCTGCGCCAGTGGCTGGACCACGGCGGCTGGTACGACCGCAGGCAGATCGGTACGGCTCAGGCAGGTCGACCCACGCTGGGGGCAGGGAGGGGGGGTGCTGGGGGATCTGAGTGTCCTGGGTTTGGGTCAGGATGGAGTTAACTTCTTTGGTAGCAGCGGGTGGGATGCTGTGTTTGAGGGTTACAGTGAAAAGTGCTGGTAACACCCTGATGGTTTTAGTTGTGTCAAGCAGTCAAGGGCTTTCTCAGCTCTTCATGTTTCTCTGTTCATGAGAAAGGAGGGGATGAAGCCAGGACAGGTGACCCAAACTGGCCAAAGAGAGTATTCCATGCCAATTCCATCATGCTCAGTATAAAGGGGGGCTGATGGGAGGAGGAGGGGGCGGCTCCAGGACGCACGGTTTTTGGGTGACGGTTGGGTTCTGGGACAGCTCTGGGTGGCACAGCCTGAGCTGTGGGTTGGGTGAGACACTGAATTGTGTAGCAACAGTTTCATAGATTTTTTGCTCTGTCAGTCCTGTCAGCATTGTTATATTTTATCTTTCTGCTATTCTAGTAAACTGTCCTTATCCCAACCCACAGGCTTTTGGTTTCTTGGTTTTGGGGTTGTTACTTGCCCCTTCCTTTTCCCTTCCCTCCCCTTCATGCCCCCCCCACTTCTCCCCCTGCTCTTTTCCTTCCAAGAGCAGGCAGCTGCGTGGATCTCGGCTCTCAGCCGGGGTAAAACCATGACACTGAGTAACAACACCCGATCCCCATCTCTTGCTCTTCAAGGTGCTTTTAGAAAGCTGGTAGATATCAACTTTGTCTGTGCCATGGGACCTCCAGGAGGAGGAAGGAATGCCGTCACCCCACGCCTCACTCGCCATTTCAATTACCTCTCCTTCACGGAGATGGAGGACAGCAGCAAGAAGACCATCTTCTCCACCGTCCTGGGCAGCTGGATGGGTAAGTTCTGCAGACACCTGCCACCTCCTCCTCCTCCTGTCACCAGTCAGCTCGCTGACAGGGGGGTGGGAAGGGGAGGAATTCCTACTGATGGTCTGATGGAGGTGTTGGAAGCTGGACCTTGCATTGGTTTGATGGTGCTTTGGGTCGCAAATCAGCGACCTTCAGGTTTGGCTTTCAGAGTTTCTTAAGATGTCCATGGCTTCCACCTTTCCCAGAGGATCCCCTGGGTGATGGGCCATGCAGATATTGCTTTGCTCCCTCAGCTGAAGGATAACTCTGCTTTTCTGTCTCTTTCTAGCTGGGCTCCTGGGAGAAAAAAGTCACCGAGATCCAGTGCGTAAGTAAGAGCAGGAGGACGTGAGAGAGACTGGAACAGAAGAGGCTGGTGGGCACAGTGGGGCACAGCTTACCTGTGCTTTCAGCATGACAGACACTTGCCCAGACAGCAGCCTTCTGTGGAAGCAGAGCCTTCTGCTGCTCTCCAGCTGCTGCAGCCTGTGGACAGCTGAGCAGGGAGAATTGCAGATAAAAGGGTTCATTTGGAGGGAAAGGAGTCCTCTTACATTTGACAGGGTGGGAATTTAGGAACATCTTTGCAAAAGTGCCCTCATCTGCAGGTCTGCCAGGAGGGAGGAGTGAGAGAGCAGTGGGCTGAGAGGGGAGGCAGAGCTTTGAGTGTGTGCAGTGTTCACAGGCATCAGCACCTGACCATGAGCTCAGGGGTGCACTGAAGCACCCAGCTGTGCTGTAAAAAGGAGTGAAAGAGTTTGGGAAATTACACAAAACACCCTGCAAAATACCAGGGTGCCACATGGCTCCACTTCCCAGGAGCATCTGTAATGAGCTTCCCTTTGAGGAGAAAGGGAAGAACTCCTTTACCCTGTGCTGGGAGCTGGTTGAGTCTCACGAGGCCGTGGCCAGGGAATTGCTCCTCAGTGGCTGGGTGTTTGCAGAGCTCAGCGAGTCACAGAGTGGTTCAGCAAAGGGCCCCATCCCTGGGAGTGTTCAGGGCCAGGTTGGATGAGGCCCTGGGCAGCCTTGTGTAGCTCCAGGCCTGGAGGTTGGTGTCCCTGCCTGTGGCAGGGGGTTGGAGCTCTGTGATCCTTGGGGTCCCTCCCAACCCAGACCAGGCTGGGATTCTATGATTCTAAGGGCGCTTGCACCTCCTGGATTAACTCTGCTCAGGGAGTGGGGAAACCTCTGAGTGTTGTAGGTAGGCAGCCTCTCCTCTCTCCCTGGGGTACGTGGAGCCTTAACATCCCAGAACTGTTGGGATGCATTCTTCCCTGCCCAGATCTGGTGCCTTTTGGGTGGGAAACTCATTGGCAAACTGTCCTCTGCAGCAAGCAGGCGCTTGGGCATCCCCACTCAGTCTCTGTGTAAGAAGGCAGGAGAAGGGTGTGTTTCTGGCCAACCTTTCCCTGCATCGCTGGGACCTTCTCATCCCAGAGTCACCACCTGGGCATCCTCTCTGTTTATCAATACCTGAAGTATGGGATGCAGGGGGAAATGGGCAGCCCCTTTTCAGTGCTCTGTGGGGACAGGACAAGGGGCAATGGCTGCAAGTTGGAGCACAGGAAGTTCCACAGCAAGATGGGGAAGAACTTTTCCCCAGTGAGGGTGAGGGAGCCCTGGGACAGGCTGCCCAGGGGGTGTGGAGTCTCCATCTCTGGAGAGATTCCAGCCCCGTCTGGACACTGCCCTGTGCAATATGAGCTGGGGAGCTGCTTTGGCAGGGGGTTGGACCCCATGGGCTCTGGGGGTCCCTTCCAACCCCTGTGACTCTGTGGTTCTGTGGTTCTGTCTCTGCAGCAGGGGCACTTGCAGTCACAGACTTGAACGAGCCTTTGGTTGACGCCACTATCTCTGTGTACTCGACCATCACATCCCAGCTGCTGCCCACACCAGCGAAGTCACATTACACCTTCAACCTGAGAGACCTCTCCAAGGTGTTCCAGGGCATGCTTATGGCTGAGCCCAGCAAGATTGAGGTGAGTTCTCCCATCAGCATGACCAGGGGAAAACCAGAAGTGTTCCAGTTCAGGCCTCGATGTCTTGTTGAAGCTGCATTGTGGTGCTGTTCAGCAAGTCAGGGAGTTGCAGTCAATGGGACGGAGTCTGGCTGGAGGTCTGGATCTAGCAGAGCCCCTCAGGGGTGCACAGCAAGTTTGCTGACCACACAAAGCTGGGAGGATGGCTGTGCTGCCATCCAGTGAGATCTGGGCAGGCTGGAGAGTTGGGTGGGGAGAAATGTAATGAAATACAACAAGGGCAAGAGTAGGGTCTGGCGTCTGGGGAAGAACAACCCCAGGGACCAGTATAGGTTGGGGATGGACCTGTTCAAGGGCAGCACAGGGGAAAAGGACCTGGGAGTCCTGGGGGACAGCAGGATGCCCATGACCAGCACTGTGCCCTCATGGGCAAGAAGGCCAATGGCATCTGGGGGGGTATTAGAAGGGGTGTGGTTAGTAGGTCAGAAGAGGCCCTTCTCTCCCTCTGCTCTGCCCTGGTGAGACCCCACCTGGGATATTGTGCCCAGTTCTGGGCCCCTTAGTTCAGGAAAGACAGGGGACTACTTGAAAGAGTCCAGTATAGGGCCACTGAGATGATGGAGTGGAACATCTTCCTTATGAGGACAGGCTGAGGGTCTCTTTAGCCTGGAGGAGACTGAGGGGTGACCTCATCAATGTGCATGCAGGTGTAAAGGGTGAGGGTCCGGGCTCTGCTCAGGGGTGGCAGCGACAGGACACGGGGCAGCGGGTGCAGCTGGAGCAGAGGAAGCTCCATGGGAACGTAAGGAGGAACTTTGTCCCTGTGAGGGTGGCAGAGCCCTGGGACAGGCTGCCCAGAGAGGCTGGGGAGTCTCCTTCTCTGGGGACATCCAAACCCACCTGGACCCATCCCTGTGGGATTTAGTCTGGGTGCCCCTGCTCTGGCAGGGGGTGGGACTGGATGAGCTTTCGAGGTCCCTTCTGACCCCTGACGTTCTGTGATGCTGTGGTGAGCTTCCCTCTGGCCATATTGCCTAGTACCAGGAGGAAAGAGACACCTCCACCACCCCCTGTAACCTCAGCCTGCCCTTGGGCACCGAGTCAGCACAGCACAGCCCAGCTATTCAGGGCTGATGGGCAGGGACAGCCATGCTGTATGTCACCAGCCCGCAGCAGCAGGGGCTTCTGGCCCCTTGGCTCTCCCAAGGCTAGGCTCTGGCTCAGCCTGGCCATGGCTTACCACTGGGAGGTACTTGGGACCCTGGTTCTGTGTTACACCTGAACAAAAGGATCGTTCCAGAAAGCACAGCATCTTCTGAAAGGGTAAAACTGAAACCAGGCAGGGGAGGTGGGGACAACCACCATGCAGTGTAAATGTCCTGAAGAAGGCCCAACACAGACAAACAGGGGAGGGGGCAGCTGGAGCCATAACAAGCTCTGTGGAGCAGCTCTTTGACAAGAGTTGCTTTTGAGAGAAGGGAATGAGGTTTCCTCCAGCCAGTTCTTCCCTGCTTTTCTCACGGGGGTGATCTGTTGGGATTTCCCACCAGAACAAACTGCAGCTGCTGAGACTGTGGTACCACGAGAGCTGCCGGGTCTTCTGTGATCGCCTGGTCAGCAAGGAGGACCAGACCTGGTTTGACAACCTGATGAAGAGTATGATGGAGGAGATGGGCACCACTTTTGAGGAGGTTGTCCCCTCCCAGTCAGTTCTGTTTGGGGACTTCATGGAGCCAGGGGCCAACGTCAGACTCTACAGAGCGATTGAGAGCCAGGAGAAGGTAAGGACCCTGGGAATCGTGATGCTTCCTCTGAAAACAGTTACAGTAACCATGGGATTGCTTGAATTGAAGGGGTCTGGAATCTGGAACCCAGGGGTCTCCTGTGAATTCCTACTCCAGAGCTGGATAGTGGCTGTGTTTGGTGGGACAGGGGTTGTGGTGAAGGAGCTGTCTCTGCACAGCCACCCTGGGAGCAGCCCGGCTGTGCCAGATCTCCCTGCCAGGCTGCACTCAGCACTGGAATCTGGAAAGAACCCCCAGACAATGCCACTTGTGCCATTAAGAGCTGCACAATTGACCTTTCCAAGTAATTAACGTTCCTGCCAGATTCTCTGTTGGGGAAGGTACTGTGACTACTTTGGAAGTGGTAATTAGGCGAAGGCAATGAGCAGTGTGCTTTGCACTCCTTATCAGAAACAGATGATTATCCCATCCTCTCTGCTCTTTGTGAGGGCTGGTAATGAGATGAGCATTCCAGGCTCCCTTGCAAATTGTCCCTGGCTGCTGGGAGCACGGCTGAGACAGCCCCACATACCGAGCTGCTGCCCTGTCTGCTTGTGCTCCAGGCTCTGGCACCCAGGCAGGGTGTGCCTTCTGGCTGATGTCACTCACCCAGGTTCATGGTGAGGTTGCTGAGGGGGTAGGACCAAATCCCAGATGTCTTCATGCTCCATCTCCTGCCCTGGAGTGAGGGTGCTGTTGAAGAAAGCCGTGGAAGGGGCAGGAGAGGTTGCTCCTGCAGCTGTTCTGTGCAGTGGCTGGACCGGGAGAGGAGCTTCTCCACTTCCCTGCAGCCAGCCGGGTGTTCTGCCAGCACCTACCCTGTGCAGCCAGGATCCTAACCTCGGGATGCAGCAGCAGGCAGTGATCAGCTATAGAGTGAGGGAGCTGTCCTGGAGGGAGGCCCTGGAGCAGCCAGGTCAGGCACCCCTGTGCTATCACAGCTTGAACTCTGCCTTGCTGTTTCTCCAGGGAAACAGCACCTGGCAAGAGCAGACCTGGTCCCTCACCCGAGTTAGCTTCAGGTCACCATCCCACAGCTGTATCAGCCATTCCCCCAGGAGCGTGGAGCAGAGCAGACCCCCACCTCCCCACAGCCCAGGGGGCAGCTGCCCTCAGCCCTGCCAAGCACCAGGCTCTGCCCTCCCAAAGCCACCCCGTGCCCTCACCACTGCTTCATCCCATAGCCACAAGTGAGCCTCTCTGCCCACAGCTGCAGGTGGTGATTGAGGATTACCTGGAGGACTACAATCAGACCAACAGCCCGGAGCTGCAGCTCGTGCTCTTCGCGGACGCGATACAGCACGTTTGCCGGATCAGCCGGATCCTGCGGCAGGCTGCGGGGAACGCGCTGCTCCTGGGGGTTGGGGGAAGTGGGAGACAGTCTCTCACCAGGCTGGCATCTCACATGTAAGTACTGCACTCAGATGCACGCAGCGTGGAGCAGCCCCAGCAGGCCTGTCTGCAGAGAAGCTCTTTTCCTGCCCTTCCCGCTAACTAGTGAGGTGTTTCTCTGCTGAGCTTTTAGGTGGTGGGTGCCCCATCCCTGGGGGTGTTCAAGGCCAGGTTGGATGGGGCCCTGGGCAACCTTGTGTAGCTCCAGGCCTGGAGGTTGGTGGCCCTGCCTGTGGCAGGGGGTTGGAGCTCTGTGATCCTTGGGGTCCCTTCCAACCCAGACCAGGCTGGGATTCTATGATTCTATGTAACACTCAGGCCAGGGCCCAGTTACACACACATCTACACTCCAAACACCACAGGCTCTTTCACCTGGTGGTACCTTGGGTTACATCTGCGGGCAGCAGCAGGTGAGCCAGAGCAGCACAGCCCCAGCCAGCTCAGCAGCCTGTGCAGCACCCAGCAGTGCCAGGAGAGGTGGGGCTGCTTCCTGGGAGCTGGCAGCAGCTGGACAAGGGCAGGAGCTGCTAATGACAAGTGAGCGAGTGCCGCTGGCAGCCAGGCAAGCGGGACTGGTGAGAGCCACAGCCTCAAGGGGAAGCTTGGAAGAGCCAGGGCAGGAGGCTGGGGAAGAGAACTCCTCCAGCTCCAGATGCAGGGTTCGATCCTAGGAAAACACCCGGCCTCCGATGGCAGGGTGCTCCTTCTGGCTCCAGGAAGCAGCATGACCCTCTCAGCATGGGCAGCTGTGCTGCTGGCTCCTGTGTCTCTGCTTCAGCACCCTGAATGAGGACAGGGGAGTGCTGGAAAACACCTCTCTTCAGTCCTCTCCCTGAAGAGCCACAACAGGGCCAGAGCTGACAGAAGAGTGGATTCACTGTAACCCCCAGGCTCCTCTCTCTTTCAGGGCAGATTATGAGTGTTTCCAGATCGAACTGTCCAAAAATTATGGCATGACCGAGTGGCGAGATGATGTGAGGAAGATCTTGATGAAGGCAGGCCTTGAAAACCTCCCCAAGACATTCCTGTTTGTAGACACACAGGTACAGGAGTGTTAGTGTGGTGGACTCCATCTCAGGAGGAGTCAGAAACACATCTCTCAGCTCAGTAAATCCCCTCAGAGCTTGATACAAAGCTGGCACAACTTCAATCTCTTAAGTAGCCCACCGTCATCATCTCGTAAAAGACCCCCAGAGACTGAAGGTGGTGTTTTAAAGGGACAGTAGAGCCTTGTGTGAGTGGGCTGGTTCTTCTGTTACTCAAGGAAACCTCCTTCAGTTCCATCCAAGGGTCTGATGGCATCAGAGGTTTTAGACCCAGCTGCTAAGCCCTGCGCTGACCACTGGTGCTGGGAGCCCTAAGTAACATACTGCTGCTCTTTGGGGGTTGAGCTCCATGGTCTCTTGAGGTCCCTTCCAACCCCTACAATTCTGTGACTCTCTTCAAAGATACCACTGGATTCAGGGCCTTCTGCCTGCTGGTTCCACAAGGCAGCATTGGCTTGTACTGTAAGCTGTAACTTGCTGATGACTAAGGCAACTCCAGTTGTGTGCCCCTAGGCTTTTCTGCTGCCTTCATTATCATAGGTGCCTTCTTTATCACAGGTGCCCAGTTCCTTCTGGCAGCACCCTAAGCAGTGAGATGAGCATCTCTCAAATCCTGCTGGTTCCCACATCCTTCCCCCAGCAGTGAGAAGCGTGTGTGGGAGCAGAGGGCAGGGGAGGGTTCCTTTAGTCAGCTGGATGGATGCTGTGTATTTCTGACTTAGTGAAGGTGGAGAGGGGAGCAGAGCTCTGGAGGGAGATCGTCCCACAGGCTCTGACACATCCCTGCAATTGCTCTGTCTCCCACATCGATGAGCTTTACCCTACCAGGGAGGTGCCCGTGCTGGAGGAGTGAGGGGCCAGCGTCGTGGCTTGTCGCAGCTGCAGCAAGATGGGCAGCAAGGCCCTGCCCTCTCCTGCTCTGCAGGGGGACAGGAGACAGGCAGAAGGAGGTTTGTCCTCAGGCTTGCACCCCCTGTTCACTTGGGAATTCTGGGCAGGGGTCAGGGTAAGCTTTACTGGAGCCAGGTGGTCACACTTCTAGCAGAGACTGGGGCTTGTGGAGATGTGCCTGGACAGCTCTTCACTTCCCTTTTCCTTTTTTCCCCCTGTAATCAGATTAAAAACGAATCCTTCCTTGAGGATATCAACAACCTGCTCAACTCAGGGGACATTCCCAATCTCTACAGCGTGGATGAGGAGGAGCAGATCCTGGCAGCCATGAAGCCCGTGCTCCGGGACCTGGGCCAGCAGCCCACCAAGGCCAACCTGATGGCTGCATACGCAGGGCGGGTTCGCAGCAACATCCACATGGTGCTGTGCATGAGGTACAGTTTGGGGGAGGAGAGGGGGTCCCCCAGCTCTGTGCCCTTCGCAGGAGGCTGTGGGAGGGCAGATGGTGTTCCCAGTGGAAGTACAAGTGGAAGAATCGGGGCCCTTGTGTTGGTCTGGGGGGTGCAATCTCCACACTCACCAGCCTGAAATAGATTTCAGATCACATTTGTTTCCAACCCCTCACATGTCTCCCCAGGAAAAACACCCCAGTACCATTGGAATGCTTCCAGAACAGCCCCAGGACACCCAAAGAGGGAGCTGGGATGCACACTTTAGGATGTGCAGCTCGCTGCCTGAGCTTCCCTTCCTTGTTTCCCTTCCCCTACTGCTTCCTTGGGTATATTCCCTTCCTCCTTACTCTGTGAGAGTTTAGGGTGGTTCTAGGGAACCAGGAGAGCTGTTTTACCCTTGCATCTGGAGCATCTCCCCTGTGAGGACAGGCTGAAAGAACTGAGGCTGTTCAGCTTGGAGAAAAGAAGACTAAGGGGGGACCTTATGAATGTTTATCAATATCTGAAGGATGGGATGCAGGGGGAATGGGCAGCCCCTTTTCAGTGTCTGTGGGGACAGGACAAGGGGCAATGGCTGCAAGTTGGAGCATAGGAAGTTCCACAGCAAGATGGGGAAGAACTTTTCCCCAGTGAGGGTGAGGGAGCCCTGGGACAGGCTGCCCAGGGGGTGTGGAGTCTCCATCTCTGGAGAGATTCCAGCCCCGTCTGGACGCCGCCCTGTGCAATCTGAGCTGGGGAGCTGCTTTGGCAGGGGGTTGGACCCCATGAGCTCTGGGGGTCCCTTCCAACCCCTTGTGACTCTGTGAGCCTCTGATCTCTGGGTGTCTGTACGGTCTCTGCCCCTCAGCCCTGTGGGAGAAGCGTTCCGCTCACGCCTGAGGCAGTTCCCCTCTCTGGTCAACTGCTGCACCATCGACTGGTTCAACGAGTGGCCGGCAGAAGCCCTGCAGTGCGTCGCTGCCAACTCCTTGCAGGACATCCCAGGTCTTGGTGCCCCTGCTGAGGATGTCAGCGCCATGGTGGGTGCCACACACAACACCCAGCACCCAGCTCCCATATGCCACAGCCCTGGGTGCACACAGGGAGGGGGTGGAGACAGGTCCTGCCCAGCAGCAGGGGTGTTTCATGGCCAAGTCATTCACATACAGAACTGTTTGGGGTTTGTGTGCACTGAAGGGGCCACAGCCATGTGTCCCCCTCTCCCCACGAGCTCTTTGTAAGCCCTGGGGGCATCACACAGACTTGCCTACCATACAACCTGTGCTGAGGGAGCTGATTTCTTCTTGTAGGTTCAGGTGTGTGTAGGAATCCATCAGAGCGTGGCAAAGAAGTGCCAGGTCTACCTGGCAGAGCTCGGCAGGCACAACTATGTCACTCCCACCAGCTACCTGGAGTTCCTCAGCATCTTCAGTTCCCTGATTGGGAAGAAGAAACAGCAACTGGACACAGCCAAGAGAAGGATGGAGACTGGCCTGGACAAGGTGTGTTTCTCACACCCAAGAGCTCTTTAGGCCCCTTTTGCCTGCTCTGAGGGGTGTATTTGTGGCTGCAGAGGTGCAGTGAGATGCCCTATGCATCTGCTGTGTAGCAGGAGCCTAATGCTAAGGCCAGAGTGAGCTAAGCCTTCTGCCAGAGCCAGCCTGGCTGAAGGGCTGGCTCTGTGACAGTCTGAAAGAGGGATGGTACCCAGTCTCCAGGGACTGCAGGCGTGGCTGTAGCTCACCCTTCCTCAGGATGGTCCTTATCATTAACCTTTCCATTGAAAGCCCTGTAAGGGCAGCACAGTTCTGCTGCCTGCTGGCCCTGAGTGACAGTGCTGCGTGCAGGTGCTGCTGCTGCTGCTCAGCACAGCCCCCTGCGTGCCTCGCACAGCCCAACGGCGACAGGCAGCACCCACCGGGGCCCCAGCCCTCTCCCCAGCCCTCCGGGGGCTGCTCCCAATGCTCTCCCTCCCCCTCCGTTCCCCCAGCTCCTGCAGACGGCAGAGAACGTGGCGAGGATGCAGGAGGAGCTGGAGTCCGCCCGCCCTCTCCTGGCACAGGCGGCCAAGGACACGCTGGCGACCATGGAGCAGCTGCAGGTACCGGCACGACACAGCCCCTGCTGGGCACGGTGTGCCCGGGGGTCCTGCTGGGGTCAGTCACAGCCCCCCTGCCCGTGGCTAGCAGAGGAGATGGTTCGCATGCCCCTGCCAAAACCCCAGCACGGTGTGTGGGGGTGGTTGGTCAGTCAGCCAAGCTGCAGGCTCCCAGCACCCTCTCCTTGCTGGTTTAGGTCTTTGGGAGCAGCACTAGCACGAGCCAGAGAGCAGTGAGCTGCTGAAAGGGACCCTTCACCCATCCCATCCCATCCCATCCCATCCCATCCCATCCCATCCCATCCCCGGGGGCTGAGCCGGCTGCAGCCTGCCCCTGCAAGCCAGAACCTCAGGGAGTATCACACAGTCCCCTGCAGACCAGGGAGCCATCACTGCCTTCCCTCCTGCTTGTGTTCCTCTCTGCCAGGCTGCTGCTAGGGGATGGCCAGGGACACAGCTCTGTTCCCTCTAACATCTCACAGCTCTGCAGGCAAAGGGGAGGCTGTGACCTCCCACCTTCCCCTGTAGCAGAGCCAGCCTGGGGCAGAGTCTGTTCCCTCTACACCCCCAGTAGTCTTCTAACCCTGGGGTAGGCAGAAGTGACAGCTTCAGAAACTGACCCTAGGTTACTGCTCCATCTATCTCCACATTTCCATACCTACATATCCTGCCCCTCCATCAAGAGCAGCTAATTCATAGAATCACAGACTGGGCTGGGTTGGAAGGGACCCCAAGGGTCACAGAGCTCCAACCCCCTGCCACAGGCAGGGACACCAACCTCCAGGCCTGGAGCTACACAAGGTTGCCCAGGGCCCCATCCAACCTGCCCTTGAACACCCCCAGGGATGGGGCACCCACCCCCTCTCTGGGCAGCCTGTTCCAGCCCCTCACCACTCTCTCTGGAAAGAACTTCCTCCTAATATCCAATTTAAACCTTCCCTCCTTCAGCTTTAATCCATCCCCCTTGTCCTGCCAGTCTCTACCCTTTTAACAAGCTGATTCCCCTCCTGTTCCTCTGCTCCCTTCAGGGACTGGAAGGCTGCAATGAGGTCCCCCCACAGCCTTCTCTTCTCCAGGCTGAACCAGCCCAGCTCCCTCAGCCTCTCTCCATAGGGGAGCTGCTCCAGCCCTCTGATCATCTCTGTGGCTCCTCTGACCCCTCTCCAACAGCCCCACATCTTTCTTGTCCTGGGGCCTCAGCTCTGGACACAGGACTCCAGCTGGGGAGGGCAGAGCAGAGAGGGACAATCCCCTCCCTGTCCCTGCTGCTACCCCTCTGCTGATGGAGCCCAGGGTGCCTTTGGCCTTCCAAGGCCAATTCCTGCAAGGGGAGGTTCCTCCCAGGGAGATTTGGATTGGATACTGGGACAATGTCTTTGCTGGAATGGCTGTTGGTCACTGGAACAGGCTGCCCAGGGCCACCCTTGGAGGTGTTCCAGAGCTGGGTAGCTGTGATGCTTAAGGACAGGGGTAGTGTGGACTTGATACTAAAAATCTTTTCCAGCCAGACCTGGTGTATGACTCTGTGCTGGAGGAAGCACACAGCCTCCCAGGACAGCCTCAATCCTTACCTAGCAGTGTGCTGAGCCAAGCCAGAGGGCAGCTCTGGCTCCAGCACAACTCCTGAGGCTGCTCTGGTGTTGCAGGTGGACACAGCTGTGGCTGAGGAAACCAGAGCAGCTGTGCAGGCTGAGGAGATGAAGGCCAAAGCCAAAGCTCAGGCAGCCCAAGCCATTGCAGATGATGCTCAGAAGGACCTGGCTGAAGCCCTCCCAGCCCTGGATGCTGCTCTTGCCAGCCTGAGGAACCTCAACAAGAGTGATGTTACAGAGGTAAGTGGGTGGAGGATGAGGGTGAAAGAGCTGGGCCTGGTCCTGGGCAGCCTCTCCCTGTGCCACAGTTCCCCTGCTATAGGTTTGCAGCATGGCCAGGCCTCTCTGGCATCTCCATCTGCCTCCCTGGGCCCCCAGGCTGGATGGCTGCCCATGCAGCCTCTCAGCTTCAGCAGCAAAGAGCTTTGAGGGGCCCAGAGGCAGCAGCTGGCCCTTGGGGGGTTCCAGCTTGTACTGGGGGGCACTGAGGAGGGGTCAGCCCATGGTGCCTGTCCATGGGGGTAGGCAGCCCCCCCCAACACACACACAGCACATGCTCAGGCCCAGCAGGCTCTTTTGAAGGGGGATCCACCACAGGTGGAGGAGAGGAAGAGGCAGAGGGTAGTGGGCTGACTGCAAGGTGTGCAGGCTTGAAACAGGAGCAGCAGAGAACAGAGGGGGTGTCCCAGCCCCCAGCCCAGAGAGCCATCTCAGCAAGTACAAGCTTCCCCCCCACACCACCCCCAGGTGGGGTTCTGTAGAGGAAGGACAGGCATATTGCTCAATTAGAGACCTTTTTATTCCACACAGGACACCCACCTCCTTCCCCCAGAGGGTGGGGGAGGACACAGTGTCAGGGCCCTTGCTCCCCTCCTCTCAGTGAGCTGGCATGAGAAGCCTCCTCTCCACACAGGGCTTCCAAAATGCCTCTGCTCCTCACAAGTCATCTAACCCCCCCACCAAGCTGCAGGGAGCTGCTTTTAAAGAGGAGAAGGCTCCCTGCTGCTCTGAAGCCCAGCTGCTGGGCCATGACCTGGGTAACCTGCCCCTGAAGCCAGGGCCACAGGAGCTCTCTCACAACCCAGGAGTAACAACCAGCCCATCCCAAGGAAGACAGCAGTCCTGAGGGAGGGAGCAGGCATCCCTGTGAGCTACTCCTTCACATAGGGCAGCCTCTTGGAGAAAGGTGATGCCCCCTTCTCCAGCTGTTCCACCATCTCTCTCAGCCGCTCCTCGTTGCAGTAATAGTACACGTAGAGGTTGTGCTCTGCCTGCAGGATGGGGTTCTTCAGAGACTCATGCTTCACCTTCAGGTCCTTCAGGAGCTCTGTCAGCATTTCAGAGAGCTGCTCTTCCATGGTCATCAGCTGCTGTATCTCCTCTGTGACCTCCTGAGGGGCAGAGCACAAACACACGTGAACATCCCAACCTGTGGAACAGTTCAGCCCACCAGAAACTACCCAGCTGGCTCTGGCTCCAAACTCCTCCAGTCCAAGGAGCAGAGGCAGCTCACTGGGTCCCCTTGGCACCCCAATCCCTGTGTTTCACAGCACAGGTGAGGCACAGAGAGAAGCCCCCATGTCCCTCAGCCCATCACTGCCTTGCTGGAGGGTTCCTGGGACAAGGCAAGGATGGGCCCAGCTTCCTCTGGGGGCTGAAAGGCAGCAAGTTCCCCCCCCACCCTGCACCCAGGGAGGGTGACACAGAGCCACCCACATCCCCCCTGCACCCAGGGGGATGACACAGAGCCCCTCAGCTGGGCCTGGTGGAGCTGGAGTGCTTGCTTACCAGAGAGGAGAGCTGCAACTGGTTGGAGCTGTTGTACAGCAGCTGGTAGAGCACCTTTGTGGAGGACTCCAGCTCAGAGAGCTGGGGCACAGGAGCTGCCAGCTGTGCTTCCAGCACCTTCTGGGCCTCAACCAGCTGCGAGCACTGGGCTGCTATGGTCTTATAGTTAAGTGAGATTGGCTTCTGACGCTGCCCCATCAGCATGTCCCAGAGCCTGCAAGAGGGAACAGCCAACCAGAGGGGTGAGCAGTGTGCCAGCACTGAGGAACAGGGCTCAGGGGACAATGGGCACCTGTGGGACTAGGGTGCAAACAGCTGTGGGACAGCAATAGCTCCTGGTGAGCAGCCTGTGTCTCAGAGAGCTGGGAAGAGCACCATGAAGGGCCAGGCTGGCTCAAGAGCCAGTCAGGGACTCCCTGATGACAGGCACCAGCTACTCCAGAGCTGTGCAGGGAGGACTAAGAAGCCCATGTCAGCACAGGACACTCAACCAAAGCAAGCTCTTGCCCCAAGCAATTTGTTCTTCTTCCAGCCCAACTCCCAACCCAAGTGGCTGAAGACTTGCACCTACACTCTCCCCCTTTGCATCCCAGGAAAGCCTCTGTTCTCCATACTCATTCCCTTCTCTAAGCCCATGCTTTGCTGCATCAGCCCCAGCCAGCCAGGAAGGAGCAGATACCATCTTCTGGGGAATTTCACACCACCATGAAGTGGCAGGAGAGTGCTGCAAGGCTGCCTGGTAGCTCAGGTCTGCTGCCTGTCCCCATTCCCATTCCACCTCCTCCACATCCAGGTTGTTGCTCATGCACACACAGGCCCTTACCGTAGAGCAGAGGGGTCTCTGGAGGCTAACCACGTGTTCAGACAACCCTTCTGGGAGGAGCTGGCATCTTGCAAGTATTTCTGCTGCTGCTGGAGCTTGGTTTGAGCTTCCCTCAGGGAAGTTGCCATCCCCTTCAGGGAAGCAGCCTTCTGGTCCATCTCCTTCCTCTCCTGGGTCAGCAGGAGCTCCAGCAGATCCAGTCGGCTGTGCTGGTTCAGCAGGCAGGCAGCTGCCTCCTCCTGCTGCCTGGCAAGGTGCTGCAGCTGGGCAGCATCCAGGCTGAGCTGCCTCTGCAGGACAGGCAGGCAGAAGAGTTGGGCCTCTGCCTTTAGCAGGGGTGGGAGTTGGTGGGCCAGGGTCTCTGCGAGGTGGTGGCACAGGACATCAAGCTCCTTCTGAAGGATGCCAGCCTCATGCTGGAGCTCCACCTCCACCATGTGCTTGCCCAGGGTGAAGACAAGACAGACAGTGTCAGGGTGCACTGCTGGTGCTGCCTGGCCCTGGCCACCCCCTGCCTGTTCCCTCTTGAGCAGGGAGGGGGGTGGGGGCAGCCTGCAGCAGAGGCAGACCCTGCTGGAGGGGGAGGAAGAAAGGCCTTACCTGGTTCTCATCCAGAGTTTCCACAATCCTCTGTGCCCACTGCAGAGCAGCACTGTTGGCTTCCACTTTGGCTGCCATGAGGATGGCTTCCCTCTGGGCACAGATGTGTGCTGTCTGCAGTCGGCACAGCTCCTTACAGTAGCTGCCTCTGACCCCCTGTAGCTCATCTCCACTGGTCCTGAGGCTCTCCATGGCTTCCTGGCTGCCACCACCCACCTCTTCATCCCCCATGCTCAACCCCTCTCTGCCATGCCTCCCTTCTGCTTGCACCTCTGCCCTCAAGCCTTGGGCCAGGGCTCCCTGACTTGCTGGTGCCACCCCCTGTGGTGTCTCCCTGTGCTCTCGATCAGGAGCTCTTCTTCCTCCTGGTAGTGCCCAGTCTGAGCCCACCTGCATCCCAGCCTTTGCCTTCTGGCTGCTCTCTCCCTGTGCTCTTGCTCCCTGAGCATCTGGGGCCTGGACACTCCCCAGCTGGACCTGCTGGACGAGCTTCTTGGCCACCTCAGTGGCCTGTTGTTCTAGCTCCATGTAAGGGCTGAGATCCACCTCGCAGAGCAGCGCTGGCGCCCGGCCTTTCCCCGTGTTCCCACACCACTCAGCCAGCTGAGCTGCAGCCTTGCTGACCTGGCCCACGACAGTACTGGTTTGGAAAGCCTCCATTTCCAGGTCCCTCTGAGCCTCCATCAAGTCCTGCTTCATCACTTCCTCTTCCTCCTCCAAGTACCTCAGCTCCTGCTGCAGGTTGGCTGCCCAAACCTGCAGCTTGTTGTGCCGCCAGAGCTGACGGTCGCGATACTCCTCCAGCTCCTGCAGCTCTTGCTTCAGGGCATCCAGAGATGAACCCTCATCATCATCATCCAGCAGCATGCTTGGAAGCTGTGGGACCTGGCAGCATGTCTGCAGTGCTTGCTCAAGGGCATCACCTTCCAGGATGGGCTTGCCTGCAGCTAGCAGGGCATCGTAGGCTTCCACCTCAGCTGGGCTCAACACATTCTCCTTGCCCACTGTGCTGCAGAACCACTCAAGGAACTGCTTTGTCTGAGGGCAGTCATAGAGCCAGTCAAAGTCTTTGTCACAGAAGGCGTCTGCCTGGGGGTAAATCAGCCTCAGTGTTGCCATAAATTCTGCCCCTCTGTTGGCTGTGCCCAGTGGGAAGGTCTGGTTGCATCCCTGGCTGGACATGGCAAGGACGATCAGCACTAGAAGGGAGAAAACAGGAGTCACCCTAAGAGTCCTGACACTAGGAGCCATCTTCATGTGCTGCAGCAACACTCCTGGCTGCATGCTGGAGGAGAGACCCAAGCAGCCCCTCCAGAAGCACTGCAGAGCAGCTCCTGAGCTGCAGCATTGCTGTGGTGGGGTGCAGGACAAGCAGGGGTCCACAGAGCAAGGGAGAAAGCCTGCCCATGCCCCATGCAGCCAGGGCCACACAGAGCTAACCCCTTTGCTAAGGCAGCTCCAGCCTGCCAGACACACACCCCAGAGCAGCAGGGCAGGCTTTTCCAGGATACCTCTGGCCTTTGTGCCTGTGCATTGCATCCTCTAAGCCTGGTGTCCAACGGGCCAGCTGAGGAGGAGCACCCTATCTCTTGGAGACCCAGGCCAACCCACTGTCTCCACTTGGGGTTCTGCAGGTACGAGCGTTGCAGCGGCCTCCCCTGGGTGTGAAGATGGTGATTGAAGCAGTCTGCATCATGAAGGGAGTCAAGCCCAAACGGGTGGCAGGAGAGAAGCTGGGCACCAAGGTGGATGACTACTGGGAGCCTGGCAGAGGCCTTCTCCAGGACCCAGGGAGGTTCCTGGACAGCCTGCTGAAGTATGATAAGGTAAGGGGTGGCAGAGGGAGGCTGTGGCCAGGGCCCAGGTCTGGCTTTAGTGAAGCTCAGAGCCCTGTGTGACCTGCCCCTCAGCCCTGCAGTGCATGAGGATGCATTCAGCCTGGAGGTCCTCACCCTGTCTGGCAGCACCTGATGGCCTCGTGCAGCAGGACCCAGGCACACAGGTCCTCCTGTCTGTCCCCCTGCTCTTTCCATGCAGAAGGGCTGGATGGAAGCATTTTGGGAAGGGATTTGCCCTCCCACAGCCATGCCTCCCAGGCATCAACAGGATTCTTCTTGCTACAGTGCAATGCCTTGGCCACCCTGCCAAGTCCTGGGGTGGGCTGTGGGTGCAGGGTCAGCCCTTTGAGCCCCTCCTCAGCCGTCTCTAACATCACCAGCCACCTTTCTCCCCACCACTGCAGGACAACATTGCAGACAGCGTTATCAGTGCTATCCAGCCCTACATTGACAGTAAGGAGTTCCAGCCAGCTGCCATTGCCAAGGTCTCCAAAGCTTGCACCTCCATCTGCCAGTGGGTACGGGCCATGCACAAGTACCACTTCGTGGCCAAGGCTGTGGAGCCCAAGCGGGTAAGAGGTGGCATGACCAAGGTGCTCTGGGGGTTGGGGAACTTGTGCAGGAGCTGCTGGGAGTCCCCATGTTCTGCAGACCAAGCCTCACAACCCAGTAACATAGGAAGTTAGAAGAGATCAGCACAAAATATGCTGGGGCAACTGTGATACCTGGGTCAGTGCTGAGGGCGCTGCTCAGCAGGACACTGTGTGTTCCCACATGTTGCTGGTGCTCAGCCTTAGTCCTCTCCAAACTCAGCTATTTAGCATCATCTGGAGGAAAGCCAAGGAGCCTTTTGTCCCATTCAGGTGCCACCTCCTGAGCCTGTGGAGGCTGGCACTCTTTGGAGCTATGCAGAAACGCCCTCCTCACCCCCCACCTTTATTTCTGGGCTTGCACAACATCCCCCTGGAGCCAAACAGGTCAACCTTTGCCATACAGGGAAGGATCTCAGTACCAGCTGGTGTTTTGATGGAAAGCAGACTCTTGCTCCAAGGTCTCTGGCTTCTTGGGGAAGAGCCTGGCCACGTGCCCAGCATACCCACTGTTTCCCTGTGTATCTCCCCAGCGAGCCTGGCAGGAGGCAGAAGAGGACCTGCGTGCCACTCAGAAGGTCCTTGAGGAAGCTAAGGAACACCTGAGGGAGGTTGAAGGTGGCATTGCCATGCTGCAAGCCAAGCACAAGAGCTGCATTGCCAAGAAGGAGGAGCTGGAGGCAAAGTGTGAGCAGTGCCAGCAGAGACTGGGCCGTGCCAGCACGGTAAGGGACAGGATTGAGTTCTGCATGCCTACAGGGGACAGCCTGATTTCAGGTCAAGGAGCAGAGGGGTAAACACCTCACCTGCAGCTCATGACAGTCCCAGGGTGAAGCTCACAGATCTCAGCAGCACAGCAGGTCTGGGGAGTCTGGGCCAGCTGGGCACTGCTGTCCTGCTGTCACAACTGCCTCAGCCAGCAAGGAGTCTCCCAGAGAGCCCAGAGCCACCCAGTAACCCCAGGACTAAGTGCTGAACGCTGGGGACAGAACTCAGGATAGGGCTGGGTTCCCCAGAGAGCAGCGGGTCTGGGGCAGGCCGCAGAGCCGCTCTCACGTGTGTACCTTCTCCCCCAGCTCATAAACAGCTTGGCTGATGAGAAGGTGCGCTGGCAGAGCACTGCCCAGAGCCTGGAGTGCAAGCTCAGCAACATCACTGGGGACGTGCTGGTTGCAGCTGGTTTCGTGGCCTACCTGGGCCCCTTCACCGTGAGTGTGCGGCGCTCCCAGCGCGGGGCCCGCTGAGCTGCTCTGCCCTCCCAGCCCAGCCCGCTGGGAGAAGGGAACAGGGCAAAGGGGTGGAAGGTCTCCCCTGGATGTCTCTGTTGGGGGCAGAGGTGCTGTTGGAAGGGCACCAGGAGGGTGTAGGCGCTTGCAGCAGCTGGGTAACCCTTCTCTTGGCAGGGGCAGTACCGCGCCGCGCTGTGTGAGGAGTGGCTGGGGCTGCTGTCAGGCAACACCATTCCTCACAGCCAGGAGCCAAACCTCATCAGCACCCTGGGAGACCCTGTGCAGATCCGCTCCTGGCAGGCAAGTTGTAGGAAAAGCCAACGCTTCAGGCTGAAGGTGCCTCAGGCCAGGGCTTAAAACACCACTCACAGCTCACTGGGGTCACCCATGCCCAGGACAGACCGCTGCCCACACAGCCCAGTAACGCTGAGGGGCTGGAACCACTCCCAGGGCTCCTCACACAAGTGGGAGAGGAGCTGGCAACACCCAGGGCAGTGAGAACAGCGCTGAGAACCTCAGCCCAAACCCCCAAGGCTGCCCCTTGGCAAGCACCAGGTTTAGGGCCAAAGCCACAGCCTGTCCAAGCCCACCTCTGCCAGCCCCCCTCTGCCCCACGGCTCAGGGGCCGGGCAGGGCTGCAGCTCTGGGCTCAGCCACTGTCAGAGGTGCCCTCACCACCAGCCCCTGGCCAGCACACAGGGCCCACACTGGGGCAGGGCTGTGCCAGCCCTGCTGTGCCACCAGTGCTTCCCAGCAGCTTTTCCTGCCTGTTAGATTGCTGGGCTGCCCAACGACACCCTGTCAGTGGAGAACGGGGTGGTAACGCAGTTCTCCCGGCGCTGGACTCACTACATAGACCCCCAAGGACAAGCAAACAAGTGGATCAAGAACCTGGTAAGAGCTGGGGGGGGGAGGACACCCCCACCTGCCAGGACAAGGGAGCAGCTTTCTGTTAGCAGTTGTGTTGAGCAGCCTCAGGCATCAAGCTCCAGAGCTGCAAGCCCCAAGGCTGTCCTAGCCCAGCACCAGACAAGTTCCACACCCATTTTCATCCCAGTTAGACTTCTCTGCTTGAGGTAATTGGCACAAGGCAGGAGCAGGGACACCATAAGCAAGGCATCAGAGCCCTGCTCTGGCTCCTCACTGGTGTCCCAGGGAGCATACCCCCTCACCCCCACCCTGAAACACACAGAACAGCAGTAGCAACTCCCACAACAGTCTGAGAGCCCCCAGGACAAGGGGATCAGGGTAGCATTACCTGGCAGTTGACCACAGCCTCTGCTGCAGGATACTGGAGGCATAGACCACAGGTCCTCCTCTCACAGGAGAGGGCTGGGCACCCACTGCCCTTTTGAAGGCTCAGGTGGGAGGCTGGAGCAGCTGCTCCCGTTTTGCTCCCCGAGGCTTTTCCCACCCACCTGCTCTTACTCTGCAGGCAAACAAGCTGTGAGTTACCAGTGTGGGGCTCTGTAGGGCACTGAAGGATGTTCTGTATGTTGCCCTCTTCCTGCTGCCTTGCTGGACTGTCTCTGGTGCTTGGTGACTCAGGCTGAGCTCCCCAAAGTAGCCAAAAAAACATCTGAGCAAGGAAAACACACAGCTTCTGCTGCTCTGGAGAGTTAAATGAGCCCAGTGAGAGGTGTCCTGAGCCCCACCAGAGGGGGATGTGAAGGTGGGCAGGACACTGCAGGGACCCTGCCCTCTCCTGCTACCTTTCAGGAGAAGGCAAACAGCCTGGAGGTGGCCAAGCCCAGCGACCAGGACTTCCTCTGCAGCCTGGAAAACGCCATTACCTTTGGGAAGCCCTTCCTGCTGGAGAACGTGGGCGAGGAGCTGGACCCGGCCCTGGAGCCTGTGCTGCTGAAGCAGGTCCTGTGCCTCCCGCGGCGAGGGGGCGGCGGGGACCCGGCTGGGCTGTAGGGAGCACCTGGCCGGGGTGCAGCGGGGTCTGCTGGGCTTGTAGGTAGCTCTGGGCAGGAGCACTCCCGTGGGCACTGCCTGTGCTGTGCTTCCAGGCTTTGGCCCTTGGCTGGAGAGCTGTCAGGCAGAGAAGGACCTGGGGGTGTTGGGTGGCTGCAGGCTGAATATGAGCCAGCAGTGTGCCCAGGCGGCCAGGAAAGCCAACAGCACCCTGGCTTGTGTCAGGCACAGTGTGGCCAGTAGGTCTGGGGAGGGGATTGTGCCCCTGGACTGGGCACTGGTGAGGCTGCAGCTCGAGTGCTGGGTCCAGTTCTGGGCTCCTCACCATAAGAAGGACATTCAGGTCTTGGAGCGAGTCCAGAGAAGGGCAACCAGGCTGGGGAAGGGGCTGGAGGGCAAATCCTCTGAGGAGCAGCTGAGGGAGCTGGGGGTGTTGAGCCTGGAGAAGAGGAGGCTGAGGGGAGCCCTTCTCCCCACCTCCACTGCCCTGCCAGGAGGGTGCAGAGAGGTGGGCGATGGTCTCTTCAGCCAGGGGACAGGAGATGGGACAAGGGGCAATGGGCTCAAGCTGCCCCAGGGCAGGGTCAGAGCAGATGGGAGGGAAAAGTTCTTCCCTGGCAGAGTTGTGGGGCTGTGGCACAGGCTGCCCAGGGAGGGCCTGAGTCCCCTTCCCTGGGTGTGTTTAACAGAGAGGAGATGAGGTGCTCAGGGATGTGGGTCAGCACAGGACAGGGACAGTTGGACTTGATGGTCTTAAAGGTCTTTTCCAGCCTGGTGATGCTGTGAGGCTGTGGTTCTGTGCTGCACAGCCTGGTCTCCTGCCAGTGGTGTCTCTGCCTGGCACAGGGGGTACAGCTGCTCTGTGGGGTGCAGGCTGGCTGCAGAGCTCTGGGCTCTGTCTGGAGAGCCTTCAGGCTCTGCTCCTGCCACAGAGCCCAGGCCACAGTGGGACACCTTCCCTCAGGAGAGGCAGCTGTCCTGACCATCCTGTGTTCGTCCCACTCTGGTACAGACCTTCAGACAGCAAGGCAACACCGTGCTGAAGCTGGGGGACGTGGTGATCCCCTACCATGAGGATTTCAAGATGTACATCACCACCAGCCTGCCCAACCCTCACTACAGCCCCGAGGTCTCCACAAAGCTCACCATTATCAACTTCACCCTCTCACCCAGGTACCTGCTTCCCCCTCCCGTTGCCTGTGCCCAGCTGCAGCCCCCACAGCCCCAAACCCTCACCACCTCTTGGCTTTTGTCGTAGTGGCTTGGAAGACCAGCTGCTGGGAGAAGTGGTGGCTGCAGAGCGGCCTGACTTAGAAGCTGCTAGAAACCAGCTCATTGTTAGCAACGCTGAGATGCACCAGGAGCTGAAGAAGATCGAAGACCAGATCCTGTATCGGCTCAGCACTTCCGAAGGAAACCCCGTGGATGACTTAGAGCTCATCAAGGTGCTGGAGGCGTCCAAGCTGAAGGCAGGAGAGATCCAGGTCAGAAGGGAGGGTGCTCTCCTCCTACAGCTGCTGCCAGCACTGCACTAACCCTGGGATCTCCGTTGCCCCCAGGCCAAGGTGGAGGTGGCAGAGCAGACGGAGAAGGACATCAACACGACCCGCCTGCAGTACGCGCCCGTGGCTGTCCGCTCGCAGATCCTCTACTTCTGTGTCTCAGACCTGTGTGCTGTGGACCCCATGTACCAGTACTCCCTGGAGTGGTTCCTCAGCATCTTCCTGGCGGGGATCCGGGACTCGGAGAGAGCAGGTAGGTGCCTGCCTGGAGCAGCCCCTCCAATCCTTCCTCTTCCTTGCTCTGAGGTCTTGGGCTGGTGGCAGCAGAAGCCAGGATGGCTGCAGAGCCACGGGATGCTTGGACTGGCTCAGAGTGATGCCCAGAGCTGCCCACAGACAGACTGTAGCCGGTGCTCCGGGCTCAGCCTGGCTGTACTCAGGCAGGAGGGGTGTTAGTGCCAGGGCACAGGCAAAGCACCTGCTGCCCAGGAACGGCCTGGCTCCACTTCTTGCTGTGCCACCTCCACGCTGGGTCCCAGCTGCTGCCAGGCTGGGGGCAGCTTCACACCCCCCACACACCCCTGCAGCGTGCGCGCGCCAGGACGCAGGTGCTGGGGCGCATGGTGGGTCCTCCCCGCTGCCGGGGCGCATGGTGGGTCCTCCCCGCTGCCGGGGCTGGGGGTTCTCCTTCACGTGGGGGGTCTCTCAGCCCCGTCCTGTCACAGGGTTTGGGTGCCAGGTCCGTTCTCCCAGGCGGGGTGCAGGTGTGCACTGTGGGAAACACCCACCCCCCACACCCCACGGTGGCGTCACCCCATCACCTTCGGCTGATGGGTGCCCTTTTTCCAGACGCCCTGAAGGACCGTGTGATGAACATCAGCAACTACATCACCTTCAGCCTGTACAGCAGCGTGTGCCGCAGCCTCTTCGAGAGGCACAAGCTGATGTTTGCCTTCCTGCTCTGCGCCCGGATCCTCATGAACGAGGGGCGGATCGATCTGGTGAGCGAGGCCCCTCGATGGGATCCCCTCAGAGCAACTCCTGCCCTTGGAGAGCGTGCTGGGGTGGCAAAAGAGCCTTGTTCCCTGGGGCTGGGGGTGGGCTGGCAGGGGAACCCCGGGAACCCTGGGCCTCTCTCTTCACTTGGATCCCAGAGCTTCCCCCTGTCCCCGTGTGGAGCTGCCAAGCCTGAACCTCCTGCAGCTGCTGCGAAGGTTGGTGAGCACAGAGGGAGCAGGCAGGGACTAGAAGGCAGGAAAGAGCTCATGGTGATGTTGATCTCACCAGACTCTCCAGTTCATGTACTCCACACATGCACCTTGGCAAGAGAGGCAGCCAGCAGGTTCCCACAGGATTCTACTCGGATACAGCACGCCCTGGGTGCCTGGGGCCTGGGCAGGCTGTAATCCATCACCTCATCCTGTCCCCTTCCCAGGAGGAGTGGCGGTACCTGCTCTCAGGAGGGGCTGTGAAGGAGATGCAGGAGAACCCAGCTCCTGCCTGGCTGAACGAGAGAGCGTGGGGAGACATCCTGGCCTTGAGCACCCTGCAGAACTTCTCCGGCTTTGCCAATGATTTCGTGGCCAACTTAGCAGGGTTCAGGGCCATTTTTGACAGCCCCAAGCCTCACAGGCAAGTCCTCCCCTGCTCCCTTGGCTTAGCTGTGCCACACCTGGCAGGTGGTGGCACCTGAGGGGCTGGCACAGTCCCGGTGCTGGCTCTGCTCCCAGCCAGCGCCTTGCCACGTGGCATCACCATGTCACCCACATTGCTCACACGAGGCAGAGCCACTTCCCCCCAGCTCTGGCTTCTCTGCTCATGGTTCCAGAGCTGGAGACAACAGCCTCAGCCCAGTGGCTACTTGTAGGTGACATGGGTGCCCCTTGAAGAGCTGCACGGACTGGCACGTCCCCATGAAACGTGCCTCATTGCTTTGCAGGGAGCCCCTGCCTGGGAAGTGGGAGGCTGAGCTTGATGCCTTCCAGAGGCTGCTGGTTCTGCGGTGTCTGCGAGGAGACAAGATCCCCAACGCCATGCAGGACTTCGTGGCCCTCAACCTGGATCCACGCTTCGTCGAGCCGCAGGCGAGCAGCCAGGAGGCAGCATTGGGGAGGCGGGGGCTGGGGTGGGGGCCTCGAGTCCCCCCCTTTGCTGCATGTGGGCTATCAGCATTCTCTGACTGCAGCAAGGGCAACACGCCTCAGACGTGGGGTGCCCTGCCCAGTGTCCACCAGTTAGACCCCACTGGGAGGGGGCAGGTGGCACAGGCTGAGGGAGGGGGTTGAATGCCAAGTGGGAAAGAGGGAGAGAGGTCCCTGCCCCGTCCCAGCGCTGCTGGAGGAGAGCTGTGCGGAACACACACACACCCAGGAGCGTGTGGTGCCTTGGGGAGGAGCTGGGGACCAGGCAGGGTGAGGAGTGGGGCCTCTGCAGCCCCTCTCCTCTGACCAGCGTTCTCTCTTGCAGACCACCGACCTCTCTGTCGTCTTCGGGGAGTCCAGTGCCACCCGGCCGCTGGTGTTCGTGCTGTCCCCAGGCACTGACCCCGCTGCCGAACTGTACAGGTTTGCTGAGGACATGAAGTTCTCCCAGAAACTCTCTGCCATTTCCCTGGGCCAAGGCCAGGTAAGCTGCCAGTGCCTGGCAGGAGCAGCCCTGTCCCAGTGCTCCCAGTGATCTCTCCTCGCTCCGTGTAGGTGAGACACCCTCACAGCATGGGGCAAACACCCTCCTGCCCCAGACAGCCTCCTGCTCAGTGCAGGACCCGGTTTGGGGCAGGGAGGGGGCTGCAGCAGTTGCTCCATGTTCCCCTCTGATCTCCCAGATCTACCCCCAGTTATTCCCCTCCCTCCTCCCTCCCTCCTTGTACATCAGAAGCTGTAAAAGGGCCTTTGCTGTGCCACCAGACAGCACCAGCAGGGTTGAGCTGTGGGGACGGAGCCAGGCTGTGGCTCTGGGAAGGGTCCTCCCACCCCTTCCACCAGCCCCTCGTGTGTCTCCTCAGGGCCCCCGTGCTGAAGCCATGATGCACAGTGCCATGGAGCAGGGCAGCTGGGTCTTCTTCCAGAACTGCCACCTGGCTCCCAGCTGGATGCCGTCGCTGGAGAGGCTCATCGCGGCCATCGAGCCCGGCAAGGTGAGTGGCTTTGCTGCCTGCTGGGAGGGTGACGGCCAGGAGGAGCCCAGGTCTGGTTCTGACCCATCCACAGGCACCCCGTGCAGCCAGAGGTGGGTGCAGGAGCAGCTGTAGTGCCCATGGCTGCAGCTCTGAGCACGTGCTGTCCCCTGATGCCCAGGTGCATGAGGACTTTCGCCTCTGGCTCACCAGCCTGCCGAGCACGCGCTTCCCCGTCTCCATCCTCCAGAATGGCTCCAAGATGACCATCGAGCCCCCCCGTGGGGTCAAGGCCAACCTGCTCAAGTCCTACCTTAGTTTCAGTGATGACTTCTTGAATTCTTGCCCCAAGGTGAGACTCAAGTCATGCTTCCTTCTGCTGCCTCCGAGCAGCTCCAAGCTGCCTCCAAGCTCCAGTGGGTGTTCCTCACCTGGATGTTGCTCCTCTCCAGGTCTTCCCTCCCTCTAGAGCTCCACATGCTAGAGAGGGGCTGGTGTGTTTCTCACAAGACCACATCTACTCCCTGATGAGCCAGTTAGAAGTTTCACTTAGAGAAAAAGAGGCAGCAGCATTATGGCATCCCCAGGACTCAGTCCTGGGGCCAGTTCTGTTCAATATACTTTATCTGTGACCTGGATGAAGGGGTTGAATGGTCCCTCAGTCACTTTGCAAGTGACACTAAACTGGGAGGAAGTGTCAATCTGCCTGGGGGTAGGGAGGCTCTTCAGAGGGATCTGACCAGGCTGGATCCATGGGATGAGGTTTAACAAGGCCAAGTGTAGAGCCCTGTGCTTGGGACAGAACAACCCTGAGCAGCACTACAGGCTGGGGCAGAGCAGCTGGAGAGCTGCTGGCAGAGTGTGGGGTGACTGTGACTGACCATGAGCCAGCAGTGTGGCCGGGTGGCCAGGAAAGCCAATGGCATCCTGGCTTGTATCAGATACAGTGTGGCCAGCAGATCTGGGGAGGGGATTGTGCCCCTGGACTGGGCACTGGTGAGGCTGCAGCTCGAGTGCTGGGTCCAGTTCTGGGCTCCTCACCATCAGAAGGACATGGAGGTCCTGGAGCAAGTCCAGAGAAGGGCAGCCAGGCTGGGGAAGGGGCTGGAGGGCAAATCCTCTGAGGAGCAGCTGAGGGAGCTGGGGGTGTTGAGCCTGGAGAAGAGGAGGCTGAGGGGAGACCTTCTCCCCACCTCCCCTGTCCTGCCAGGAGGGTGCAGAGAGGTGGGCAATGGTCTCTGCAGCCAGGGGACAGGAGATGGGACAAGGGGCAATGGGCTCAAGCTGTGCCAGGGCAGGGTCAGAGCAGATGGGAGGGAAAAGTTCTTCCCTGGCAGAGTTGTGGGGCTGTGGCACAGGCTGCCCAGGGAGGGGCTGAGTCACCTTCCCTGGGTGTGTTCAACAGAGGGGAGATGAGGTGCTCAGGGATGTGGGTCAGGACAGGAACAGTTGGACTTGATGGCCTTAAAGGGCTTTTCCACCCTGGTGGTTCCCTGGAGGGCTGGGTCAGACATGTGCAGCTCTCTGAGCAAGGGAGTGGGCCACAACCCTCCCCAGCGCAGCGCCCCGGCCCAGGCTTCCACCTCCCCAGGCTCAGGTTGGCACTGCTGAGCTGCCAGGTCCCAGCTGGAACTGACCCTCCTCCCAAGCTGAGCACCTCCTCTCCCTCCCTGCCCACAGGTCACAGAGTTTAAATCTCTGTTGCTCTCTCTCTGCTTCTTCCATGGGAACATGCTGGAGAGGAGGAAGTTTGGCCCTCTGGGCTTCAACATCCCCTACGAGTTCACAGACGGGGACCTGCGCATCTGCATCAGCCAGCTCAGGATGTTCCTGAGCGAGCACAAGGACATCCCCTACAAGGTGGGCACGGGAGCCGCCCGCCCGCCCCGCGCTGCGCAGGGCGCCGCTGGGCCCCTGGGGCGGCTCCCCGGGCAGCGCGGCTGGTGCCTTGCAGGTCCTGAAGTACACGGCTGGGGAGATCAACTACGGCGGGCGCGTGACGGACGACTGGGACAGGCGCTGCGTCACCAGCATCTTGGAGGATTTCTACAGGCCAGAGGTCCTCAGCCCTGAGTTTGCCTACTCGGAGTCGGGGATCTACAGGCAGATCAGCACCTCTTCGGACCTCAGCGTGAGCACTCCAGTAACTCACTGATCCCGGGGAGCACAGCAGGACAAGGGGAGTGGAGTAAAGCTAAAGGAGGGAAGGTTTAGGTTAGATATTAGGGGGAAGTTCTTTCCAGAGAGAGTGGTGAGGGGCTGGAACAGGCTGCCCAGAGAGGGGGTGGGTGCCCCATCCCTGGAAGTGTTCAAGGCCAGGTTGGCTGGGGCCCTGGGCAACCTTGTGTAGCTCCAGGCCTGGAGGTTGGTGTCCCTGCCTGTGGCAGGGGGTTGGAGCTCTGTGATCCTTTGGGTCCCTTCCAACCCAGACCAGTCTGGGATTCTATGATCTGCTCGTTCCTGAAGCATTTCCAGTTCCCTGGGGGAATAGGAGTCCCTAAGAACCTGGCAGTCTTCGGCTGCTTTCAGGAATCCACATCTGCTTCAAGCAGCAGGAGGAAAATCTGGTCCCTGTGCACAGGGGGGTGGCAGCTCCCACCAGCACTCCCAGCTGAAAGCTTTGTACTCCCAATCCTTGTGGTACCACGAGGAGCTCTGGGGGGCCGTGGCAGGAAGCTCGCTGCTGGGCTGCCCCTTCCAGAGCGGGTGTTTGCTTCACCCCGACGTGAGTTGAGCTCCCCAGCCAGACCCTGAACCACGGTTGGGGCCTCTGCTCGGCCACCAAACGTGTCTGTGAGGAGCTTCCCCCCTGCCCCGAGCCTCCCCAGCGCCCTGAGGCCTGTGGCAGCCGGTGTTATTTGGGGCACACAGACTGTCCCCAAGTCGGGGCTGCACGTTGGGCTTACTGGCTGTGACAGGAGACACAGAGCTGGGGGAAGGATGGTAAGGGATATCTCCCAGCTGAGCTGCTGGGTTTAGCTTAGCTAGCAGCCCTGGCTCAGGCACTTGTTTCACCCAGGCCCATGGCAGCCCCAAGAGGCTCCTTTGGCCTCACAGCCCATGTGGGTTCCCCTCCAGGGCTACCTCCAGTACATCAAGAGCCTGCCCCTCAACGACAGCCCGGAGCTCTTTGGGTTACACGACAACGCCGACATCACCTTCGCTCAGAACGAGACCTTTGCTCTGCTGGGGGCCATGGCACAGCTGCAGCCCAAGACCCTCGCCCTGGGAGGCCGCAGCAGGGAAGAGGTGGGTGTCCTGATGCCCTCGGGGTTCCATCAGCCACTGCCTGGCCCTGGCAGCGAGCGCAGACACCAGCTGTGTGCTGGGTCCAGCCGTGGCGCTGCCATCCCAGCGCTGGCCCTTCTCAGCAGGATGCTCACCCAGCACTCACTGTCTCCTTCCAGGTGGTGGAGGAGACGGCTGAGGCCGTCCTGGCCAAGCTGCCGGCACCCATGAACCTGCAGGAAGTGACCCACAAGTACCCGCTGCTCTACGAGGAGTCCATGAACACGGTGCTGGTGCAGGAGGTGATCAGGTAGAGCAGCTCTGTGCTCACAGCTGGGGGCAGTACGCAGCACCCACTGTGGATGGTGTCGTGGTGACCACTGCTGGGGTTTGCCAGGGCAGGGATGGTTTAACTGTCACTGCAAAGGACTGGGATGGAAGCAGCACAATGGCCCAGGAAGGGACCAGGGGAAGGGGCTGTTGCCACAGTGATCACAATTCTCTTTTCATTTCTCTGGACATCAAATGAACTGGTTTCACCACCTTCTGCTACCGAGGTGGCGGTTGCCTCTGGAAGACAGTTATGGATCAGATACTCATTGTGCTGCAAGAACAGAGAACAAGCTGCCTTGCAGGATCACGTCCTGGGCCACCTGGTCTTTGGAAGAGCAGAGGGGCAGCCCCTGCTCCCACCCACCCACAGGGACTGACCTGTGGCTCCTGCTACCCTCAGCAGTCTGGGGCTGGGGGGGCAGCCCTGAGACCCTGTCACAGGGGACTGGGGGTTACGTGGAGGCGCGTCGCTCGCTGCGCAGGGATCCAGCTTCTCTCTGCCCAGACACAGGTGATGCACTGAGCTACACCGCCCCCTCTGCTCCTCCTCTGTAGGTACAACAAGCTCCTGGAGGTGGTTGCTCAGACGCTGAAGGACTTGCTGAAAGCTCTCCGGGGCCTGGTCGTGATGTCCTCCCAGCTGGAGCTGATGGCCAGCAGCTTGTACAACCACAGGGTCCCTGAGCTGTGGAACGCCAAGGTACGTGCCCCAGCCAGCCCAGCTGCCTGCGGGCGCTTGCCCGGACCAGGAGCGGGGCTGCCTCACCTGGAGCTGGCTCTCACTGCCCTGGCCTGATGCCTCCTACCCAGTGCAGCCTGGGGTTGTTCCCAGCACCTGGCTGGCTGGATGCCGGGGCTCTGGGCAGCTCAGCAGCTGGGGCACAGGGCATCCCTGCACGTCCTTTGACACCCTCTGTGGTGGGTGCCCACAGGCCTACCCGTCGCTGAAGCCCTTGGCGTCCTGGGTGAACGACTTGGTGCAGCGGATCGAGTTCTTGCAGAAATGGATCAGCCAGGGGATCCCCTCCGTGTTCTGGATCAGCGGGTTCTTCTTCCCCCAGGCCTTCCTCACTGGGACCCTGCAGAACTTTGCCAGGAAGTCCCTCATCTCCATCGACACCATCTCATTTAGCTTCAAGGTCAGTGGGTTCACCAGTCATGGGCGGGGAGCTGGGCTCCTTCTGGAATCTGCTGCCAGAAGACCCAAAGGCAGCAGTTCCAACTCTGACCTGCCCAAGGGGTGAAACCAGGGGCTGCCCACAACCCCCATCATCCCCTCTGTGCTTAGCGACACCCACCCAGGCTGCCAGACACCTCTGCAAGGCAAGGAGCCCTCTCCACACCCCCACCCATCCCTCTCCACAGCTTTTCCCCAGGCTGCCCCAGAGCCCCATTGGTGGAAGGTGCCAGAAAGCCCATGGCAGCCCAGCTGGGTGCTGGGCCAGGCTCTCTAGGGCAGCGCTGACCTAGCGAGGCGCAGTTTCGGGGTGTCCCTGGGGCCGTGCCTCCGGGGACACGTGTTGCCCTGGGCCCCTCATCCCCACAGGTGATGAAGGAGGCGGCGAGCGAGCTGCTGCGCCCTCCGGCCCACGGCTGCTACATCCACGGCCTGTTCCTGGAAGGCGCCCGCTGGGACCCGGCTGCCTTCCGGCTGGCGGAGTCGCGCCCCAAGGAGCTGTACACGGAGATGGCTGTCATCTGGCTGCTCCCCGTGCCCCACCGCCAGCCCCCCGCCACCGGCACCTACCTCTGCCCCATCTACAAGACTCTGGCACGCGCTGGTAGGTGCCCTAAAGACCCATCTCTGGGAGCTGGGGCGGGCTGCAGAGGCCGTTAGGAAGAGCAGCCCTGGGGAGGCTGCGGGAGCCACTTGTCTGGCCCTGTGCTGACAGGGAGAGGCTCCCCTGGCCACGGGGGCCCAGGGAGATGGGGATTGCTGCAGCTGCGGGGTGGGAGCAGCTGGGCACGCTGGGTGTTCAGCAGCCTCTGTCCAGGAGCTCCCCCCGCCCAAGCCCACCCCAGGAACCACACGAGCCTTTCCCCAGCCCTGCTCAGCCCAGCCCCTTGCAGAGGGCTGGGATGTGGTCTCACACAGGGGCACTTGTTTGGGACATCTCTAAGGGCCACCCTGGTCCCAGCTGCAGTACCAGCCTCCTGCCTCTCTTCTGCATGACAGGGACACTGTCAACAACGGGCCACTCCACCAACTACGTGATGGCTGTGGAGATCCCCAGCGACAGGCCCCAGAAGCACTGGATCAAACGGGGCACGGCCTTGATCTGTGCCCTGGACTTCTAGCCCCAAACCCAGCCAAGGGGCTGAGCCAGGCCCAGCACGCAGCACAGGGCAGAGGTAGGTGGGGTGGGGGCTGCCCCATGCTCCCTCCAGCCATCCCAGGAGCATCAATAAATCCCACTTGGCCCCACCAGCATCAGGCACTCTGTGTCAGTGGAAGCCCCACAACCACCCCATGTTTTCAGTGCCACAGCAAGGGCCCAGCGCAGCCCCAGGGGCTGGAGCTGCCCTCTGTGCTCCCACTGGGATCCTCCCTCACACCCTCTCCCCAGGCTGGCTGCTACAGGAGCACTTCATTCGCTCAGACACAGCTGTATTTACAGAACTTGATACAACACAGGGGGGTCAGGGGGGTTCCCTTCCCTTCCCAAACACCAGTTTCAGTCTGGAGTTGACATCTATACAGATTTGCCCCTGTCCTGGGGCAGCTCCCCTGGGCCCTGTGACCCCCAAACACCCCCAAAGAGAGGTGCTGGCTGCTGGCTTCAGAGCCTTGGGCTGGGGGTGCAGGGTGCTGACAGGCCAGGCTGGGGAGGAGGAGCAAGCACCTGGGGCAGGAGCAGCTCTGGGCTGCCCCTACTGCAGCCCCATCCTGCCTGAAGCATTTCAGCCACTTACCCCCTACTCATGCATGGGGGGGGGAAACCAGGGCACCCACCCAGCAACCCCAGCCCAGCATGAGCAAGACCACCCCAGGAACTGGGTCTGTGCCTGAGTCAGGGGTTCCTGGAGCAACCCCAGGGGACCCCCAGGCACAGCCAGGGCCAGAGCCGCTCCCCCGGCCAGCAGCTGTGGCAGCTGCACGCTGCCTCCCAGCACAACGCAGGGCCGGGCACAAGGCCCAGTTCTGGGACAAGCCCAGCCCCACTGGCAGGGGGCTGCCACCCCGCGAGCCGTGAGGGGGGCACAAGGCAGGACAGGCCAGCCACAGTGGGGGGGCAGCTCAGGGCCACGGCCACCCGTGCTGGGGGTGGCAGGAGAACGGGCTCTGTCCGGGAGCCGCCGCGCTCGGCAGCAGCCCAAGCCTGGCTCAGACCCACAACTGCACTTGGGGAAGGGAGGGGGGTGGGAAACACAGACACCAACGTCCTGGGACAGCGCGGAGCTGAGGGCCTGGCTGCAGGGGGACACAGGCCACAGCCCGCTGTGGCCGCGGCGCCGCGCCTCGGGCAGCGCCAGCGTTCCCGGGGGGTCCCTTCCTGCCGCAGTGCCCAGCGCCAGCAGCGAGGTGGGCACAGGGCAGCCGGGGAGTGAGGTGGGCCCAGGCCGCTGCAGGACCCCTCAGGCTCAGAAGACGACGGTTTCTCTCTGTCACCAGGCTCCGCCTCGGGCTCAGCGCCGCGGTGCCCCTTCCATGGGCAAAGGGTCCCACGTGCCCCTGGCCCAACGCCACACGGAGCCAGGGCTGCCGCCGCTCAGTCTGGCTGCCCAGGCTACTGCCGCTTGGCTTTGTAGGGCCGGGAGCGTTTCCGGCGGTCCGGCTTCCTCTGCTTGTGCAGGCGGCCGATGCTGACGCCCTGGCGCCGGCGCACAGAGATGTTCTGCTCCACCAGGCTGGCCAGCATGCCTGGAGGGAGAGGCAGGTGTCATGGCCTGACAGAGTGCAGCCCTCCCCACCCAAAACCCACCGAAACCCACCAGTGGGTGCCCCCCAGGACTGTGGAATGAGGACACGGGAGTGGAGGCGTGCGGCTCCCCGGACAGAGCGCTGCTGCGTGCCTCAGGCATGGCAGGAAGAGTGGCTTTTTGCCAATCTTCCCAGGCTCCCAGCTGCTGCTCCCCCACGCTCATGGGGCTCCCCAAACTCCGCAGCAGGAGACAATGCCCCCCTACCCACCCACCTGAACCCCCTGCGCTGTCCCCAGCTCACCTTCCTGGGCCAGCATGGAGATGAAGGTACAGATGAACTCATCGTAGTTGTGGGTTCTCCTCTGGTCATCGATCTACAGAGAAATAAAAATCCACCAACAGCCCACAGGCAGGCAGTGGGCAGAGAGGGGAGTTCCAGGCCCCGTGGGGAGCAAAGAACCAGCATGCCCAGCCCATCCCACAGCCCCAGGAGACCAGAGCAGGACAGGAGCCACCTCCCAGGTCAGCTCAGGCCAGCACAGAACTGGGACGATCTCACAGTGTATTCCAGGAGGTGGGAAGAGGCAGGGGAGAGATCCTGCCAGGCAGACTCTCCCCCTCCCTCCCATCAGTGCTGCTGTCCAGCTGTGCCCCAGCTGCAGTGCTGTCCAGCTCCTAGCCTGGCAGAGGCTCCAGCCCCAAAGGCTGTTTGGTAACAGGAAAGGGACCCCGATCGCTCCCCCTCGCCCTTCCCCACTGAAGGACCCTCCCTCCCCTTCGACATAGACCCACCCCAGCCAGGAGCAGAACCAACAGCACAAACAAGCCCTCGAGTGCCACACCTTGAATTTCTTCCTCTTCTCCACCTCCTCCTTCAGGCAGGCCTCGTAGTTGGCGATCTCGGCCTCCACGCACTTGAGCAGCGCCAGCAGCTCCTGCCGGGACCCAGCGGAGCCACCGTCAGCACCCAGACCCGGCCCCAGCCCAGGGCCCAGCCGGGTGAGCTGGCGGCTGTGCCCCTCAGCACTGGGAAGGGGAGGATTCCTCTACCCAAAATCCACTCCATGGGGGACAGGGCAAGGGGTGGGAAGAGCTCAGTTCCTTGCAGGGCATTTCTGAACTGGAGGGTGATCTGTCAGGTGGCACTCCAGCCAGCTGGGCTCTGCCTGAGCCTGGCCCAGGCACAGGAACCTCCCCTCTGGAGCAGGGAAGGGCTGGTGCACCCCCAAACCCTGAGCCTGTTCTCCCCAACACAACCTGGAGGCTGCCCTTGAGGGAACAGCTTGTGCCAGCTCTTCCCCAGGGAGCTCCTGATGCACTTGTGCTGCCTGAGCCTGGCCCACCTCCAGCAGCGAAGTTACCGGTGGGCTGGGATTTGGGGGTGCAGGGTCCCCCCAGCCTCTGGCCAAGGCACAGCACAGCGTGCCCAACGCCTGGCCATGTGACACAGCAGCCCTGTGAGACACAGCTGCCACAAGGCACAGAACCTGCACTGCCCCAGGCCTCGGGCACAGTGGCGGTGACACACGAGGGGACAGCGTGCACATGCGGCTGGGTCACTGCGGCGCTGCCGAGGCTCCGGGCGGGCGCAGGGAGCTCCGCGCTCCCAGGGCTGTCGCAGCACAGAACTCACCTTGGGAGAATACTTTTCCCCCCCAGGGTGATCGCTGGTCCTGCCAAGTCCCACCTTCTCTTTGCTGTCACTGGCCTCACTGCCCTCCTTCTCCTCCAGTTTGATGGCGACCGCGGCCTCGTCACCAGGCTTGATGGAAGCGGGGGAGCCTTTCCCCCCATCTGCACACAGCGGGAGGGAGCGTTAGGAGCCGCCACGCAGCGTCACCGCAGGGAGACCCCCCTGCCCAGCACCCACCTGCAGCAGCCAGCGGGCAGAACACGCCGTCCTCGGTGAGGTGCAGCAGGCCGGTGCTGATGGCGGGGCCCAGGTCCCTGACCGCCCGGTTGTAGCGCATGCAGTCGACGCGCAGCAGCCCGTCCTCCTCCCCAAACAGCACCTTGGAGATGTGGGAGGTGACAGGGCTGGAGGGGCGGGTGGGGTTGGCCGAGCGGATGGGCGAGCGCAG
This sequence comes from Gallinula chloropus, assembly GCF_964237585.1. Lineage (NCBI taxonomy): Eukaryota > Metazoa > Chordata > Aves > Gruiformes > Rallidae > Gallinula > Gallinula chloropus. The sequence goes on from NC_140097.1 coordinate 22,664,624, forward strand.
GGGGGAGTTGAAGGCGCTGCCGATCTCGGAGGCGGTGTCGGTGCTCTCGTTGCTGGGGGTAGGAGAGGGCTGGGAGTGGGTGACCACGGCCACCGCGGTGCCCCCGGCGCTCGTCTTGATGGACAGGGGAATGGACAGATCCTTCTGCGACTCCTTCAGCTTCTCAGCCAGGACGTTGATGGTGTTGGGCTGTAGAACAGAGAGCTGGCCGTCCGCAGCCCCAGCCCCGTGCTCCTGCTTTCCTGGCCCTTTCCTTTTGTACCTGCCCAGGGACAAGCAGAGGGGGTGAGCACCTGGAGAGGGAGGGACAGGGACACTCGGTGCAGGCACTGCTGGCCCCACGCTCAGCACTCCAGGCTCTCTGCTGGGATGAAGCAAGGCCCAAAGCATTTCAAGGTCGCCCCTGCTGCCACCGTCCAGCACCCCACCCCAGAGAATCACTCAGCCGCAGGGAGCCCAGCACAGCCAGGGCACACAGGGTGCTGTGCACCCCTGCACCTCTTCCAGAAGCCCCAAAAGCAGCCCAGCTACACCCAAAAGTAGCCCAGCTGCACCCAGTGAACAGTCCATCAGCAGGCAGAGACCAGCCCTAACAGCACGCACACGTACAGGCTCCAGCACAGCTCAGGGCACTCAGGAGAGGGATCTGGAAACCACCACCAATGGCAGCTCCCTGCCCCTGCCCTCAGCTCAAGCCATCACCTGATAGCAGAGTTGGTGTTACGAACTTCCTCCTCATCATCATCATCGTAGTCATCCTCATCATCAGAGTACTGCTGGTGCTGCCGGACCGGGACTCGGCTGCGACCCACGCCTGCCGCAAGGTCTTCCTCCTCCTGCGGAACAGCACTGCTGACAGCGCGGCCAGGAGCAGCCCAGCGAGGACCTCCTGGCTCCAGCTGAGCACCAGCGCCCACCCCTTGCCAGAGGAGATGGAAGACCCTTCCCCATGCTTGCTCAGCCAAGCCACACTGGCACTGGCTGACCTTGGCCAGGTCGGTCCCCATCCACACTCTCAGCCTCCCGCCTGGGTCCGGGCTGCGAGGGGCCAAGACCGGCTGATGGCTGGAGGCCGCTGGAAGGGAGAGGCTGGAAGCAGAAAGCTCAGCTTGAGCCAGCCACGCTGCTGGCCTGGAGCCCAGCTCACCTGCATGGGGGACTTGGCGTAGTTGTGGTTATCCAGGAAGGCTGGCAACCGCTGCACGATGGGGTTGGGGTTTGTGGGAGGCGCCCCATTGATACCGCTCGCTGCCTTCGCCACCGGTTTGGACTTGTTGGGGGGGCTCTGGGTGGGTGCGGGGTGGCCCTGGCTGGTGGGCTCATCAGAGCCATCTGCATGTGAGCACAGCACAGCTTTTTGTGAGCAGCACCTCAGCCTTTTCCTCGATGCCCTCTGCAACCCCTCTGCCACCCCTCTGCTGTCCCACACAAAGAGCTCCTGCTTGTAACACCCGCTTCCCATTCCATCTCCAGCTGTCACCAGTGTCCCCAGGCTTAAGCCCTCCCACCTTCGAGCCCCATGTCCCTCCAACACTCCTCCCAGGCACACCTAGCACAGCACAGCGCACACGGAGCTGGGCTGGGAGAAAAGCAAGTGAAGCTGCCTGGAGCTCACGGCCACCAGCCCATGCCCCTCACGCAGGTACAGGGCCTACCTGGGTGGGTGCTCTCTGGAGTCACAGCCTTGCTGCTGGCTGGCTTTGTCTCTTCAGGAGGTTGAGGCTCCTGAGACTTCTGGGTCTGGATCAGCTCTGGCTGAGTTACTCGGATAAGCTTGAAGGCAAATGACAGACAGAGACTGAGTGCTGGACCAGGGTGACCACACCACAGCCCCCCCCCCCCCACTCCAGCACCACAAAAGAGCTCACAAGGGCGAGCCAACTGCCAGCACCCACATGCACACCCACAGATAACGTCCCAGGCCAGCAGCAAGATGCCAGGCAGTGAGGCTCGTTACCTCCTCTCCCCAGAAGATGCTTCCCAAGGCCAAAAACCCCACCAAACCCCAGAGAGATGCCCTGCAAAGAGCCTGTCCCCACCCCAGGCTCCCTCCGCGCTCAGGCTGTCCTACCTGCTGCAAGGCCTCCAGCACAGTCTGGCGGTTCATCTTCAGGATGTGCAGTTTGGACTCGTACTTCACCCTCCGATCCGGCACCACAGCCATCAGGTTGAAGCGGATGTCATGGTAGGGCTCCCTGGGGGGAGCAGAGCAGCCCTCAGGCCAACTCCCTCACCCCGAGGCAGCCACGGCCCAGCTCAGGGACAGAAGCCCCACTCCTGCCCCACGGACTGGGCAGCAGCAGGACCCCTCTGCCTGCTCCCAGCCTCCATGGCCCTCGTGGGGACTCCGCACGGGCAAACCATGGGTGAGAGGAGGTGGCTGTGCACTGCAGCCCCCCACCCACCCCCCCCACCTGTGTGGCACAGAGAGAACAGCAGAAACACTCAGGGAAATGGGGAGGGGACATACCCTGCAGTGGCCAGGCCGATGCGCTCCATGATCACCCTCCTGGCTTTATCCGTCCACTCCTCGTCATCGGCCCAGGGCCCTGGGACAAGGCGGCAGCGCGGGGATGAGCGAGGCAGCCAAGGGCCCCGCTGCACCCGCGGAGCGGGTCCTGCACCCCACCAGAGGCAGGGTGCCCACATGTGGAACCCCCCTGCCTCGGCTGAGTCACCCGCAGGGCGGGAAGGCGAGCGCTGAACCCCACAGGCCATTCACAGGCTGCAGGGTCTCCAAGTCCAAGGAGATCCCAGGTCTCCCTGGGATCAGCCTGCCTGAGGATGAGGTGCTCGGAAACACAAGCACAGGGAGCGAGCGCCTCGCCGAAGGGCCCGGCAGACAGACGGACACGAAGTCCTTGTGGGGTGAAAGGTGTCTGAAGGGCCCAACTGGTGGTCAGGGTGACCGAAGGGGTGGTCAGCCTGCCACAGTCTGCGCTGGGGCCTTGTGCCTCACCACACAGCAGCTGTTTGGCATGAGGGACAAACAGCAGTGCAGAAAGAGCACACGACCCCGAGCAGGTGGGGAGGGGAACAGCAAGGCTGGAAGAAGCAGCACAGTGCCTTCCAGACTGGGCCCCCAGGGCATGGGCTCCAAAGTGAGCTGTCATAGAATCATAGAATCCCAGACTGGTCTGGGTTGGAAGGGACCCCAAGGGTCACAGAGCTCCAACCCCCTGCCACAGGCAGGGACACCAACCTCCAGGCCTGGAGCTACACAAGGTTGCCCAGGGCCCCAGCCAACCTGGCCTTGAACACCCCCAGGGATGGGGCACCCACCCCCTCTCTGGGCAGCCTGTTCCAGCCCCTCACCACTCTCTCTGGAAAGAACTTCCCCCTAATATTTCATCTAACCCTTCCCTCCTCCAGCTTTACTCCATCCCCCTTGTCCTGCCATTCTCTACCCTTTTAACAAGCTGATTCCCCTCCTGTTTCTCTGCTCCCTTCAGGGACTGGAAGGCTGCAATGAGGTCCCCCCACAGCCTTCTCTTCTCCAGGCTGAACCAGCCCAGCTCCCTCAGCCTCTCTCCATAGGGGAGCTGCTCCAGCCCTCTGATCATCTCTGTGGCTCCTCTGACCCCTCTCCAACAGCCCCACATCTTTCTTGTACTGTGGCCCCAGCTCTGGACACAGGACTCCAGCTGGGGAGGGCAGAGCAGAGAGGGACAATCCCCTCCCTGTCCCTGCTGCCACCCCTCTGCTGATGGGGCCCAGGCTGCCATTGGCCTCAGGACAAACCTGGGAGCCACTGGACCAATTCCCCCACGGCTCCAAGGCCCTGAGAAAACACACACACCCCCCTGGATGTACCAGGGTGTCCCCTGGACTGTGCCAGGGACAGAGGGTTCTTACCATGGTCGATGGGATACACCTTGAGCCCGTCCAGCTCGAAGAGCCGCCCCTTGATGGGGACGTAGCTGACAAAGTGAAAGGCCTCCATGGTTCGCACAGCGCTGATGCCGTTCTGCTTCTCTGGCAAGTGCCGTGGCTCCGGCCTGCGGGGGGATAGAGGGGAGAGCTCATGGAGAGACCACCATGGGGAGGTCTTCTGGGGAGAAGGGGCTGGGAGGGAGCCCCTGGCTCACCTGGCATGGCTGTTGTGGGCCTTGGCCAGCTCCGGGGCGTTGCCGATGGCATAGCCTTTACTCTGCAGGAACGGGAGAGAGGGGGGCACCACTGAGGGTGACAAAGGGCTTCACCCACTGACCCCTGCACCCTCCTGCCGGCGCCCCAAGGCCTGGGAGGGGAGCTTGAGGCACACCCCCTGCCCGCCGATCCGCGGGCCGGGCTGGAGACACCGCGCGGAGACACACACGGGGCTGGAGAGCGGCGCGGAGGCGCGCAGGGCGCTGGCGGCAGCGCAGCAGCGGCGCAGCCAGAGTGGGCTCGGAGCTGCGCGCGGTGTCAGGGGACCCCAGCCCTGCGCAGGGCACGGGAAGGGGAGCGGGGAGGCGGCGGAACAGCCCGGAAAGCAGCGTCCCGGGGGCAGATCCGCTGGCCCCACCGCGCCCAGCCCTGCCCGCCCTACCTCGGGGCTGAAGCCCTTGGTGAAATCCTTCATGCGGCTCAGCGTGGGGCCCAGGTCCACATTGTTGCAGTTCAGGAGGACGCTCAGGAGGGCGTGGGTGGCGCAGGAATTGGGGATCAGCTGGAGGGTGACACAAGGACCATCTTTACCCACAGCAACACGAGGTCACCCTTCGGCAACCCCGGAGAGTCATCAACAAGCAGTGGACCAGCACTGACGTGAGAGCCACTCCTGAGAGCAGCAACTTGGCTCTCCAAGGAAGGAAGGAGGTCAGTTTAGGGAACCACACCGTGCCCCCAGGAGCATCAGCTCACAGCACGGGCCTCAGGGCAAGCTCACAGCCCTTCCTGGACTCCCCCCAGCTTGGAGCTCAGGGCAGAGACTCCCAGGAGAGACAAGACCAACAGGAGCTCTGCAGCCTCTCAGGACCACGCTGCTTCCCTGAGGTGTCAGATGAGACACACAGACACTCCTCCCCTGCCTTGGGCCTACCTGGTGAGCAAAGAACATGTTATTAACGATGTCATCGTCGATCACCGACGTCTCATCCACCAGCGTGGAGACCTTGCGGCGCGACCTGCGCTCCTCGATCCACTTGAACAGGAATATGAACCCATACACGGGGCTGCCGAGAGAAGTTGGTGGCTGCAGCATTTTGGAAGGACCAGAGAGGAGGGGTTGCTCTGCCCAGCACCAGAAACCTGCTGCTTCAAACCATGGGCAGAGCCAAAGCCCAGAGGAAGAGCTGCACCACCAGCCCTGTCTGTCTGGAAGCTGGGAGCAGCCCCAGCCCCACGTCACCACGGACACTCTCCTGTGTGGACGCTCTGGGCTCAGACAATCAAGCCTGAGAACGTTGGGTGAGGTCTGACAGGGGTGAGGAGGCTCAGACAGGGAAGCAGGAGGTGAGGTTCACCTGCTGGCACCAACCAACCTGCAGGACTCCAAAGAATCCCTCCTCCTAAACAGACATCACTTCCCATTGCCAGAGGGGTTCAGACAGCAGCTTCCAGGAAAGCAACACGCCCAAAGCCATCCCAAAGCACCAAGGGAGGAAGCCCACCCTGCAAACCCACTGCCTGGCACTGCACCTCCACGGGGAAAGGGAGCTGGATCCCTTGCAGCATGTCCTCCCCCTGCCCCACAGGGTCCTTCTCAAGGCACAGGAGCGCCTGTCTGCCCCAAACCAGACAAAGTACTCTTGGTTCTCCAAGCTCCTGGGCCCAGGGACCACCCTGCACCCCCACACCTGTGACTTACCCTTGGCACTTGCTCTGCAGATCGTAGATCTCCTCAACCTGCACTCCCTTGACCCCTGTGGGCAGAGGACAAGCTGGTGTAACACTAGGAGCAATGCCAAGCAGGAAAGCAGCTTCCCAGGGGGACTGCTCATACTCACCAAAATCTTCGACCAGGAGTGTGAAGAGACCTGGAAAGGGACAGAGCCAGCAGGTTACTCCAGGGCCAGGAGAGCAGAGCAGAAACCTGCTGCCACCAGCCACCAAAAGGTCCCACGTGGTCCCCAGCCAAGGTGCAGCCAGAAAAAAAATGCAGCAGAGCAGCACCAAGAGCACACAGAGTCCCCAGAGCTGCTGAGCTCCAGCTCATCACAGAGATGCTCTGGCTCCCTCCATCTCTCCATGCTCATCCGACATCCTCTTCCTCATGAGGACCTGAATCAACCCTCTCCCACTAGAGAGCTGGACTGACCCCCAGGGATGGGGTGCTGGGAAGGAAACCCCAGCAGCAAGGAGGGCCTGGAGGACACACACACACTCCTGACTGGAGCAGACCCCAGGGCCCTGCAGCCCAAGCCCGCTGGGGTCAGCGGAAGGCCGGCAGCGGGGGGACAGCCGGCCCACAGCACTGGGGCTGCGGGGGGTCCAGGGGCAGGAGGCCCCTCTCCACACCTCTCTCCTCCCCACAGCACCAAAGCCAAGAGCCTGCCTACAGCCACCACAGAACTCCTGGGATGGGACACAGCCAGGGACACAGGCACACAGCAAGGAGACACGAGGGGTGATCAGGCACCAGCGAGCAAGCAGCTGCAAAGGCAGGGAGCCTGAAGTTCAGGTGATTCCCCCCAAACACACCACCACCCCCAACATGAGGAGTTATAGAATCCCAGACTGGTCTGGGTTGGAAGGGACCCCAGGGATCACAGAGCTCCAACCCCGCCTGCCACAGGCAGGGACACCAACCTCCAGGCCTGGAGCTACACAAGGTTGCCCAGGGCCCCAGCCAACCTGGCCTTGAACACCCCCAGGGATGGGGCACCCACCCCCTCTCTGGGCAGCCCCTTCCAGCCCCTCACCACTCTCTCTGGAAAGAACTTCCCCCTAATATCTCATCTAACCCTTCCCTCCTCCAGCTTCACTCCATCCCCCTTGTCCTGCCAGTCTCTGCCCTTTAACAAGCTGATTCCCCTCCTGTGTCTCTGCTCCCTCCAGGTACTGGAAGGCTGCAAAGTTACTGAGCTCCAGACTGGAATAATAATCTGCTGCAAGCCCAGGAGGAAGGCCAGGGAACAGCAACAAGGAGGCTGCACTCCCCAGGAACATCCCTGCAAGAGAAGGGTTTAAGGATCCTGAGGGAAGCAGCTCAGGCAAGGAGGGAAGAGGCCCAGCCCCAAACACGCAGCGCTGCTCCCATGGTTGGCACCAGGAGGAGAAGACCAAGCAGGACTCCCAGGCTGGCTGTGGCTCCAGCCCACAGCACACCCAGCAGCCCCCCAGGGCCATGTGTCAGAGCAACAGGGCTGTGCCAGAGAGAGGAGGACACCACATCTCCCTGTGCACACCAGGAAGGGACAAGACATGGGGGGAACGAGCTGCAGCAAGAGAACTTCTGACTTTGCACAACTCTTCACCCCCAGCACAGCCAGCCCTGGGCCTGGGGCACAGGCATCCCCTTGGGCAGGTCCCACAGCCATGGTGACCTGAACTACTTCTGCTCTGGGCCAGGACTCCCAGGGGTCCCTTCCAACCATGTTTCTCCTCCCATTCCCTTCAGTATCTCCTCAGCACCCACAGAGGGCACAGGCAGCCCTGCTGCTGCCATCACCCCTGGAGCATCTGACACCTCCACCACACAATCTTTTGGGTGCCTGGAGGAACCATTGCAGTGCCCACAAGCACACACAGGATGGTGGGTGCCAGGGCTCCCCTCTCTGCCCAGCAGCCACTGCACACAGCCCAAATCTGGAGGTACCAACCTTCATGCCCCTCAAAGCACGAAGAGCTTTCAATCCTCAGCAATGTGGTGAGGGCCAGCATGTGCTGAAGGCCAAGAGCAGCACATCAGTTGTTCCCAGCTGCCACCTCTGCACCCAAAACCTCTGCCCACCCAAAGGCAGGTGGCTGTGCCACGCTGGGAGCCTGCCTCTGCCCTAGGCACATCATCTCCCAGGTGTGAGAATCCCAACCACATCCCACCTTCAGCAGCCTTAAGAAGGGGGAGCAGAGGAAGGATTTCTGTGGTTCCCAAGCACCAGCAAAAAGAGGGCAAAGAGCAGCAAAGCCTGGGCTGAGGGGGAGACCAGCAGCTGACAGAACCTGCTGCTGAGCATGGCAAAGCTCAGGGGGAAGAGGAGGAGGAGGGGGAAACCTCCTCACCTGGAGCCTCACAGATACACCCTCACCCCGCACAGGCCGGCTCTGGGGCCACCAACACCCCCAACTCGCCCTGTGGCACCTGAGAAGCGTCACAACCACACACGGCCCCAGATGCGGCCGGCTCCGGCCCCCAGATCCACCCGGCTGAGCTTCATCCGGGACCCCGCCACAGACCCCGCCTTCCCCGTGGCGGCGGGAAGGGTTCACCCGCCCCGCTGCCGGCTGCTCCGGCCCCGCAGCCGGTCCCTCAGCCCGGGGAGGGGAGGGGGGAAAGGGTTTGATCCGCCCGTTCGGCTGCCCAGCCGGGCCGGGCCCCGCCGCCGCTCAGCGCTGCCTCTGGCTCAGGGGCGGCCCCACGTACGCGGCTCTCCGCGGGCTGGGGGGACCTTTCGGGCGGCGGCTGCCGGCGCCGGGATGAGCGACTGGGAGGCGGCCGGGGCGCCGCGGGCCCCACTAGGGCTCTTCCCGGCGCGGCGGCCAGCCCGCGGCCCAGCCCCGGCGCCCGAGAAGGGACCGCCGGCCCCCGCTACAGCCGGAGCGGGCCCCGCAGGCCCCGCCGCCCCCCGCTACAGCCGGAGCGGGACCCGCGGGCCCTGCGCCCCCCCGCAGGCCCCCGCAGGCCCAGCCGCCCCCCGCCGCAGCCTGAGTGGGCCCCGCAGGCCTCGCCGCCCCCCGCTGCAGCCGGAGCGGGCCCCGCAGGCCCCGCGCCCCCTCCCCCATAGGCCCCGCCGCCCTCTCCCAGCCCCGTTCCCGGCCCCCGGCCCCTGCCGCCGCGCACCGGGGTCGCTCTCCAGCTCCAGCCAGCCCTTATTCATCTTCCCGCGGGCCGGGCCGCGCCGCCATGTCCGGCCCCGCCGCCCGTCCCGACTCCGGGTCCCGCCGCTGCCGCTACCGCCGTCGTCGTCGTCGCCCGCCCCAGCGCGTCATCGGTACGCGACGCCAGCGCGCGCGCGCGCTGCGCCACATCCGTCCCTAGGGAGGGTGGGCGGTGGCGGCGGCGCCACAAAGGTCCCGCGGCGCCGGGGGGTGGGGGGGGAGCTCTGCGGCCTGCTCGGGACTTCGGCCCCCCCCAGCAGGGCCGCGCCTGGGCCTGGGGCTCAGCAGCTCAGGGCTGCGGCCGGTGGCCGGGGCCTGCCGTGCGGGCCCGGGCACCCCGCCTGCTGTGCGGGGCTCCCGCTGACCGCCCTTAGCCGGGGACTGGCGCCAGGAGCCGGCTGCAGGCCGCGGCTGCCCCCCCCGCGCGGCCCGAGGGGAGCGGGGCAGCAGCACCGAGCCTGCCCGCCCGGGCGGTCCCGTTCGTTCGGCTCTCAGAAGCCTCAGGGGACACAGCTCGGCCCTCCTGGCAGCCCCACAGAGCCCCACGGAGCCCAGCTCGCACCCCCAGCTGCAGCCCGGGAGACACGGGCTCCCGAGGGCCGGCTCGGGTATGGGGCCCTTTTGGGAAGTGCTGCAGGGGTGGGAAGGGAGCCCCAGAGCCCATGGGGTCCAACCCCCTGCCAAAGCAGCTCCCCAGCTCATATTGCACAGGGCGGCGTCCAGATGGGGCTGGAATCTCTCCAGAGATGGAGACTCCACACCCCCTGGGCAGCCTGTCCCAGGGCTCCCTCACCCTCACTGGGGAAAAGTTCTTCCCCATCTTGCTGTGGAACTCCCTGTGCTCCAACTTGCAGCCATTGTCCCTTGTCCTGTCCCCACAGACACTGAAAAGGGGCTGCCCATTCCCCTGCATCCCATCCTTCAGGTATTGATAAACATTCATAAGGTCCCCCCTTAGTCTTCTCTTCTCCAGGCTGAACTGCCCCAGCTCAGCCTTTCCTCACAGGGGAGATGCTCCAGGCCCTTCATCATCTCCGTACCCTCCTCTGGACTCTCTCCAGGAGATCCCTGTCCTTTTTATCCCAGGGAGCCCAGAACTGGACACAACACTCCAGGTGGGGCCTGACCAGGGCAGAGCAGAGGGGGAGGATCCCCTCCTGTGACCTGCTGGCCACACTCCTCCTGATGCCCCCAGGATCCCATTGTCTCTCTCAGCCCCCAGGGCACACTGCTGGCTCATGGCCACCCTGTCACCCACCAGGACCCCCAGGTCCTTCTCCACAGAGCTCCTCTCCAGCAGGTCACCTCCAGCCTGTACTGATTCCAGTGGTTATTCCTTCCCAGGGGCCAGACTCTCCACTTGCTTTTGTTGAACCCCATCTGGTCTGTCCCTGCCCAGCTCTCCAGCCTGTCCAGGTCTCTCTGGGTGGCAGCGCAGTGTCCTGGGTGTCAGCCACTCCTCCCAGCTCTGGATCAGTGGCACTTGCTGAGGGTGGATGCTGTTCCCTCATCGAGGTGGTCGATGAAGATGTTCAAGAAGACCAAACCCAACACCAATCCCACTAGTCACAGGTCTCCAGCCAGACTCAGATCACCACCCTCTGAGCTTGGCCCGACAGCCAGTTCTCATCCCACCCCACTGCCCATTCTCCTCTCCCACACTCAGAGACGAGGGGCTCTCAGCAGCACAGCTCATTGCAAGCGCTCCAGAGCCATTAAATCCAGGCCCTGAGGAATCAGAATTCTGCCTCTCCTTCCAGCCTTCACACCCCCATCCCTCCTCTCTGCCCGTTGCCTGTCACCCAGTGCCCCCGGGCCTGCCATTACCCAGGCTGCGTGCAGGTCAATCAGCCCTAACGGGCTCCGCTCCCCGCCCTGCGGGACGTGTCCCAGCCCGCCAGCCCCACCACAGCTCTCCTGCCCCAGGAGGTGCTCAGCACAGGCACTGTGTGTTTGCAGGAGGGTAGGACAAGATCCCACAGCTCACCCCACCGTGGGACGGGGCCGCGCTGCGGGGTGGGACTTTGCTCCCACCAAAGGCACCGCGGCAGCTGCGGGGGCTCCGCGGCGGCAGCGGGAGCGTGCACACCCCCACACCCCCGGGGAGGAGCGAGGGATGAAGTCATGGCCTGGCCCTGCACGAGCTATTTAGGGGCTCTAATTATTATTATTATTATTTTCCTTTCCCGTTCCGCTGGCTCGGAACAATGCCCGGCCCGGCGGGGCTGCGGTTCACACCATTGTGCGGGGCTGCCCTGCCTCAGGAAGGGGGAGATCCTTATCGCCCCAGCCTGACCAGGCCAGCCCAGCGAGCTCACTGGGTGAGGAGAGCAAGCAGCCCACGGGCTCTCACCCACCCCCTAACCCCCTTGCTTTTGGGGGAGGCCAGCATCGAGCCCGCTCCCCCCCAACCCAGCCATGTCTTGCCCAACCCAGCCTTGTCTTGCCCAACCCAGCCTTGTCCCACCCAACCATCCCCCCAGCACCACCAGAAACACACCCAGGATGGGGTGCAGCCCCCTCAAACCCTGCTGGGCCACCCTCTGCATGTCCCCGCTCCCACCTGGGCACAGCAACGGTAGTGGCATCGGTGCCTCTCCTGTGTTTACCCAGGAACGGGTCTAACCTGCCCACAGCCCTGTTCTTTCTTCCTGCACCCTGCCCAGCCCTAAAAACGGTCTGTGGCTGGTGGGGACAGACAGGTTGGCAGTACCAAGCACCCAGGAAAGGTTGGGGGGGGGGCCCTGTCCCCCCTGGCATACTGTGGGCAGCGTGGCACAGTTCTGGCTCCTCTGGCACGGTGAATGGCTGGGCTTTTCCTTGGCAATGGGGCCTTTTTGGGGTGACAGGCAGTTTTCCCCCCCAACGAGAGCAGGCAATTGTGCTTCCCAGACCTGTGCTGGGATGGAGAGAGCCCAGAGCCATGAGCTGCTCCCAGCAGCACCGTGCTCAGCCTGTTTATTTGCAGAGAAAGCCAGACCCTGAGCTCCCTGGGGCACCAGCACAGCGGTGGCACTGGGCCTACCAAGCCCCAGTCCACCCTGGTGACTGTGGCCCTGCGCCTACCAGCTGTGCCCCACCATGCCACCCAGTTCAGCGGTGGCCCTGCAGCCACTGAGGGCGATGAGGACCTGCCCAGGAGCCAGCCCTGGCATCCCATCCACCTCAGTCAGGGTGGAGGGACCAGGCTGGCACTGCTGCAAAGCCCCCCACCAGCCTGCGAGCGCCCCGGGGCCACCTGCAGCACGGGGAGCCGGCCGGTCCTCACCCACGGGCCATCACCCTGCCCGCCCTAAGCGGCCACCGCTTGCCGGGGCACGCGGCTCTTCTCGCCGTGGGGTTTGGCCCGGCCCTTCTTGCCCACGTCCACACCAGCCAGGGCGTGCTTGGCTTGGGCCAGCTTGCTCTTGCGGTGGTGGGAGCGGCTGGTGCCGCACCAGAGGCGAGCGCAGTACTCCTCCACCCGCCGCAGGTGTTGGGAGCTGAGGAGGTGCATGATGTCCTTGAACCAGGCTTTGGGAGCCTGTGCCCCCATCCAGGGCTGGGGGCAAGGTGGGTGCTGGGGCTCATCCCCCCGCTCCCGGGGGAAGCTGCGTGCCAGCTGCTGGCTGGGGATCACCTCCAAGGCCGTCTTGGCCACCGTCTGGGTGAAGCCGTGCTCCAGCGTCTTGCAGTAGTAGACGCCGGCGTCGCGGCGGTGCAGCCTGCGGAACAGCAGCCCCTGCTCCGTCTGCAGGACGCGCTCGTCCGTCTTCACCTGCCAGACAGCACAAGGTTTGGGGAGGGCAGCTCCAGGCTTGGCCCCACGGCTCTTCCTGTGCCCACCCCAAGGGAGCCAGGCAGGAGCAAGGAGGGGAGGGGGGCTCACCTCGTCCCGCTGCTCGTCGGGGGGTCTCTGGACGAACCACTGCAGGCGTGCCTGCGGCGACCGGGCTGTGCACTCCAGGAAGGTGCTGTTGTCCTCTGCCCCAAAAAGCACCTTCTCCTCCACGCTCTCCAAGTCATCCACTGGGGTGAGGGCAGAGAGGGGCTCGCAGCGAGGGCAGAGCTGGCCATCACCCCCTGCCCAGCCTCCGCCTGTCCACGTCCTCCTGGGCACAGAGCCCAGGCCTGGCAGCACCCACCATCCCTCAGGGCACCCCTTGGTCTACAGGCTGGAGAGATGAGGGAGCTCCCAGCCCAGCTGGGTCAGCTACAGGCCCCTCCACGTGCTGTGGGTGTTGGGATGTCTGGGGGTACCTGGACAAGGTCCCAGCCCCATAGGCCATCCCCAGTCTCTCACCAGTCAGGTTCTGGTCCAGGCACTGGTGCACAGGGTTGCCGTGGCGGACGTCCTGCCGGCGATAGCGGCGCTTGCCAGAGGCCTGGTAGCGGGTGCAGGCGGCCCCATCCCAGGCACAGTAGGGATCCCTGGCCAGGCAGCACTCGGCACAGGCCGTGCCGTAGGTCTGGCACCGGTGCAGCCGTACCTGAGCCACCCCCAGGCTGGAGCCCACGTAGAGCGTTTGCTGGGGGAACAGCACCGAGACGGTGAAGCTGCTGGCAGCCCCCGTGGGCATGGTGCCCAGGGACCCCAGCTGGGACCACCAAGCACCACACAGGCTTTTGAGAGGCCAGTGGCAGCAGCTCAGCCCCTCCCAGTCACCCGCCTCCTCCCCAGCCCCACGGCCAAGCCATGTCTCTACTCACGCGCTTGACAGAGATCTCCATCTGGGTGATGGGCACAGGCACCTGCAGCAGAGGAGAGAGGCCACGAGGCTGGCAAACACCTCACTCATTTGGGTGGGGGCACCAGAAATGTTTTTGGGGAGGGTGAACACACTCCCAGCCACCCGCTGCCCTCACAGCCCCGAGGTCTCTCAGCACCCAACGGTAGGGTGACGGCGCTGAGCCTCCATCCCCACCCTGAGCCCACCCAGCCGCTCCCTCTCTTGAACACAGGGCAGCCCCACCAGCACCTTAAAAACCTGCAGCTCCTCCAGCACAACCTCCTCACTCATGGCCAAGCTCGTCTTCTGCAGCACCACCACCTTCAGCACCGAGCCAGCATCTGTGGGAGGGTGAGGAGGACAGCAGTGTGGGCACCCCACACACCAGCAGCGTGCCCCCCGCTAGCCCCGGGGCTCCGTCCTGCCTGCCGCTCCCGCCGCTCACCCGTCCCGAGGAAGAGGACGTCGTGCTGCCCGTCCTCAGCCTCCACCCTGTCCACCACGAGCTGGAGCAGGCGGTGGGGCAGGTTGGTCTTGACGAGGAGGGGCTGGCGGTGCCGGGGGTAGACAGGCCTGTGCATGAGGGGGTGAGCGCGGGCGAAGTGCAGCACCTCGTCGGGGAAGTCCTTGGTGGTGCCATACTGCCGCCGGGGCTGGTTGGTGGTCTTGCTGGGACACTGTGGGGATGAGAAGGGGACCAGCTTGGCCATCCCAGCACCCGTTGCTCCCTCAGAGCTGCCTCGGGTCCCTCCCTGCCCTCCAAATCTGGGATTCATCCCCAGCTGCTCCAGGGTGAATCCCACGGGGAGCCTGTCCCAGCAGGTGAGAAGATGGGGATGTGCCTCCCAAAGAGCAATCAGAGGAGCAGAGAGAGAGAGAGGGGACCCGGAGCTCCAGGGAGTGGCTTACCACGCCTGGCCGTGGGTACGGCACCCGGCCCTCGTAGGCACCCCACCGGTGGTGGGGGCTCTCCCGGTGGGCGAAGGGCCCGTTGAAGACCTCCCAGATGTCGGCCATGCGGTACACGCAGACAGCAGAGCCCTGGAAGACGTGGCTGAAGGGGACTGGCTGTGAATGGGGTGAGCCAGGCGTGCGCGGCGCCGGCAGCGTGCGCGGCGCCGGCAGCGTGCGCGCGGGGCGTGGGAGCGCCGACATCTCCACATGGTCCAGGGCGGAGGTTGGGCAGCACCCACGCGGTGACAGTGACAGGGCAGGTCACAAGTGGCTGCTCCTGGTTTGGCCTCAGGGGCTGGAGAGCGACCACCCACCTGATGGTGCTGAAGAGGGCGTAGATCTCCGGGCTCTTCCCATCCTTCGTCCTCAGCAAGAAGACATCCTCTGGGGATGAAACCATGGGGTTTCTCCCTGGAAGCCCACGGGCCTCCCAGTCCACCCAGCTAAGGGACCAGCCCTGGAGAGCTCCCCAGCTCCATGCACCCCTTACCCAGCTCATCAAAGTGGGTGTCGATGCCACCAGGGCCAGGGACTGAGCACACCAGCCGGGCTTTGTTGAAGGTGCTCCACTTGTTAACCAACACCCTCTGGCCACCAGCATCGTTCTGCAGGGACAGGGACCATCAGGGCCACCGCTGTGACTTGGCACGTCCCTGTCCCCCAAGGTCTGTACCCACATCTTACCACACAGACCCGTGCCACCCTGCTGACAATAGCGTGCTCCTTCGTGTCTGCCTCCACCACCTTCTCCGTGAAGAAGAAATAGGCTTTGTCGTTGTCCCGGTCATCATTGTCTGGGATCAAGTGGGCTGCCACAAATTTGGGGTCTACAAGCAAGAGCTGGTCATGTCAGGTGGGGCCAGAGGGACATGGCTGCTGCCTCTGGACCCCCGCACCATGCTGGAGTGGATGCCACTCAGGAGGACCCCCCAGACCCTCCTGCCTCGGTGCTTTTCCCAGCTCATACCTGGCACGGGGGATGCCAGGGCCAGCAGATCCTGTGACCACTGCACAGCTTGTGGTGTTAGCCCAGGAGGCGGGGATGGAGGGGATGGAGGGGGCGGAGGGGATGGAGGGGGCGGAGGGGGCGAAGGGGAGCCGTTACCATTGAGCAGGCGCTGGTCCACCTCGGTGCGCAGCGCAGAGCGGGTTCCTGTGCTGCGGAAGATACCGGGATCACGGCCCAGGAAGTCTGCGGTGAGGCCGGTGTACAGCTCCCCCCCTGGTGAAACACCCCAGCCCGGGCTGAGAACCAGCCCCCCCCTCCCCTCCCCGGCACGGGGACACGCCTGGTCCCGGCACCCCCCAGGCTCCCCATCCCTGAGGAGCTCAACCCACCGATGATGGTGCTGGCGAAAGGGCGGCTGGGCTCATGTGGGCACCTGCCCCGGCCGGTCTCCACGCCGTCAGGGTCCAGGCTGAAGGCGTGCTGGGTGAGGGGAGTGGGCAAGTGAGACCCCAGCCGTGCCCCAGCAGCGGGGTCATGCCTATGCCCCGGGGCTGGCACCACTCCCTGCCCAGCTCACAGGAACGGGGTGCTGCCTTTCCACTCTGGCAGCCCCACCGCAGCCCCTGGCAGGGCACTGGGACCCCAGGATGTCTGGAGAGGTGACACCAGGGCAGAACGGTGGGGGAGCTGGGGAGGGTGCACCACAGGGCAAAGGCACAACAGGGTGCTGGTTCCTCACACACACACCTCCCACCCCGATATCCAGCACGGGGCAAACAAGGCATCCCGCATCCCCACGCAGTCCCAGCCCCCCCCCCCAGGAAGGAGGTGGGAGATGGGGATCCACCTCCCCAGGAGTGTCCCGAGGGGGATGCTCAAGGTGGGCACCCCACGGCCGCCCTGCCCTACCTCGCCACGGTGCCCCACGTAGACGAAGGCGCAGACGGGGTGGAAGGCGCCCGTCCCACAGGCCAGCAAGTGCGTCCGGTTGTAGGGCTGCAGCACACGGATGTAGTTGGCACAGTCGGTCTGGGGGGACAGCAGGGTAGGGGAAGGGTCACGGGGGGGGCTCGGGTGCACCCCCAGCCCCTTGCCTGTGCCGGCAGCCCTATGGTGGCAGGTGAGCCCCAGTGCGGGCGCCCCGGCTCTCCGCCGGCACCCCGGTGCCAGCACTGCGACCAGCACCCACTGGTGGGGCTTGCACAGCCTTTGTCTGGGTGGACTGAGCCTCCTGCATGAGGAGGGGGCTTTTCACTGGTCCTCCTGCTGTTAAGAGCATCCCCGGGGATCACACCCCTCCCTGCTGGCACCTCCTGCCTGCAGGCAGCGTGCTCATCCCATCACAGCGCCAGGGCAGCAAGGTGGCCCTACACCCAGCCCCCCAAAGCCTGGGAACCCTCCTCTCCCGACACCCAGGACACAGCCAGCTGCAGGGACGTTCTTCCCCTCACGTTCCTGCTTGATAAAACAAAGGGAGGAAGCATGGGAGATGGATACCCCCTAGACAGCCTCAGTCGCTGCTGCCGGGGATTGTCCCCTGCTACTGGGGACCAGTGGTGATGACAACCCCAGGGCTGCGGTTCCTGCTGGGAAAGGGGCTCCCATCCTCCTCCCGCTCGGGCATCACCACCCTTAGAAGGCTCAGCAGCTCCCCTGACCAGCACCAGCCGTGTGGACCCCCCCTGCAGGGAGGGAGGCCCCTTGTTTACCGGGAGCAGGCACTGAGCTACCCAGGGCTCCCAGCCTCCCCGGGGTTGGTTTTTTTTCCCCTTCCTGAGGAGCCCCTGAAATAGCACATTACAAAAAAGGGCCAAGAAAAATAAAACCTTGATCCAGCCCTGGCCTGGGTCTGTCAGCAAGAGCTGGGAAGGTAAACACAGCGGGAGGGACTGGCACCCCCGGGAGCCGCGGGGTCCCTCCCCTCCACAGCCCTGCTTCGTGTCAGGGCAGGGGGAATGCAGACAGGGGCCAGGTTTGGGAGGGGGGGGTCACTGAACCCGAGTGAGTTACAGAATTCCCACCGTCAGGATGGTTCGGGGTGGGTTGGACTAGACCACTGGGGTCTGGAGCAGAGCAAGGGGGGGGGGCTTTTGGGCTCTCTGAGCTCAGATCCTGCAGCCAGCTATCCCTGCCTGCTGGCCACCGCTCCACAGCCATGGAGACTGTATCTCCAGAGGAAGAGTCAGGCTTGGTCACCAACTCACTCCATCCCTCCATCCATCCATCCATCCATCCATCCATCCATCCATCCATCCCTCCATCCATCCCTCCATCCCTCCCTCCATCCCTCCATCCACCCACCCATGTGTCCCTCCCTTCACCCCACCTTCACTGGCAAAGGACACAGCACAGCCCCAGGATAGGGGAACCAGCCGGCACTGGGGCACAAGGAGATTCCCCCCCCCAACTCCCACCTTAGGGCAGAGTACATAGGGGGCAAGACTCACCCCTGGGTCCTTCCCCTTCTGAAAACACTCCTCTGTCTGCCCCGGGAGGGGTGGCCAGTAGATCTGAAACACAAGGGACCTGCTGGAGCCAGGATGGGGCACAGCAGGGACCCAGCCTCAAAACACACATCACCAGGGGCTGGTGGCACAGGGATGGAGAGATGGACCTGGAGAGGCACCAGCAGCTTGCCAGAGCCCACACAGCCCGAGGGTCCCACCCTGAGACCCAGGGCAGGACCACCCCCCTCCTTGGGGGTGCAGAAGCCGCAGCCGGAATGGACTTGGGTGGTCACGCTGGGCACAGCCAGAGTTGCCCTGAAAGGGGGATGGGCTTGCACACAGTGTGGGAAGGGGTGCAAGGGGACAGCAGGGAGCAACGGGCTCCTGAGGCCCCCACAGCCTTGGGCAGCTCTTGGCCCAAGGGCAGCTTGGGTACACAAGCCCGTGACCCGGCGCGGTGACCCAGCGCGCTGAGGGGCACTTCATTTCCTCCCTCCACTCCTTCAGCCAGGAACAGCCAGGGCCACGTCTAGACAACGAGAATCCAAAGGAGGGAGGGGAACCAGGGCCGAGGGCTCTGCCAGCTGAGTCCTGGCACAGCTTGTCACAGTGATGGAGGCTTTGTGCTCCTTGTCCCTGTGGACGCTCAGCTGCGGATCTGGCCCTTGGAGGGATGCGCATGGGGATGGAGAGTGCTTGGGCTCCTGATGGCAGCTTTTTAGGAGAGCAGGACCCTGCTCAGCACCCAGGACTTGCAGGCGGGCTGTGACCCCCCCCTGCCACCCATCACTAATTGCCAGGGAGTGGTCTGGCAGCCCCCCAGCCGGACCTCCCCTGCCCACAGCTCAGGGCACTTTGGGATGGGGACATCCCATGGCAGGTCTCACTTCAGGGAGGCTGCACCCGGCTCTGCCAGGCATTCCCTAATCAGGGGGGGACACAGAGACCCCAGGGTGCTCAGCAGGACCTGGCTCACCTCCTTGGCATCTGCACTGGGCCCGTCCAGGAGCAGGGAGTAGAGCACATCCTTGCCCCCGATGAAGAGCCGGTCCCGGTACTCGTCCAGGTAGAGGGAGCGGAAGCCCAGGAAGCCTCGGTGGCCAAAGAAGAGGACGGAGCGGTTGGTGCCCAAAAGCTCTGCCAGGGAGAGAGGGAAGTGTCAGGAGAAGCCATCCCAGTGCCCACCCTGCCAGCCCACCCTGCCAGGACAGCACAGGCCCTCAGCCCTGAGCTGTCACTCAGCACCGGGATGAAATGGGAAGGGGACAGATAACATCCCACAGCTCAGTGCCCATCCCGGGGTGCAGCCCTCAGAGGATGATGTGGCAAAGGGGTGGCACAGCAAGGAAGCTGGGGAGGGGTGTCATGCCAGCTCCCAGTTCCTGAGCACCCCGAGCGCCTGCCTGGGAGGTGGGAAAGGATGCCCGGACCCCCACGCTGGCACTGAGGGATCTGAGCTTTTTCAGGGAGCAGCCAGAGGACTGCGATGGGCACAGAGGTGGCACAGAGCTCTCCAAGCTGCTGCTTTTGAGTCCTGCAGAGCCTTCCCAGGACAGCAGGAAAGCTGCCCCCTGGCATCCATCTCCATCCCTTCCCGGTGGTGCAGGCACCCCAGCCCCACCCTGCCTAGGGTGCTGCTCTCCCTCCCAGCCCAGGGCAAAGCCACAGAGCCCGTGGGCAGCAGGGTCCCAAAGTTTGCCCCCAGCACGCTCAGGCTGAACTACCCCTGGCTTTGCCGTGCCAAGTCAGGGTGCACAGGAGCTTGGCAAAGCCTGTGCCCCCCATCCACCCTGGGACGATGGAGGGAGCAGATGTGGGTTGGGCCAGCAGCGGGTCCTGCCCCCCCCCCCCCATCTGCTGCCAGGGACACAATAGCAGGCGCCCAGCCAGTGCCACAGGGAAAGCAGCACACAGAGCCTGCCACCACCACCACCGCCAGACCCCGCTACCGGGGCTTCCTCCCTGCTGCAGCACAGAGCCGGGGCTGGGCAAGGGTGCTGGCACGGGGGCACCACACTCCTGGGACAGACACCACCTCCTGGCACCCCCAGGAGCCTGGCACAACGGGCTCTGATGGCCAAGGCTCCCAGAGCCAGTCCAAGCCCAAAGCCCTGGGTGCTGAGGGGGCTCCCATGGTGATGGGGACGGTGGCACGACTGGCATCAAGTGGGAAATGACTTCTGGGGTCAGTAAGAGGCATGGCAGCACCTGCCCAGCCTCTGCAGAGGGAGAGGGCAAGGCCAGGCTCCAAAACCCCATCCCAGCGACCACCCGACCCTGGGCCAGGCCACCGCGCCAGCCAGGCGGAGGAGGAGGAGGAGGAGGACAAAGCGCCATTGATGAAGCACCCCCATGTCCCCAGACACCCTCGGGCTGGGGAAGGCTGCCAGCCACTGCTGCTGACCCCAAGGAAACCCCCAGCTGGAGCAGTCCCCACAGGATGGGGGCGGTACTGGGACTGCCAGCAGCCCAGGACACCAGCGTCCTGATCCTGCCCTTGCTGGGAGGACAATTGTCACCTCCAGCTAGGAGGTGGCCAGCCATGCAATGTCCCTCCCCATACCGGTGGAAAAAGCCTCTTTGGGACCCAGGAGGGAACAGCCACCTCCATCCCATCACACACAGCCCCAGTGCCCTAACTGGTGATGCTGGTGTGGCAGGGAGAGACACAGCCCGGCAGCTCCCCTCACCAGGGACACCTCTGTCCCTGCACACAGAGCTGGCACCAGGCTGGGGCCCCTCCAGCCCCAGGTCCCCAGGGGTTCCTCTCCTCTCTCCTCCCGGGCTGCTAAGCCCAGCCCAGGAAAAGGCTCCCGTCTCCTTCTATTCTTGCCCTGCAATAACATTTTCCCAGCTCAGAATAACATTGGCCAAGTCACCGGGCTCCTCGCATTGTTCCGCCGGCTTCCCGCTCCCCCAGCCCAGACAGATCCCTCCTGTGCTTCGGGTTACACCAGCTCTGGATCCTTCCCCATCCTTGGCTCATCTCCCCAGGGAGCAGCACCCTCCACCAGCACCCAGCACCCCTCTGCCCTGGGGTGCAGCAGGATGGGGGTCCCTTGGGGGAGGCAGCTCGCGCTCTCCCAGCCCAGACAGATCCCTCCTGCGCCTCGGGTTACACCAGCTCTGGATCCTTCCCCATCCTTGGCTCGTCTCCCCAGGGAGCAGCACCCTCCACCCGCACCCAGCACCCCTCTACCCAAGATGGGGGTCCCTTGGGGGAGGCAGCTCACGGGGTGCCAGGCTGTGCTGCAGCACCAAAGACACTGCACCCCAACACCAGCCAGAGCAGAAGCCTCTCAGAGCAAAAGAGGGGGGGACAGGGCCACCCCTGCACCCTCGGCACACCTTCCCCTGCACCCCCCCCAAGTACCACCCGGCAGCCAGAGCCACGCACAGCCCAGCACAAGCAGCTTGGGTCCATCCCAGCTGCCATTTCAGAGGCTTCTCATGGTTTTAATTGCAGAGCTCGTTAATTGAGCTCCTTCCCCGAGGAGGGGGCGGCACAGAATCCGTTTGGTGGGGAATTTCAGTTTCTGTTTCCCATTTGGAAGGGGAACGGAATAATCAGCTTCAGAATAATTAAAATTGAAAAATAAGCAGCTTCAAAAGGCTGCTGGGTCCTGGGGGAAGCCAAGGAGCCCACCCAGCCCTGGGGAAACCCCCTTCACCCCGGGGCTGGCACCCAAGAGGGGATCAGGTGCCAAACTAGACCTGAGCCCCACAGCCAAGCTCTGCCGGGCCCCCCAAACCTCCTGGTCCCGCTGCCAAGCGCAACCTGAGGACCGCGGGCTGAGCCTGGAGCCACCCGGCTGCTTCCCAGAGTACGGGGTGCGGGCACCGCGTGCCTCTGTTTCCCCAGCTCGACAGAGGAGGGAGCACCTGGGGCCACCCGCTCTGCCCTGGGACAGAGCCGGGGACGCAGCCAGCCCCCGGCCCAGGGCAGGGCACCCCCGGGGGGGCAGCACAAAGGCAGACGGCAGCTCTCCCCCGGCACAAGGACGCGCCTCACAGCCTCCACGGCTGCCCCAGGACAGGTTCCCCACTTTTGGGCACGGAGGGGGGAGCAGGGCGCTCCGACCCCTCCTCTCTTGGGCACGGTGGGCGCAGCTGGCAGAGCGCGGGGGGCAGCATCACGCGGAGGGTTAATTAGCCCCCCGGGCACCTCAGCACCCACCACCCGGGGAGGGAGAGGGAGGGGTGTCCCGGAGGGTGCCAGGGCTGAGGAGCACCCAGGGGACCCGCCGGGGGGGGACAGACAACCAACTCCCACACACTCTGAGCACCCACACGGATGCCCAGGCCAGGGGAGCACCCACGCACAGCGGTCACCACCCCACCCACGTTCCAGAGCCCAAACCAGCGCCGTGCCTCAGTTTCCCCTCTCCACATGAGAGGCGATCCCATCCCCTCACCGCCCGGTTCCCTCACCCCACCTCCTGACCCCCAACGCCCCCCGGGGGCCCCGGGAGAGCGCCGAGCACCCACCCACCGACCCCCCCCGCCCGACCCCAGCCCCCAGCGCACCATTCACACGCACCCCCCCCCCCCCGACCCGTAATCCCGGACGTGGGGCCAGCGTTCCCAGCCGCGGCTCCTCACGTCCCGTGGGGACACGAGTGGGGACCTGCCGGCCCGGGCAGCCCCCCCCACATGCCCGACTCACCGCGGTAGGGCAGGCGGAGCCGGGGCAGGCTGCGCCCCGCCGCCAGCAGCGCAGCCCCCAGCCAGCACACCGACACCCACGCCGGTCCCGGGGCCGCCACCCGCATCCCGCCGCCGCTCCCGGGGTTGCCCGTGGCACCGAGCTTTTATGGGACGCCCGTCCGCCCGCCCCTGACCCGCCCCGTCCCGCCCCGCCATCCCCCCCCCCCCCCGCTCCGTCCCGGGGTGGGTGTCCCGCACGGCCCCATCCCGGGGGGGCCCTGAGAGCTCCGCACACCCCCAAATCGTCCCGGCCACTGGCGGGTCTGGCTTTGCTGCAGCCCCCAGCGCTCCCCCAGTCCCGCAGCCGGGTCCCCCTCCCCGGCTCAGCCCCAGGGGTGGGGAGCAAGGGAGGGGGAGCTGGGGTTCCCCCAGCCTCGCCCCCCTGCAAGGGTGGGAGAGGGCAGGGTGCTCGGGGTGGGGTGGCACAGCCCGTACCCGGCTCTCCGGCCCCATCCCGAGCCGGGGGGGGGGGCAGCCCGGGTGGGGAAGGAGCTGAGCAGGATGGAGGGGCGCGGGTGCTGTGCCCAGCCGTGGTTTCCCCCCCCCACCCCAGAGCAGGGGACAGGGCCGGGGGGGGATGCTCATCAACACCCTGAGTGGGGACCCCGGCTGACAAGCAGGACCCCCCCCCCGGCACCCCCACCATTCCCAGGGCACCCCACCCGGGGCGGCAGGGCCGGGAAAAGCAGGGAACCCGCACGGGCTCCCCGGGAGACTCGGCAGATGGACAGTGTCGGTCCGTCCCCATCATCCCCCCCCCCAAAAAAAAGGCCTCGGGTTTCCCCCCGTTGCTGGAGGAGCCCGGGCGTGCGTGGCTTCTCCCGCATCGCTGCCCCATCCCACCCTCCAGCCCTGCCCAGCGTCACCCCGCAGTCCTCCCACAGCCCCCAGGGGTGCGGCAAGGAGAACAGGGGGAGGGAGGGGGGTCCCGCTCGGGGAGCAGCCCCCACCCCAAACCCCTGCGCTGGGGCAGGGACAGGTGGTTGGGTGAGACAGGCCCTGGCTGGCCCGGGGCCGCATCCAGCGCCGCGGGGAGCAGCAGGGAGCGGGGTACGGGCAGCTCCGGCAGGACGTGGGTGCTGCCTGCCCGGACCCGCACGCTGCCTGCCCGGGCCCCAGGGTTTGGGGAGCTGCGCGGGGCCGATGGGAGGAGGGAGCGGGATGAGACGCAGCACCCGGCTCCCCTCGGCACCCCGAGGATGAGCTGGAGCAGCCTCAGCGCCTGCCCGGGGCAGGGGGGGAAGGGGGGGGATACTCTGCCCAGCAAACCCAGGGCATTGGGGAGCGCTCCCACCACGCCCAGGAACTCGGTGGTGCCTGGGCACCCCCAGACAGATAGTGCCATGGACAGACAGACAGACAGACAGACAGACAGACCCCCCCCTGCTCCTGGCCGTGCTTACCAAGGGGATTTATTGACTTGCATGGGGAGGATGGGGGGGGCACCGGCCCCAGCTGCCCTGGTGTGGGCAGGAGGAACAAGGCGCAGGCGGGCAGAGCAGGGCACCAGCCACCCCTTCCCCCTGCCAGCGCAGCCAGGGGAAGCACGAGGACAGGGGTAGGCACTGCTGACCCCCCGGAGAGGGCAGGAGGGCTCCAGTGGCACCCCAGCAAGGAGCACACAACCACCCCAAGGGGACCCAGATTCTGAGGGCACACAGCCAGGACGCTCAGCACCAGCATCACCACTGGGCCAGCCCCGAGCGCAGCGTGATGCCCGTGGGGTCCCGGGCACACTGGCAGGCATTTGGTGTGCCCACCCCCTCTCAGCCCATTGCACCCTGCTGCCCGGCACCTCCCCTCCTGCCCCGCGCCGGGCGCTCAGCCCTCGGCGGGCAGCGGGGGCACCGAGGCCAGGGCGGGCAGCAGGCGGGCGTAGATGTCGATGCCCCGCAGGAAGACTTGCTCGTTGAGGAACTCGTTGTGGTCGTGGAGCAGCACCGGGGTGCGGTTCATGGGCGAGAAGCCGATGGCAGGGTGTCCCGCCTGGGGATGGGGGCGTGGGGTGAGCCGCGGGCCCCCGCTTTGGGGCTGCAGGCCTGGCCCCGGCTGGGGGACCCACGGCCCCGCCGCGTCGCACTCACCGCTCGGATGTAGCGGCTGTCGGTGGCAGCTGGGAAGATCTCGAGCTTGAGCTGCAGCTTCCTGACAAATTAGGACCCAGCGTCAGTACTTAGGTGTCCCCCCTGTCCCTCTGCCACCCCACTGGCAAAGAGACTGCACCAGGAGGGTCCCCGAGCTCTGCCGGATCCTCCATCCCATCCCTTCTGTGGGCACGAGGTGGTGCCATCCCAGACACCTCATCCCATCCCTTCTGTGGGCACGGGGCGGTGCCATCCCAGACACCCCATCCCTTCTGGGGGCACGAGGTGGTGCCATCCCAGACACCCCATCCCATCCCTTTTGGAAGGCACAGGGTGGTGCCATCCCAGACCTCCCATCCCATCCCTTCTGGGGGCACGCGATGGTGCCATCCCAGACACCCCATCCCTTCTGGGGGCACAAGGTGGTGCCATCCCAGACACCCCATCCCTTTTGGAAGGCACAGGGTGGTGCCATCCCAGACCTCCCATCCCATCCCTTCTGTGGGCATGGGGTGGTGCCATCCCAGACACCCCATCCCATCCCTTTTGGAAGGCACAGGGTGATGCCATCCCAGACCTCCCATCCCATCCCTTCTGGGGGCACGCGATGGTGACATCCCAGACACCCCATCCCATCCCTTTTGGAAGGCACAGGGTGGTGCCATCCCAGACACCCCATCCCATCCCTTTTGGAAGGCACGGGGTGGTGCCATCCCAGACACCCCATCCCATCCCTTTTGGAAGGCACAGGGTGATGCCATCCCAGACACCCCATCCCATCCCTTTTGGAAGGCACGGGGTGGTGCCATCCCAGACCTCCCATCCCATCCCTTCTGTGGGCATGGGGTGGTGCCATCCCAGACACCCCATCCCATCCCTTCCAGGGAGCACGGGGCAGTGCCCTGGCACAGCACTGAGCATCTCCTCCTGTGCCATGATCCCAGGCACAACCAAGGAGCCCCCAGCCCCCACCAGACAATGTCCCTGGCAGGGTCCTGCCCTCCCTGGGGACACTACTCACATGTCCCTGCAGACACCGCTGAAGGCTTTCCACCACGGGTCTGACTCCTCGGTGGAGGTGACGTGCTGGTCCATGCATTTCTGAGGGAGGGACAGGGCAAATGAGGGGCAGGGGGTGCAGGCATGGGGGGCCAGATGGGCACCATGTGCCCAGGTGGCCCAGACTCCTCACCTGGTGAAACTCGTAGGTGACGCCGTCCCCGGCAGCCCGGCACCACGCAGCCACCTGCTCCTCAAAGACCTGAGGCAGGGAGCAGAGGAGGGGTCTGAGCGGGGTATTCCCCAACCCAGGGGGGGGTATTCCCCCCTGCCAGGGGGGCTGGTGGAACACCCACCTTCAGGTCCACGGTGGGTGGGATGCGGATGTCAAAGCCGGCTGCCATCTCGGAGGGCACCACGTTGAAGGAGACACCCCCCTCCAGCATGGTCAGGTTGAGAGAGGTGACATCCCCCAGGGTCAGGCTTGAGTCGGACTTGAGCCTCAGGAGATGCAAGGGAGAGTCACCCTCCACCACCCGGGGAGGAGGGGAAGTGCTTCCCCACCCCCCAGCCCCACTCCTCCCCAATGGGGAAACTGAGGCACGGGGCAGTGGTGCTGGGTCAGAGCCTGGCTTGGGATCCCCAGGACCCCTCCACTGACCAAACCAAAGCCACCTGTCTCCTACCTCTGCTTCTCGCTCTCCCTGAAGGCCAGGAAGGAGGTGATGACTTTGTGCTGGGGAAGGAGGGGCAGTGAGTGCAGCCCAGCCCGGCAGACAGGCACCTGGCAGCCCCCAGGGTGGGCACGGGGTGTTGGGGGCAGGGGAGGGGGGGTACACCACATGTACCCCCCTCTCTTACCATCTTCTCAGCCGCCGTGTTGCTGATGAAACGGGACCCGTGCCCGGGGCTGCCCACACACTTCACCTTTATCCCTGCGGCCGTGGGGGGAGAGGGGGGCACTGAGCAGGGTGCCCAGTGCCCGCTGCCTGGCAGACAGGGCACTGGGGCAGCGGTTACTCACACCATGGGCTCTTCTCCCCATAGAACACACTGAAGGTGTCGGAGGGGCTGGCCAGACCTGCAGCGGGCACAGGTGGGGGGCTCAGGGAGGGACGGGGTGCCATGTGTCCCCCCTCCGTGCTGCCCGGGCAGCACTGCCCCTCCCAGCTGGCACGACCCCTGAGGTGGTCCTGAGAAGCTGTGCTGGGTGCCAGTGCCCTGGGGAGCCCAGGGGAGCCCTGCCACGCTCACCTTCATCCATGGCAAAGCCCACGTTGAGCGCTTGGAACTCGGGGCGCTGCACGAACATCTCCATGCCCTTGTGTCCACCCACCTCCTCGTCTGCGGGGCACAGCCTGGCGTGGAGGAAGGAAGCGGGGCGTCCCCCAGCCCAACACCCCCTGTCCTCCTTCCACGCCACCCCTCCAGCCCCAAACTTAGGTAGGGGGGCTCGCAGTCCAAGGGGGCTGGTGGGAGGGTGCCTGTCCCTCCTGTCCCCCTGAGAGGGGGGGGACACCCAGGGGACTCACCAGGCACAAAGGTGAGGTGGATGGTGCGGGCAAAACACTTTCCCTCGGCCTTCAGTCTCCGGATGGCCTCCAGGTACCTGTGGGGAGAAGGCAGGGCCAGGGTGTCATGGAGGACGGGCTGGTGTGCCCCGAGCCACCCTGGGGGGCACCAAGCAGTGGCAGAGACCCTGGGGACAGTGGCATCCCGTCCCACATCCCTCAGAGGCACCCTCACACCGAGCGCCCTCCCTCCACTCACTGGATGGAGACACACTTCATGTCCTGGGCACCCCGGGCATAGATGTTGCCCTGCGAGTCCTTCACAGCCTCCAAGGGGGGGTACGTCCAGTGCTCCTGCGGGCAGCAGCAGCCGTGACAGCCGAGGGCACCACGGGGTGGCACCTGCCCCCCCTGTGTCCCCCCCCCCCATGCCCGTGCCACCCCTCGCCCCATCCCCGCACCTCGAAGACGGGCACGACGTCGGTGTGGGAGTTGAGGAGGATGGAGCGCAGGTGGGGGTCGGTGCCCTGCCAGCTCAGGATCAGCACCACGCGGCCCTGGCACACCTAGGGGAGAGGCTGGGATGTCGCCAGGCCAGCCTGGGGACAGAGGGGCTGGCACTGGGCAGGGAGCTGGGAAGCATCAGCTGGGATATGGTCCTTGGTGCCAGCCAGCAGGTCCCTCCTGGCTCAGCTGGGAGGGCAGCGGGGCAGGCAGGGGCAGACAGGGTGCAGGCAGGGGCTGGCAGGGTGCAGGCAGGGACTGGCAGGGGCTGGCAGGGTGCAGGCAGGGGCTGGCAGGGGCAGACAGGGTCTGGCAGGGTGCAGGCAGGGACTGGCAGGGTGCAGGCAGGGACTGGCAGGGGCTGGCAGGGTGCAGGCAGGGGCTGGCAGGGGCTGGCAGGGTGCTGGCAGGGGCTGGCAGGGTGCAGGCAGGGACTGGCAGGGGCTGGCAGGGTGCAGACAGGGGCAGACAGGGGCAGGCAGGGGCAGGCAGGGGCAGGCAGGGGCAGGCCCCACAGCCAGCTGGACCCTCTGCCCATGCACAAGCTGGGGGCTGCAGCGCAGGCAGATGAGCAGAGATGAACCCCACACCTTTTCCAGTGCCAGGCAGCCCCCCGGGACAGCTGGTGCCCCGCAGGAGGGACATCCCCAGCCAGTGTGACCCTGCCAGGTCCCCAGCTAATCATAGCACCAGCAGCCACAAAGGTCAGCAGGGAGCAGCCTGGTACAGGCTTACGGAAGGTCAGCGGGGGATTACAGGCAGAGGAGATTCACCCCTGCCCAGCTCCAGGCTCTGGGCAGGGAGGAGACCAGCCCAGTCACCAGGGCACAGACAGATGGACAAATGGATGGATGGACCAGGGGCTGCTCCTCGCCTTGCTCACCTCCACTTTCTGGCAGGCCAAGCCCAGGTCCGTGCCGACGCGCTCCAGAAACCGGACAGCTGCATCTGGGAAGGAAGGGGGGGATGCCTGGAGTGACATCAGGATCTCCTCCCCTCTCACCACAACCCTCCCCCACCCCCCGGGGCTCTCCCAGGCTCCCAGGACAAGGAAAGAGTGACTGGAGGGGACAGGGGATGGAGATCCTGGGCACAAGAAGTGGCCGGGGGCAGGGGCAGGAGCAGCGTGTCACTGTCCTTCTGGGGACATGAGAAGATAAAAGCTGAAGAGGTGACTCCATGGGAGCTGCCCTCCAGGGGAGTTTTGGGAGCTCCTCACCAGTGAATAAACCTCGATGGACTCCAGTGGGAGGATGGAAACACGGGCAGAAGATGTACATGGGGTTGCCACAAGCACCCCGCCCCAGAGCCAGGGCAGCGTGGAAAAGGGCACAGGGAAACAAGCAGCACCCACACTCAAGGTGTCCCTTGCCCCACACCAAAGGTGCCGACGGAGATAAGGCAGGAATGTGTCGGCTCCCTAACGCCACCATCCAAACCAGACCCAGCCGAGGACTGGGGCACCTGGGTCCAAAGAGCAGAACTGCAAAGCCACCTCACCAGATCCCCAAGGGGCTCCCGGCCCGGCCCCCCCATCCTCACCGTAGTCAGGTTTGGGGTGGATGGTGTCAATCCTCAGGTACTCCCGGAAAAGCGTCACCGAGGGGTTCTCCGAGGCCCCCGTGCTCTTCCCAGGCTTCCCGGGTGCCATGTCGGGGAGCGGGGCTGGAAGGCTCTGGAAGAGGAGTGGCGAGACGCTTAATCGCCCACCGGCCCCTCCAAAGTCCGCCGCAGGCTTGGTCACCGCAGAAACTGAAGCAGGATGGGGCAAAGGTCTCCCCTGGTGGGAGTCCTGGGACACTGCCAGCACGGGACAAGTGTCCCCAGCTGGGAATGGGGCAGGATGGAGTGTGTGTGTCCCCCAGCCTTCCATCCTGCCCCCCCAAAAGCGCACGTTCCTGCAGCAGGATGTGGGGTGCTTCGGGGCACCCAGGGAGGGGGAACACTGCAGGGGGTGGGAGCGGCTGTGAGAGGGGTGCAGGGGGACCAGGGTTAGGGGTGCAAAGGGACACGGGTGGGTTGCAGGGGTACCATGGGGGGGCCGCGGGGAGGGGGGGTCCCTGGTTAGAGCTGTGGGGAGCGCAGGGCACCGTGCGTGGGGCACAGGGGCTGGGTGGGGGGTGCGCTACTGGGGTGCAGGGGGGGTGGAGACACCCCGACTCAGGCTGCGAGGGTGTACGGGGGGGTGCAGAGTACCGCGGTTAGGGGTGCGGGGAGAAGCGCCGAGCAGCGGGGCGAAGGGGGCGTGCGGAGGCAGAGCGGGGGTGCGAGGGGGTTCCGGGGCGCAGAGGGGCACGGGGCGGGGTGCAGGAGAGCGCGGGAGGGGCCTGCGCTGGCTGGTGGGGACACGGAGGCCCCGGGGCAGCCCCCCGCCCGCTGCCGGCCCCAGCCCCTGTCCCGTTCGTTCCCCCGGCCGGCCCTACCTCCGCGTTGCTGCCGCCGGCGCCTGCCCGGGGCCCCTCCGGCCCGAGCCCGTTCCGCTCCGCCCCGGCCGGCCCCGTTCCATTCCGCCCCGGCCCCGCTCCGCCCCGTTCCGCCCCGCAGCCGGTAGGACGCGGGCAGGGAGGCACAGGAAGGTTTTGGGGGGCGTGGGGGTGTCGGGTTTGGCAGCGCCTGCCCGCGCCGGAGGCAGAGACGCGGCGCCCAGGGAGCCCCCCGGCGCCGGAGGACACGCGGAGCCCGAGAGCAGCATCACTTTATTGAGCTGGGAACAACAGGGTGACACCCCCCACCCGCCTGCAAGGGACACCCTCTGCTCCCATCCCCCGGGGTCACCCCAAAAGAGTGACCCCAAAAGGGGGGCTTGTGGCACCCCCGCCAGCCGCCCGTGCCCCCCGTCCCAGGGGTGTCCCGGCTCCCCGTCCTCTGCTCAGCGGGGCCGGGGCGTTGCTTTGCTCCAGCTGGTGCAGGAAGCCCAGCAGTGCCCGGTGGAAGTCCTGCGGCTTGTCCAGGTAGCAGGCATGGCCGGCACCGGGCAGCACGGCCACACGGTGCTCGGGGAGGTGCTGCAGGCTCTGCAGGGCCTGGCGACCCAGGCTGGTGTCACGGGCACCGTACAGGATCAGCGTGGGTGTCTTTGTGAGAGGAGATAAAACCCGAGCGGGTGTCAGAGGGGGACACGAGCACCGCCCTTCCCCTGGGCAATGCCCACCTCCATCTGTCACCACGGGGGCTGCAAAGCCAATGGAAGGCAAGTGCCGCCTCCCCCCCCCCGCCAGCTGGGGCATATAGGTGCCCCTTACCCCCAAACAGGGCCACCCCACCCTCCACACCACTGGCCCAGGAGGGACACCAGCCCCCAAGGACCACCCAGGAACCCAGCTCACCTGGACCCGCTGGTACTGCTCTGCAGTGTAGTCCTTGGTGCCCACGGGTGCAATGGGCACGAAGCCGGCCAGCCGGTCCCCTTGCGCCAGGAGGAAGGGCAGGGCAAAGCGGCCGCTCATGGAGGGGCTGACAAGGACAGGCTTCCACATGCCCAGCTGCTGGAGGACACGGTCCAGGAAGGCCACCCGCCCCTGCTCCGTAGTCACTGTCTCTGCTGGGGGCGAATCCCCATAGCCTGGCACAGGGCAGAGGGCAGGGTGGGCACGCAGCGGGGCGGGGGGGGGGGCTCACACAGCCTGCAGTGGTCTCTGCCCTGGGGACTCAGCCAGCCTCAAGAGAAACCAGGCAACCGAGAACACCCCAGCGCTGCTGGAGCAACAGCCACACGTTGCCTGGAGCACGCCAGGCCCAGCCAGAGCGCCTGGGCAGCCATGGAGAGCAATGCCCAGGAGGAAGCGAGCCCCAGGAGTACTGCCCCACGGACCACTGCCAGCTCCTTGAGGAGCTCCAGAGCCCACCGGTGGCTGGGGTAGGGGCCCAGAGCTTCCCAGTGGGATCAACGTAAGCCCCGTGCCATGCTCCTACCGGGCAGATCTATGGCGACCGTGCGGTAGCCTTCTCCAGCCAGCAGCGCCAGCGTGCCCAAGGCCTCCCACGTCTCGGAGGTAAAAGCCTGGCCGTGCAGGAACAGGACAGCAGGCCTGCGGTCGGGAAGACAGGCAGGAAGGGGGGTCAGGGCCGCCGCCGTGCCTGCAGCCGCCCTGCAGCTGGGAGGGCTGGCGAAGCCCCTTCACCACCACCCCCCCCCCAGCAGCCAGGGGCTGACCCACCTCCCAGGGCTGGCGGCGCCGCCGGCCCGGGGCCCTGCGGGAATCTCCCTGTAGAAGACGGGGGGCTGCCCGGCCGCCAGCCCCGTGCGCGCCGTGGCGCTGGCCGCCCCCCTGCCCCGCTCCCCCGCGCCGGGCTGCGCGCCCACCGAGCGCTGCCCGTGCCGGGCGGCCGGCAGCAGGAGGTAGAACCCGAGGGCGAGGAGCGCCCCGAGCAGCAGCAGCAGCAGCAGCCCCGGGCGGCCGCGGGAGAGCGGCATCTCCGCTCCCCCCCGAGCAGGAAACCGGCGCCGCGGGGCTGGAAGCCCCGAACCCGGCCGCTGCGGGGGGCGCGGGGCCCGGACCGCGGCGCTCTCAGCTCCGACCCGGCCTGCGGCTCCCGCCCGGCCCCACGGGCTCCCGCCGGCTGCCGCCGCCCCTCAGCCCCGGCCGGGACATGCGGCGCCCCCCCCCGCTTCCCCCTGGCGGCCCCAGGCTCCGCCTGCCGGGAGAACGCCGCGTTGCAGGCGCCGGGGGCTGCCAGCCGGAACCCTGCACACTGAGCCGGGACCCAGGCCTGGGAAAGAGACCCCGGCTGGGCGGGGCGTCGGCGGAGTTCGGCTCGGCTCGGCTAAACTCGGCAGAGCTCGGGCCCGGCTCGGCGGAGTTGGGCTCGGCTCGGGCAGGGCTCTCGGCTCGGCGGTGCTCGAGCAGGACTCGGCGGGGCTCGCTGGAGCTCGCCTGGGGTTCGGCTCGAGCTCGGCTCGGCTCGGCCGCGCTCGGCTGAGCTCGGCTCGGCTCGGGCAGGGCTCTCGGCTCGGCTCGGCCGCGCTCGGTTCGGGCAGGGCACTCGGCTCGGCTCGGCTCGGCTCGGGCAGGGCACTCGGCTCGGCTCGGCCGCGCTCGGCTGGGCTCGGCTCGGGCAGGGCTCTTGGCTCGGTCGCGCTCGGCTCGGCTCGGGCAGGGCTCTCGGCTCGGCCGCGTTCGGCTCGGCTCGGCTCGGGCAGGCTCTCGGCTCGGCTCGGCTGGGCTCGGCCGCGCTCGGCTGGGTTCGGCAGGCGGCGGCAGTCCCGCGGGCCGCCCCGGGCCCCGCGCTCCGTGTGGCAGCCCCGCCGCTCCCCGTCCCGCCCCCGCCCCGCCGGCCTTTGGACCCGGGGCGCGGCACCCCCCAGCCCCGCGGTGCGGAGGGGAGCGGGAGGCGCACGGCGGCCGGCGCAGGGGGCGGAGGAGCAGGTAAGGGCCGCCGGCCCTGTGCCGGGCGGGGAAACTGAGGCAGGGCCGGGCGCAAGGCGGGGGTGCTGCGGTGTGACACCTCCCCCTTTCCCAGCGCTACTTCCAGCCGCAGCTGGGCCCCGGTGCCGGGAGCCCGGCTGCCCACCACCACCACCCCCCTTCTGCTCGGTGGCACTGTGCTCGGGGCCCATCAGGGCCCCAGACAGCTCTTCCAACCCCCCCCCCAGGCATGGCAGCCCCGCAGATCACCGAGGGCACCGTTGCTGTGGACGGCCAGAGCCTGTTTTACCGCCGGGCCGAGCCGGCGCAGACGGCACCCAGGCTGTCGGTGCTGCTGCTGCACGGCATCCGCTTCTCCTCCGACACCTGGCTGCAGCTCCAGACCCTGGCCACGCTGGCCCAGAGCGGCTACCGAGCCCTGGCTATCGACCTGCCCGGTAAGGCACACAGCAGGGAGCCTGGCCCCTGAGCAAGGCCCAGAGGAGCTGACGCAGCCGCTCACGGAGGAGCCAGGGTGGCAAGCCCAGCATCCCTGCCGTGCCGTGCCAGCTTCTCTCCCATGCAAGGCGGCAGGAAGCATGACAGGGCAACTTCTGTCTCCCATGGGCTCAGGGCTGGGGCGCTCGAAGGACGCCGTGGCCCCCGCTCCCGTGGGCCAGCCAGCGCCGGGAGCTTTCCTGAAGGCAGTTTCAGAGGCTCTGTGCCTGGGTCCAGCTGTGGTGGTCAGCCCGTCGCTCAGTGGCATGTACGCCCTGCCCTTCCTCTTCCAGCACAACCACCTGCTCAAGGCCTACGTGCCCGTGGCACCCATCTGCACGGAGAAATTCACGGCGGAGCAGTACTCTCAGATCAAAGTACGGCCTGGAGGGAGATGGAGGGGGATGAGGATGGGGCCCTGGCACCGGGGTGGGGCAGGGGAAGGACCAAACAGGCCCAAAAACACATTGCCACTGGAAAAGGGGAGTGTGATGATGAAGGGATGTGACCATAGGGTCAGGGGAAGGAAAGAGGGAACATGAGGAGACCTGGGAGTCTGGGCTTCAGTTTCCCCTTGGAGTGGATGCGGGAGAAGGGCAAGTGTCTCCCTCCGTATCCCAGTCCCAGGGATGCCTGGCTGGGGGGAGCGGGTGCCTGGGTGCTGCGGGCAGGTTCAGGGTGCATTTCCCCTCTGCAGACACCCACACTGATTGTGTACGGAGATCAGGATGCGGAGCTGGGCCAAACCAGCCTGAACAACCTGCAGCACCTCCCGGAGCACCGGGTGCTGGTGCTGCAGGGCGCCGGGCACGCCTGCTACCTGGACAAGCCGGAGGAGTGGCACCGCGGGCTCCTGGCCTTCCTGCAGCAGCTGGAGTGAGCGGGACGGGCCGTGGGGCTGGGGGATGTGGCTGGCCCCACCTCACCCTGCGTGTGCAGCCTTGCACCCACCCAGCTGGTGTCCCCACCCGGCCTCCCCCAGGACCAAATAAAACCCCCAGCTCTGCGACCGCTCTTCTGGCCCCTTCCGCCCGCTGCTTCTGCCTCCTTCCTGATGCCCACCTCCTGAGTGGGTTCAGGGGGTGATGGCAGGGGAGGGGCAGCCACTAAGGGACAGGATATTTGGGGACAGTTGCCCTCTGTGAGGCTCCCACCGCCCACCCATGACTTCTGGCAGGACCATGGAGGGTGCCATGGTCCGTGGGGGCTGTGCTCAGGAACAGGTAGATCCTCCCAGGGTGGTGGCACCCGTGTCCCCAGCCTGCTGGGCTCCTTTCCATCCTCCTCTTCCTCCTGGCATGCGCCCCAAGCCCCTGGTAATCCACAGGGGCTTAAAAAGGGACCGAGCAGCTCCAGCACACGGCAGCAGCCCAGCGCCCCGGGGGAGGTGTGGGGGGAGGGTGTACTGAGCAGATGGGGGGGGGGGCGGGCAGGGAGCCCTGACAAACGTCTGGCTGGACAGACAGGGGGCCAAGCCCCCTGCCCACCACCTGCCTTCCCCCTCCCAGAGCTTCTGTGCCGGGCACTTGGGGGCACAGATGGAGCTGGCTGAGGGGTGGCCCCCCAACCTCCCCCCACCCCACCCCTCCTTCCCCGCCGAGCCTGCCTGGGCTTTATCTGCTTACGCCAGGGCCCAGGAGGATTAAGTGGGAGAGGTAGCGGGGGAGGGGTGGGGGGGGTGGGGGTTAGGGAGGAGGTGGTGGGGGGACACTTGTGGGTGGGCACAGGACGCTCATGCAGGGTGCACGGGGCAGCGCCAGGGGTACAGGAGCTGGTCCCTGCCTTGGCAGTAAGGCAGGACCACCCCCCCCAGGCTGGAGCATCCCTGCCCCCCCGTCCAGTTTACCTCCCTGGTGTGTGTGTGTGTGTGTGTGTCCCCGCCCCAGCAGCACCCCTGGGTGCTGCGGGCCCTGGGGTGCCGGCCGCCCCGCGCTGCCCGCCCGGTGTCCTTGAGCCCCGGGCCCTGCCAGCTGATCGGCTTCCAGGGACAAAAACACCCGCAGCCAGTCAGTCAGTCACAAAGAGGGGCGATGTGTGAGCCAAAGGGGGGGGTGTGGGGGGGGGACAGGAATGTCCCCAGCGGTGGCAGATGGCCTTACCCAGGGTGCATTGTTCCTTTTAGTGTCTCTTATCCGCTGTAATAGGATCCCGGAGGGAGGGATGTGGGAGAGGGGAAGAGCGAGGGGGGCCCGGCGCGGCCGGGGTGGGGGCCGGGGCTGCCAGCCTGGCCCGGCCTGTCAAGCGGCTCATTGTTCCTGCCCCGGGTGGCGCCGGGCGCCGCGGGGACAATGTGGCACTGAGCGGGGCAGCGGAGGGACGAGGCGCACGGACAGGTACCCGCCGGGCCCTTCTTCCCTGCCGGGGGGTGAGCGGAGAGAGGGGGTGTGGGTCCCCACCCCCCCTCCCCGGGACGGGCTGGGGGCTGCCCCACCCCCCCCACCCCCCACCCCCCCCATCCCCCGCGTGTCGCGTGTGTGTGTCCGCGTCCCCTGCCCGCCCTTTGCTGCCCGAAGGTGCCCCGAAGGACGGGCGGTGCCCGGCCCCCGCCGGACGGGGCAGGTGGCCCGTGCCCATCACCGGGGCCTTCGGGCTCCCCGCCGGCCTGGCTCACCCGGGGCAGAGCACCCAGCGAACCCCCTTCCCTGGCTGTGGGGAGGCACCGGCACCCTCCCCCCCCCACCCCACCCCCCAGCCGGCCCCACCGCGGCCCCGTCCCTCTCCCCGGCGGGATCCTTTGTCCCGGCCCCGCGCACGGAGCGGGGTCCGGGAGATTCATTCCTACCCCCCTCCCCAACCCCCTGTTCCAGGCCCCCCCCCACCCCGCCTCCATTGGGAAGTGGAACATCCCCCTTCCCCCCCCAACCTTCGCCCCTTCCCCAGCCGCGGGTGCGGTGGGGATGCAGACCCCGCACCCCCGGGGCGCCGGCCGTGGGGCCCAGCTCGCCCCCCCCCCCCCCCCTCCTCCTTTACCCTGATGCGGGAGATGCGCCGCGGTGGTGGGGAGTCCTGCCAGCACCTAAAATAACTGCCCCCCTCACCCCCCCCACCCCCACCCCCCTCCTCCCCGCCGTGGCCGAGGCACGGGCCCCAGCCCCACACCGGGGCTTTGTTCCAGGCCCTGGCATCGCCCGGCGTGCCGGGAGCCAGCGGGGCCGCAGCCGCCCACCCGCACCCAGACACACGGCGATTGTCCTCCCGGCCCCACGCCGCTGGCACCCGGCCGCCCCCCGCCCCCCCCCGTCCCCCAAACACAGGGGCTGGAGGGGCGCTTGGTGGGGGTGGGGGGGGTGGGAGGACCACAGTAGGGTGCGGTGGCATTGTGCGCTGGGCATCATGCCATGGTCTGTGTCAGGCTGGTGGAATCCATCAGGGACCTTGCCTCAGTTTCCCCCTGGGACTCTGCGC
Organism: Gallinula chloropus; assembly: GCF_964237585.1. Taxonomy (NCBI): domain Eukaryota; kingdom Metazoa; phylum Chordata; class Aves; order Gruiformes; family Rallidae; genus Gallinula; species Gallinula chloropus. The sequence goes on from NC_140097.1 coordinate 22,701,697, forward strand.
ATGGGCAGGGGGAAGGGAGAAGGAGGAAGAGGAAGAGGAAGGTTCCAGCAGCCTGTGAGACCACTAAGGCTGGCTCTGCCCCTCCCACCCCACATGCCACGGCCCCAGCAGGCACCTGCAAACCGAACCCCATCCCTCAGGCACAGTCCCCAGGCTTCTCCCCTTCTCCCCAGCCAGCTCCCGGCTTCCCAAAGGTGCCACCCTGGCTCTGGCCAAGGACTGCACATAGGCTTAGGCAGATGTCCAGCAGCAGATCCCTTTGGGGAGCTCCTGGAAGGGGCGCAGGATGCTGGTGGGGTCTCGGGTGCCATGGGGCCATGCAGGTCTCCCCTGTGATGGGAGGGCATAGCACTGCCCCTGCCTCAGTTTCCCCTCCTCCCAGTCATGGGGCTTTTTGGGCTGCAGATTTGGGGGGGATTGGGCGAGGGGGGTGGTTAGCTGGGGCCTTCTCCCTTTCTGGAGAGTGCTGTGTCCTGCAGGCTCAGCTTGCCCGCCCGCCATGGCGTCGCCAGACGGAGCCAGCGGCGTGGGCGGCAGCCCCGAGGACTCGGAGCTCAGCATCACCCTGACCCTCCGCATGCTCATGCACGGCAAGGTAACGGGGTGGGGGGGCTTAGGTGCTGCTTGGGGGGTCAGCAGTGCAGTGCCCGAGGTGCAGGGCCAGCTCCTCACCATGCCATTTCCCTCCCCTGGAGCAGCATTCCCAGAGGGATTCCTTCCCCCATCCCAAGCCAGGGAGGGGCTGGTTCCCACCCCACAGTGTCACCAGCAAGCTTCCCAGTGTGTGCAGGGCAGGACCTGCCTGCTGCCTGCTGGCCTGGCTGGGGCAGGGGAGGGATTTGGGAAGCGGGGACCTGCCTGCTCAGGGGGTCACCACCGTCTTTGCCTCCACAGGAGATCGGCAGCATCATCGGCAAGGTAAGATTTGGGGCCTGGGGGGTCACCAGCCCCGTGCGCCCCTGGGTCTGACCGGCTGCCCCGTTCCTCTCCCCATAGAAAGGAGAGACCGTTAAGAGGATACGAGAGCAGGTAAGGGTACGGGGGGGCTGCTGGGCCCTGCTGCCCATCCTGCCTGCCCCCGCTGCCTCCCATGTGCCTCCCCATGCCAGGGGGAGACACGGCTGTGCCCCGAGGAAGGCAGCCTGGGGCAGGTGGTGGTGGTGGTGGTGGGGAAAGCCCAGCCCCACAGGCACTGAGCCCTCCCCGGCGCGGGGGGCACGGCGTCAGGGCCTGCCGTGTCCCTGACGGGGTGTGACACCGTCCCCAGAGCAGCGCGCGCATCACCATCTCGGAGGGGTCCTGCCCCGAGCGCATCACCACCATCACCGGCTCCACCGACGCCGTCTTCCGGGCGGTCGCCATGATCGCCTTCAAGCTGGAGGAGGTACACACCCCCTCCCCTATATCTGCCCCCTGAGCTGGGTGCACTCACCCCGTGCCGGTGGGCTCGGGGAGGTTGGGGGGGGTGGGGTTGGGGGGTCCAGCCCCTCATATTCACCCCCCACCCCGGCTCGCAGGACCTGGGCACGGGCAGCGATGGGGCCGCGGTGGGCAGAGCGCCGGTGACGCTGCGCCTCGTCATCCCGGCCAGCCAGTGCGGCTCGCTCATCGGCAAGGCAGGAGCCAAGATCCGGGAGATTCGGGAGGTGAGGCTGGGGTGCCCTGGGTATGAGCACCCCCTTTTCTCCTGGGGGACACGGAGCCCTCTGCACGGGGGCTGCTGTGGTCCCACGGGAGCTTTGGGAGGTGATGCAGGGTGAAGCATCACCTGCGGCTCCTGCAGAGGTCTCCAGGGTCCAAGGAGGGAAGAGGGTGGGGTAAGGTGCTGAGCCCCAGGGGAGCTATGGCTGTGGCACCCCAGTATGTCCCTTTGCCACCCCTCAGAGCACAGGGGCACAGGTGCAGGTGGCTGGTGACCTGCTGCCCAACTCCACCGAACGGGCTGTCACCATCTCAGGGGTGCCGGACACCATCATCCAGTGCGTGAGGCAGATCTGCGCCGTCATCCTGGAGGTACCCACGGGCCCCACACCCAGCCCAGGGGGCACACACTGCCCTGTGCCCAGCCTGGGGGGCACACACTGCCCAGCCCCCAGCCCCAGGGCTCCCCACGCCCACCTGGACCCAGGCCTCGGGGGTCCCCGACGCTGAAGCCTGTAAGAGCCCTTAAGAGGTGGTGCTGGGGGCCATGCCCAGCTCCATGTGGGTGTGGGGGAGGCGAAAGGGGTCCAGGGGGCTGCAGGGGCACTTGACCTCATCTCTCATCCCCTCCACGTCCTTCCCTCCCTCTCCAGTCACCTCCAAAGGGGGCCACCATCCCCTACCACCCTGGCCTCTCCCTGGGCACCATCCTGCTCTCTGCCAACCAGGTAAGGGGCTGCAGCACCCCCGGGGACATGGGGGGCTGGGGTCCTGGGCAGCCTCTGCCAGCAAGGGGCAACTCCGGTGGGCTTGGGGTGTCCTCCCTGCGCCGGGGGGGTGGCCTGGGGCAGGGGTCCCTACCTGTCCCCAACCCAGTGTCCCTTCCTCCCTCCCCAGGGCTTCTCCATGCAGGGCCAGTACAGCGGGGTCTCTCCCGCAGAGGTGAGTCTGTCCCTGAGGCAGCCCCCTCTGCTCCCAGGGGCACGGGGGCTGCCAGGGATGTCTGGCCTGGGAGCGCTGGGTGCCCGTGTCCCAGAGGGAGGGGACATGGGACCCTCTGCCCTCGCCCCTCATGCCTCCTTCCTTCTTCTCCCACGTCCCGGGCAGGTGACAAAGCTGCAGCAGCTCTCAGGGCACACACTCCCCTTCGCCTCCCTGGGCCACGGACCCTCCATGGTGCCAGGTAAGCATCTCCTGCACCCCCCCCTCCAAGGGCCAGGGTTGTGGGATGCCCCCCACTCCCTGCACCCCTCCAGTCCCAGTGTCCCCCAGAAGGGTCCCTCTCCCTGAATGACCCTGTCCTTGATTTCCTGGGGTCCTTGCGCCCACCAGAGCCCCCCAACCCTATGGTGGGGGAGCACTGACACCAAATTACGGCACATCCCATCCTTCCCACCTCTCCCCAGGGACCCTTCAGGTTTGTCCCCAGGGTCGTCACAGTGCTGGGGTGGGAGCACGGGGCTGGGGAGACCCGTACTCCCCACCACTGACACCCCTGTCTCTCCCTCCCTCCAGGCCTGGACACCAGTTCCCAGAGCAGCTCCCAGGAGTTCTTGGTGCCCAATGACGTACGTGTGGGTCCTGGGGATGATGAGGGAGGGAGAAGACAACTTGCCCCCATCCATGTATCCCACCCTGCAGCCACTTTGCAGGGGGCAGCATCCCTGTCGCACACAGGCAGAGGCTCTGCCGTAGCTCCCAGGGCTCAGGAGCAACAGGGCAGAAACAGCTGGAGGGAAAAGGGAAACTGAGGCACGGGAGGGAGAAAGGGTTTGGCCAAAGCCAAAGAAGAGCCTTGGGATGTCACAGCCCAGCAGTGCCGCCTGGGGGAGGGGACTTGAGTGAGACTGAGCAGCAGGGTCTGCTGGAGGAGCGGCTCCCACCCCAGCTCAGCCCGTCCCTGCCCCTCCAGCTCATTGGCTGCATCATCGGCCGGCACGGCAGCAAGATCAGCGAGATCCGGCAGATGTCGGGCGCCCACATCAAGATCGGGAACCAGACCGAGGGCTCCAGCGAGCGGCACGTCACCATCACGGGGTCCCCCGTCAGCATCACTGTGGCTCAGTACCTCATCACCGCCTGGTACGTGACAGCCTGGAGGCTGGGGACACAGGGACACGCTGGCTGCTGGGAGAGGGGGATGGCACCTCCCGGACACAGCTCGTGGGGACACCCCCCCCCCCATCCATGGCTCCCTTGGGAAGGATGAGTGGGTGTGGGATGTGGGACCCCGTGGGGGCTGAGCCCTGGCTTTTTCCTGTCCCTCAAGGGATGGGGCAGGCATCCTGCACCCTCAGATGGGAAGGCTGGGGCAGGGGACCTGCTCCTTCAGTGGGGTGCTGACGCCCACCCCCTTCTCACTCCCTTCCCCAGCTTAGAGACGGCCAAATCTACCTCCCAGGTGCCACCGGGCCCTGGCTCCATGGACCTCGGCGTGGGCTTCTCCCAGCCCCTCACCCCGGGCTCCGGGGCAGGGCTGCCCGCCGTCGCCCCAGCCCCCCCAGCCCTGCTGGGTGCCCCCTACACCATCTCCCTCTCCAACTTCATGGGCCTGAAGCCGGTGTCCTTCCTGGCACTGTCCCCGTCCTCCCTGGCGGGTCCCAACGGCGGCACTGCCACCTACACGACCAAGATCTCGGCGGCCAACGGCACCAAGAAAGCCGACCGGCAGAAGTTCTCACCCTACTGAGCCCCGCCGGTGAGTGGGCACAGGGGGGGCCGGGGGTGCCACCCGCTATTGGGGACACCTCCCTGTCCCCCAGCCCCGGCCAGGCGCTCCGTGCCTGGGGAGGGCTCCCCCTTTGCCCCCCCCCCTTCCCGGCAGTGAGGAGAGGGCTGCTCCACTGCCCATCCCGGCAGCGCCATGTCCCCCCTCCCCAATATTCCTGCACGGGGACCGTGCGCCCTGGGGTGGGGTGGGGTGGGGTGGGGTGGGGGTGGCCGTCCCTGCGGCTCAAGGGGCCCTTCTGCCAGCGCCCTGCACTGGGGTGGGACTTCTGCCTCCCGCTGCTCACCCCACCCATCCCTCCTGTTCCTGCCCACCCTCTGGCTGGCACCCAACGTGGGGGGGAGTCCCACGAGATGAGGGGCTGCCTGGCCCCTCCAGGGGTGCCCTGGGGGAGCCCCCCTGCAGTTGGCTGCCGGGCCCCGCGCGGGTGCCGCTGGCTGGACGCGCTGTACATAGAAGTCTCTATTTTCCTCCTTTGTAACTTATGGCTGGTTTAATAAACAGAGAAACTTTACAAGAAACAAAGAGCCCCCCCACCCCCACCCCAGCGCCACACCGGGGTCACCCCCACCCCTGAGCCATGGGGCGGCTGGAGGGGCCTTCCTGGGGCCAGGGGGTGCTGGCCCTCAGCCCCGGCCTCTCTGGGGGTCTTCCCAGAGCCCCCTCCCTGCCGTGGGGCAGTTCAGGGGCTGTGGGGCTTGCAAACCACTGAGCTCTCCCCCGGCACCCCAGGTATTACTGGGGGGGGGGAGGGTGTCTCTCCAATCCTCTGTGCTGCCACCATTCCTGGGACCCTTGTGAGGTGGGTTCCAGTGTCTTCCCAGTAGGCTTCAGCCCCCTGGCTTGCACTGGGAGGGTCTCAGAGCCCTGCAGAAGCAAGGGGACCAAAGGGGGACAGTGGCTCCGGGTCCCCTCCAGCTGCCATTGCCCGGTGGCACCCTGCATGCCACCCCACTGCCACCCTGTGCCACCCGTGGCTGGCAGCCCGGTTCAGCTGGCACATGTCACCGCTGGCTGGGCTTCAGCTGGGCAGCTGAGACCATAAACAGCCAGGCAGGGACAGAGCCCTGGGGGGGACAGAGCAGAGGGCAGGGCGCTGGGCAGGAGAAGATGTGGGGGTGCCGTCCCCCCGTTAGGTACCGTGGGTGACGGGACCTTCTCCCCTAGGCATTGGTTAACCAGACAGGGGTGAGGGAGGGCTCCATGCTGGTCGCCCAGGCTCAGCAGGGTGCCCAGGGCCCTAGTGTTACTGGTGTTAGTGGTGTTAGCTGGGCCATTGCTCCTGGGTAGGGCACAAGGGACCTCTGTGTTTCCTTGCTAGCCACCAGTGATCCCAGCACGGTGATGGAGATGGAGGTTCCCCTTGGCATCCTGTGTCCCGGGGAGTCCTGTGTCCACCCAACTGGGCTGGGTGCTGGTGGAGCCAGGGAATCCCAACCTGCTGAAGGGAGATGAGGCTTCCCCAGACCTGCTGCTTTCTCCCCACTGGAGAAACCGTCTTCCACCAGAAGCCCAAGGAAGTGGCAAAACCTGAAGAAGGACCTCTCCAAATCCCAGAGGCTGGATCCAAGCAGGTCCCATGGGTCCCTGGCAGGTCCCCTGCCCAGTGCAGTGGGACAGGGCCCCTGCTCCTCAGCTGCTCTCTTCAGGAACCTGACCTGGGATGGGGAAGCCCATCTTGGTCTGGTCCAGCCTGTTCCTGGGGCTGGCCCCGATGCAGCTGGCGTGGGTCTCCAGCGTGCAACTCGCTCTCTGGAGGAATTGCAAGAAGTTTTCCTGGACAGAGGCTTCTGAGACGGAAAGACAGAGCTCCTGGCTCAGTGGCCGGTTGAGACAGCTGCGCCGGAGCCGGGCCAGCTCCTCCCGGATCTGCCGGTTCAGCAGCCCATAGAAGAAGGGATTGATGGCAAAGGAGGAGTAGGCAATCCAGGTGACCACCATCTCCCCGTGCCCACCACCCACTGTGCCAGCAGCCACAGAGGAATGTAAGTGGAAGGCAAAGAAGGGCAGCCAGCAGCACAGGAACTGTCCCACGATGAGGACCAAGGTGAGGATGGCCTTGTTGCTTCCCCAAAATCTCTCTGGCACCAGCCTGGGCAGCGGCAGGTTCCTCGTGGTGATGATGGTGACCTGGCTGACCACGGAGTCGGATCGGGGCCTCGGCGCCGCTGCCTGCGCCGGCGCGGGCGCGTGCTGCTGGGACGCCATCCGGGCCACGCGGTACACGCTGCAGTAGACAGCAAAGATGATGATGGTGGGCAGGACGAAGCAGGCGATGCTGAAGATAATCAGAAACACCTTCTTGTGGGCCCCAGGGCTCCAGTAGACAGTGCAACGGCTGGCGCTGGTGGCCCCGTTGCCTTGAGGCCATCCCACCAGTGCCAGGACAGTGATGAGGACAGACTTGACCCAAATGAAGACGACTCCAGCCACAGCCAGCCTGATGGTCATCTTCACCTCGTACCTCATGGGGTGCACGATGTAGTAGTATCGCTCCACGCTGATGATGGAGACGGTGAGGATGGAGGCGCTGATGAAGCAGATGTTCAGGAATATCAAGCCCTGGCACTCAGCGATGCTGTAGATCACCCTGTTGAAGCAGGAGGAGCTGGAGATGATCCCCAGGGGCATGAGGAAGATGGCAGAGAGGAGGTCGACCACGCAGAGGTGGCAGACGAAGATGAACTTCCTGAGGAGGGGGGTTTTGAGGATGACGACCATCACCACCGTGTTGGCCACCAAGGCGGTGAGGGTGAGCAGGACCATGCAGAGGAGCCCCAGCACCTCCCGGGCGAGGGACTGCTCCGGGCCGGAGAGCGGCTCTGGGCTGTGCGTGGCGTTGGGTGCTGCCGCGCTCGCCATCCCCCCAGGGCTACGCCAGCCGCCTGGGTGCCTGGGCAGCACGGGCTCATCTCCTGCATCCCTCAGAGGGAAACCTCCCCGCAACCATGGCTTCTCCTTGCTGTGGGGAAGGGAGCAGGGCCTGAAGGAGAAGGACCAAGTTAAGGAAGAGTCACAGATAAACACAGAGACAACCGGACCCCCCCTGCCCCTCCCGGGGTGTCTGGTGAGGTCACAGCACCCTGCCAAGCCCAGGGCTGTCCTCAGCCCCGTGCCATGCTGAACCCCATACACCCCCCGCCCAGCTGCCCCACCTCACCCCAGGGAGGGACAAAACCAACCCGCCTGCCCCAGCCCTGCTCCTTGCTCTGGCCACGGGGCACCCTGGGCAGGGAGGGACAGACAGGCAGGGTACCTTTGCTCCTGGGGAGGTGGGTGGTGGTCTCACTGCAGCGTCTCCTGCAGCAGGAGGGGCCGGCGCGTCCCCGCGCCAGGCCGCGCTCTGCCGTCCCCGCGCCCCTCACTCGCCTGTCCCCTCCTGTTTGCCGCCAGCTGCGGATGGCACCAGCTGTCACCCAGCGCTGTCACCCGGCGCGGCTGCGCGGGTGGCGGTCCCACGGGGACAGCTGCTGGGTCCTAGCAGCCAGCGGGGGCTTGGGAAGGGGGAACCGATGTCCCCAAGGCCTCTTGTTCCCCAGCCTGGCCACCCACTGCACCGCTCGGCCCCCAGGGCTGAAGGGACAGACCTACACCCAGGTGTGTGGCGTGTCCCCCCCCGCAGGGACGCTCTGTGGCATCCATGGGGTGCTGGGGTAACACAGCCAGGAGCTGCCTTCCCCAGCACCCAAGGGACCTGGACACAGGCTTGGGGGGCACACAGGAGCAGGGAGAGGGTCTTGGCACAGGCACCAGGCTGGGAAAGGCAGCGGGCATGGCACTGAGTGGCACTGTCCTCTGGAGGGATGGAGGGAGGGATGAGATGGATGGATGAATGCATGGATGGGATGGATGCAGGGGTGGTATGGTTGGATGGATGGATTGGATAAATGGGATAGATGGATGAGAGGGAGGGATAGATGAGCTCCTCCACACCCAGGCAGGGCAGCACATCTTGTCCTCTGTATCCCTGATGTCACGGTGATGGGCACCAGCCCCATGCCTTGCTAAGGTGATGGGAGCAACTGGCTCATGAAGCTGCCAGCTCCGGACAGACACCCACAACAGGCTGAAGTCCCTTCCCAGGCACCCACCACCGTACCCGCAGGCACCCAACCCCACCCTTCCCCACGCCACACCCCAGGCAGGAAGGCACTGGCACTGCTTGGGACATGGCACGGAGTGTTTATTCAGGTCAAAGCCGGCCCTGTCCCCATGCCAGCCCAGCCCTGCCAAGCCCCAGGCGGTGGGGCCGGAGAGCCGGGCCCCGCCGGTGCTGGGCAGGGGCACAGGGTACCCCAGCTCCCTCAGAACTGCAGCTGGAGGAGATAGCGGATCCGGCACTGGCTCTCCTGGTAGATGAGGTACTCGCTCTGGGTGAAGGAGGAGTCCTTGTAGTCCGGCATGGGGACAGGCTTGCCCTGGCACACCAGCACCTTCCTGCCATCCAGCAGCATCTCCTTATCCTGCATGGGGTCTGGGCAAGAAGATACCCCCCACCACCACCCCATCAGGCCCGAGATCTGGCCTTTCCATCCCCCACCCCACACCCACCCCGGCCCCACAACCCCCCCACACACCCTCCCGCCCCCGGCTCACCCGGCTCGGTCTGTCCGCAGGCCAGGACGCTGTCGTAGCCTTCGGGCGGCTGACACAGCGCGGGGTTGTCGCGGGTGATGCGGTAAATCTTGCCCAGGGCCACCTCCGACAGGAACATGATGCCAACCCTCTGGGATGTGAAGCCCACTGCCACGGGAGGAGGGGACAGGGATGGTGGCACCAGACCTGCTGTTCCCGTCCGGCTGCGCTCAGGCACGCGGGGACCGGCTGCCGTGGCGGGGAAGGGGCTCGGTGGGGGGGGATGCAGAGGAGGCTGGGCTCCCCAGACCCAGGGGGCACCCCAAGCAGCGCTGCTCACCCCAAGCCCTCACCGTAGTTCGCTGACTTGCTGTTCTCAGAGGCGAAGTAGATGCCCTTGCCCACGCGCCCCCCCGAGTGGGGCATGATGCGCAGCCCGCTCTTGAGGATGGCGGCAACCACCGCCACGTTGGTGCCGTGCCAAAGCAGGCGCCGATGGGCCAGGAGGTCGTGGGCCTTGAAGCGCTCATCCTGGAGGAAAGCAGAGCTCAGGGCTGGCCCTGGAGCGGGACGTGGGTGCCTGGCTCTTGGGGGGACAGCCACCCGAGCCCCAGCCCAACCCCAGTGCCAGGCAGGAAGGACCTGTGCCCGTTTGCCCCCGGGGAGCTGCCACCAGAGCTGGGATGGAGATGGATGGAGACGGTGGAGACGGATGGGATGGAGGTGCTTGAAGCCCTTCCGCAGGCCAAGCTCCCTCCTGGGGTGCTGCCAGGGCTCCCCCACTGCAGGATGGGGATACGCAGCTCCCTCCTCTCACCTCCCCGTCCCGAGCCACCCGCCAGATGTTGAGGATGCGGAGTTTGTGCCCGGTCTGTGTCACGTAGTTCTGGATCAGCTGCCAAGGGAGGGAGACAGGGAAGCAGGGTCACCCCAGGCAGTCGGTCCAGCAGTGCCCACGCTCCCCCAGGGCAGGGGGCACCATCGGGCTGCGTCAGGCCTGGTACAGGGCACCTGGTAATCCTGGGAACCCGGGTCTAGCAAGGAGAGCTGACAGCAGAGGAGGGCGTAATCCTGATCCAGCGGGTGGGGGACTTCCTCCTCCTCCTCCTCCTTCACCTTCTGTGCCTGCAGGCTCTGTGCCACCTCGATGTCTGCCAGCACCTGGCAGGCACAGTCCGGGGACACGCTGAGCACCATGCCAGGAGGCAGGACAAGCCCAGCCTCCTGCCAGCACGCCTCTGCCCCATCCCCATTTCAGGATGAATGCCACCCAGCAGGTGCCCCAATGTCTCACCAGCAGCATGTCCTTCTTGGCACGCAGCAGGTCAGGGGAGTTGATCGGAGTTGGCCGTGCCCGCCCAAAATTATGGGGGACAATGGTGTAGAAGCGGGAGGAGAGGTCCTGCAGGCGCTCAGCAGAGGGATGCTGCTCCTGCAGCGCTGCCTCCAGCTCCTCCAGTGCCTCGAAGCCCTTTGCAATCTGCTGCTTGCTCAGCTTCCCCAGCGGCATCTTCTTCACGTCTGGGCAGGCGACAAGGGACAGAAGACACAGGTGAACCCATCTGCCCCACAGCTACTTCCAAGGGCCTCACACATCACCATGGGCATCCACAGGACCCAGCACCGGGGGGTCTGTAGTCCCACCAGGTGCCAGGTTGTCAACAGGGATAATCTAAGACCCACGGTCACCTCCCTCCCTGCCCACAACACCCAGCCCCCCCACGCCACCCACCCCTCATACCGATATTCATGGTCTGCATGGCATCCCGGAACATGTCGCTGCTGAAGATGAGGGACACCAGGTCCTGCGTGGCTTTGTCCAAGGTGCAGGGCAGCACCCGCCGCTTGCAGGCTTTGTCCCCACCCACGGCGTCCCCCTGCAGACCCCCCCCCAAACGTCACCACGCTGCCTGCAAGCCCAGGGGCATGGCACAGGGCTGTCCACCTTGCTGGGGAGAGCCTGGCCCTTGGTAAGAGCTGCAGGCAGGTGCTGCCTTCCAGGACCGATGCCTCCCCGATGCTGGCGGCTCTCTCTCATGATGCCCTCCCACTCCTTCCCAACCCATCAGCCCCAAACCTCGCACCCAGACACCTCCCAAACCCCACCCCATCCTGCTGACCCACTGGGACGTCCCGGTCCTCAGTGGGCTGGGGGTGGGATGTGAGGACAGCCTCGCCGTGGTGACACCCCGGCAGCCCTGCACGCTCACCCTGACAGCAACCTCTGCCTCCTGCCCAGCCCCTGGCTGGACCTCGATGAGCGTGTACTTCCCCGGCTGGGCGACGAATCTCTCCCTGGCCGCCCAGCTGTTCTTGGTCTTCTCCCGGAACTTCTTCTCAAAGTCCTTCTTGGCAGCTTCCAGGGAGGCGGAGGGCATGAGCTTGGACTGACCCTCCTCGCCCTGGCAGCAGACAGCAGAGGTCAGGACCCCCCCTCGCAGCCCCATGCCAGGGGAGCAGCCGGGGGGGACAGCGGGGAGCTGCGATGGCAGGGCTGCAGGGCAGCAACATGCACTAGCACCGGGACTGGGGGGGTCCCTCCAGTCCCAGAAGAGACCCTTGCTGGGGCGCCACACTTGCTGTCACCACAGCGATGAAGTGCCGTGTCCCCCAGTTGTGGCAGGACGAGTCTTTGAAGCCCCCAGTGAAGGGCTGTAGGAGAGCTCAGCTGCTTGCTTTGGGACTGAGAGCAAGGGGGGGAGGGGCGACCAGCAGGCTCGGGCAGTGCCGGGGTGGGCTCACCACGCGTCCCCAGCGGCTCCAGACGCTGTAAGCGCCGCCCTGCTCCAGGAGCTGGATGATGTAGAACTTGTTGTTGTTGGCGCTGATGTTGGTCTGGTTGAGGGTGCAGTCGTAGTCCTCATAGACCTACAGCAAGCAGCAGGGCCCAGGCTGGCACGGGGGCAGCGTTTGGGCATGGGGGGGGGGGGGTTAGAGCTGTCCCAGTGGGGACACGGGGGGGTCCGCAAGGAAAATTGGGGCTGCCCCTGTGTCAGCAGGATGGGGACCACCCTGGGACTGCCCCATCCTCGCTGCACACGTCTCCCCATCCCGCCCCATGGCGTAGCCCAGTCCTGCTCTCACCCGGGCATCGGGCGCCTTGCTCAGGGGGCACAGCTTGTCGATGGTGGCAGGGGGCTTCTCCTTGGGGGCAGTTTTCAGGGCTGCCAAGGTGGAGCTCCAGGTGTCATCCTCCTCTCCCCCCTTGGCTTTCTTGCCCCTGCCATCCGACTGCTTCGGGGGGGACGCGTGTCGCTTGGAGGCCATGGCAGGGCCAGCACAGCCTTAATCCCCTGAGGAATCCTTGGGAGAGCAGAGTGGGAGGTGGGAGATGCTGAGCCACCCTTCCCTGAACGTCCAGCTGGGCTGTGCCTTGCTTTCCCCACGCTTTCCCGGCGGTGGGCTGGAGGAGGGGATGGGCCCTGCGTCACCAAAGCATCTCAGCCTCACCCCTCAGCACAGGATGGGGAGGGCAGAGCCCCTCAGCACCCTCCAGCCCCCCCCCAAGGGACCCCAAAGGGGAGACCCTGCCCCATGACACACAGCCAAGGGGGAGCACGGAGGGGGCACACAGCTCCTCGCACAGCAAAATCGGGCCAGAAGAGCTGGAAGAGGACGGGGGTCTGCTGGAGGGGCAAGAGGAACCCTGACAGCTCTGCCTGGTCCCCCCCACCCCTCACCAGGGGGGGGGTCCCCCTGCCCTGTGCCCCCAGAGGACAGCACACATCAGCAAGCAGTGCCCCCCGCCCAGGGAAGAGGATGCTTTGATTCAGGCACAGGAGGGGCTGGGGCAGCCCCTCACCTCCCCCGCCCCGTACCAGCCAAGCGGGACGTGCCGGGGATGGGGCAGCAAAGGCGGGGGGATAGCCGGGAGCAGCCGCGTCCTACCTGCTCCCGCTGCCCGGGGCCCAGCTCCGGGCACGGCCGCTCCCACCACAGGAGCCTCCGGGAGCCTTTGGGCAGCCTGGGCAGCCGGCCCGGGCTGGAAACTTCCCCGAGGCGAGACGGGTGTCGTGTCGTGTGTGTCCCCCCCCCACTCTCCCCTCCCCCGGCAGCGTCATGCACCCTGCGGAGGGCCCGGCCCGCTGCCTGCCGGGCCGCCCGGGGCCGGGGGGGTGGGGTGGGGGTCCCGGCTGCCCCCAGCCAGCGCCCTGCCGCCGCGGCCCGGCACCGGGAGGACGGGCTGGAACGGGGGAAAGCCGGTGTTATCTTTTTTTCCCCCGCTAAATCTCTTTCCTCGGCTCCCTGCCAAGCAGGCGAGGGCTGCGGATGGGATCAGGCGGGGAAGGAGGACGGGCGCTGGGAGGGGTTGGCGGCCCTCGCTGCCTTCTCCTGCCTGCCAAGCACCGTGGTGTCAGGGGGTGTGTGTGTCCCCGGGCTGTGCAGGCTGTGTGGGGCACGGCCAGAGCTGGGGACGTGGGGGGGACAAGGGTGCTGGGACCCCCCGGGCTCGGCCACATCAGCCCCAGGCAGTGCAGGCTGGGGGGCGAACTGTGTCCTCCCTCAGGGGCAGAGGAGCCGTTGAGCTTCCCCCAGGCTGGTACCCCCCGAAGGGACCGCAGCCCCCAGGCTGGTACCCCCCGGAGGGACCGCAGCCCCCAGGCTGGTACCCCCCGAAGGGACCGCAGCCCCCAGGCTGGTACTCCCTGCAGCCCACCTGGAGGGTGAGGGAGTGCGATAGGAGGATGCCAGAGGCACCCACCCCACACCCCAGCTGCTGCCTCCCAGCCGGACGGAGGACAGGGTGTAGTGTGGGGAGAACACCGGGAGCTGAGATGGGGAAGGGAAGGAGGTGGCTGGCGTCGGGCCCAGGGAAGGGAAGGTGCTTCCCCGAGGACTGCCTCTTCCTTAGGCCCTCTTAGCTTCTCCCCACCTGGATCTGCCGGGCAAAGGGCCCTTCTGTGCACCCACTGCCTGCCCGTGCCTTCCCCGTGCCTGAGGGTGACGGCACAGCACCTGCAGGGAAGCCATGTCCTTCAGGGGCCCAGCGGGAACTAACCCGCTCGGTACTGGGACAAGCCGGAGGCACTGGGCTCGTGCAGCCCAGAGAAGGCTCCACAGACCCAATGCCTCCGTAGGAGGAGGCTGGATAGGGCCAGAGACTTCTTACTGGGGCTCACAGCGGCATGGGGCGGTTTTGGAGTGCTGGAGGGGAGGCTTGGGCTGGACACAAGGACAACACGACCTGTGCTGCGGGGTGAGGCCCTGCTGCACAGAGCCTGCTGCCCAGGGAAGCTGTGGGTGCCCCGGCGGGGGTCAGGGACGGGGCCTGGAGCAGCTTCATCTGCCCAAAGATGGCTGAGCCCGCAGCAGGGCTCCCGTTGTGATGTGCCCCGGGCAAGGGCGGGGATCCCTGCAGCCCCAGTCCCGCAGCCCCCATCTCACTGACCCCGCTTCTACAGCCCCACTCCTGCTGCCCCCAGCCCTGCCCCCGCAGCCCCACTCCTACTGCCCCCAGCCCCATTCCTGCTGCCCCCAGCCCCATTCCTGCAGCCCCCAGCCCCACTCCTGCTGCCCCCAGCCCTGCCCCCGCAGCCCCACTCCTGCTGCCCCCAGCCCCACTCCTGCTGCCCCCAGCCCCACCCCCACAGCCCCCAGCCCCACTCCTGCTGCCCCCAGCCCCGCCCCCGCAGCCCCCAGCCCGGCCCCCGCAGCCCCACTCCTGCTGCCCCCAGGCCCGCCCCTGCAGCCCCACTCCTGCTGCCCCCAGCCCCGCCCCCGCAGCCCCCAGCCCCACTCCTGCAGCCCCCAGCTCCGCCCCTGCAATCCCCCAGCCCCATTCCTGGAGCCCCCAGCCCCGCCCCTGCAGCCCCCAGCCCCGCAGCCCCCAGCTCCGCCCCCTCAGCCCCGGACTGCAGCTCCCGGCGTGCCCCGCGGCGGGGCGGTGGTGGCTGCGCCTGCGCTCCGCTTGGAAGCTTCCAGGCGGCGGACGCGGTGCCTCTTGGGTAGAAGACGGGCAGTCGCCTCGGCGCCATTTTGTGGCGAGGGAGCGCGGGGCTGCGGTCGGTCCGTCGGTCCCTCCGTCCGTCGGCGCTCTGCGGCGGTGGTTGGCGCTGCGCTGCGTGCCTGAGGATCGTGGGCGGCGGCATGGGCTCGGACAAACGGTGAGCGCAGGAGGAGGGAAGGAGGGAGGGCGGTGGTGGGGTTCGCGGCGGGTCCGCTCGCTCTGAGCCGGGCTCGGTGTGCCCGCAGTGTCAGCAGGACGGAGCGGAGCGGCCGCTATGGCTCCATCGTGGAGAGGGAGGACCGCGACGAGCGGGAGTCCCGCAGCCGGCGCAGGGACTCTGACTACAAGCGGTCCAGCGAGGAGCGCCGCGGTGACCGCTACGACGACTATCGCGACTACGACAGCCGCGACTACGACAGCCGAGACTACGACAGCCGCGACAGCCGGGACTGCCGCGACTACGACAGCCGGGACTACGACAGTCGCGACAGCCGCGACTACGACAGCAGGGATTGCCGCGACTACGACAGCCGAGACAGTCGAGACTACGACTGCCGGGACTACGACAGCCGGGACTGCCGAGACTACGATAGTCGCGACAGCCGGGACTACGATAGCCGAGACTACGACAGAGACTACGACAGCCGCGATTACGATAGCCCTGAGGTGAGTGGGGCGGGATGGAGCCTTGGGCGGGGCGGGGGGAGGCGGGGGGGGGGGGGGGGGGGCGCAGTTTGGCGTCCCGGTACGAGCCCCCCTGGGGGGCTGGGGAGCCCGGTGCCGGGGTGGGTTTGCTGCGGCGGGGGGCTGGGGGCTGCTGCTGCCAGGGCTGCCCCCGAGAAGGGGGCTGGGGAGCCCGGTGCCGGGGTGGGTTTGCTGCGGCGGGGGGCTGGGGGCTGCTGCCGCCAGGGCTGCCCCCGAGAAGGGGGCTGGGGAACCCGGTGCCGGGGTGGGGTTGCGGCGGGGGGCTGGGGGCTGCTGCCGCCAGGGCTGCCCCCGAGAAGGGGGCTGGCGAGGTTGGGGGGGGGCTGGGTTGACGCGGCGGGGGCTCATTGCGGGCGCTGCCCCCCACCTCGCAGAGGGAGCGGGAGCGCAGGAACAGCGACAAGTCGGAAGATGGGTACCATTCAGACGGCGACTACGGAGAGCACGACTACAGGAACGACATCAACGACGAGAAGGAAAGCAAAACCATCATGTTGCGTGGCCTTCCCATCACGGTTACGGAGAACGATGTGAGTAGCCGGCAAGGGGCTTGGCTTGCCCGGGGGAGGTGTGTGTGTGCGGCTTCGTGAGGAGGGCACGCCTGGGCGCTAGAACGCCGCTGCCATTTTGTCGAGAGCTGCCTCACGCCGGCCCCTCTCCGGCGTGATGCCATTTTGAGTCCGGGGAGGACTTCACGCTGCCGCTGTTCAGTAACAGGGGTCGGCTGAATGTGCAGCGTTTCTTCCAGGTGGAACAAGCTGGGAATGTTCTTTTGTTTGCCTGTTTTTTTCGCTCGTGTTTGCGAGCTTTTCCTCAGAGCGCTGCCTGGCCTTTTTGGTAGAGGAGGGGATAGGCAGATCCCTTTCCTCCATTCCCCCCTACCCCCCCCCAGGAGAGGGGAGGGGGAGAAAGACAGCAAGGAGGTACTTGGTGTGGTGTTTCTGCTCTGTCTGGAGACAGAAGCCCTGACTGCTGTGGTTACAAGCACACGGAGCTCCGCAGCGAAGCAGGAATGGCTGGGAAGTCATAAAATGGCTGCTGCAGAGCTGGCGGAGCAAGTACAGATGAGCCGGGTGCAGGGTTATCCAGCTCCCTTGAGAGGAAGATAGCAAAAGCAATCAGCTTTTGAGCCTATTTTTATTTTAACTTTTTTCCCCTTTCCCTTGCTGGTTTGTTGTGGTTGCCTGCATGCCAGCCTGCAGCTGGTACTTGCAGGGTGGGTGGGAGGGAGCCCTGTTGCAGCTTGTTGCCAGGCAGGCTCCACCTCTGCCTGTGAGGCCTTTGTGCATCGATTGCTAACAGGCAGGATCCCTTCTAGTGCCTGGGAGCTGCTCTGGTGTTTTCCCACACACCTCGGGAAGCGTAGGCCCCTCCATCGGGCTGCCACAGCCTTGGATTCTGAGCTCTTAAAGCCCAGCAGCTCAGCAGTGTGCAGATAGCTCATCACTTGTGGGGAAGCTGAACTCCAGACTCCTCTGCAGAGCGTGGGCAATGGGTCTCACAGCAGCTGGTCTTTTTCTGTTAACCTTGCTTTGACACTTCCAATTGTGTATGTGTTTTTGCAGCTTCTCCCAGTGTTTATCATTAAAAAAAAGAGACACTGGTTGTGTCAGATGATGAGTGTGTACACAGGCAGCTTTAGGTCCGTTCAGAGCCTGCTGAGCAGCCCTGTTGTATTTGGGGTAGTTTGAATTCTGTAAAAGCAGCTAAAAACGTCCCCTTGTCTTCTCTGACATTACAAAATTGGCTGATGCTTCGTTAACCCCTCTCCACAGTCATTTATACCCCCTGTGCTGCCACTGAAGTGGCTTGGTGTTGTGGCTGGAGAATTGTTGTCTCTTCAGCTCGTTCTTTAATACATCCTTCACAAATGTACTCCCTGGATAACAGAAGGGGAGCTGTTAGAGGATGAGGGCTCAGAACACAGACATGATGAGGCATTGCACTGCAGTGTCCTTGGCTTCCTTTCCTGGGAGCCAGAGGTGTTCAGGTACGTGGGGACGAGGATCCTAGTAGTGTTCTTTAGGAAAACTTGGGAGCAAGCACAGAATATGCCAGATCTCACAAATAACAAAATCTTCCCAGGATCATAGAGATTGAGGTTCAGGAAGATTCTGTGGCCTGAGCAAATGTAGTGCAGCAAATGACTGCATGAGTTCTCTGGTGCTCATCAGTATCCTGTGAGGTTCTTCCAAAAGGTTTTACTCTTCTCTGAGGTAGTGTTGAGAATGTTCTGTCTCTCTGTACCGCTGGCACGTGCTGTCAGGTAGGTTGTTGCTGTTGGTGCCTGTTTGCCAAGGTGTGACAACTTAACTGTCTGCTAAAAATCTCCTGCAGATTCGGGAGCTTATTGAATCCTTCGAAGGTCCTCAGCCTGCTGACGTGAGGCTGATGAAAAGAAAGACAGGTGAGAGCTCTTACTCCAGTTTTTGACATCACCTTCCTCTTCCCCAGCCCAAAAGAGTGTCCAGAATTGTCCCCAATCTGCAAGCACATGCAATAAAAAAATAATAATAATAAAAAAAAATAAATAAAGGTTTGCCATGGCTAAGGAATGTGGCTTTGTGAAGACTTAGATAGCTGCTCAACATGTTAAAGAAGTCTGTCGCCAGGGGCTTTTGTTAACAGGTGTTGGTAAGTAGCACTAGTAGAACCCGTGTAGTAGTATGTAGTGTGTTGCATGGTTACCTTTTAAACGTGGAGTCAAAGCAAGTTGTAGCCAGCTCAGGCAGCTCGGTTCCTTGCCATGGCAAAATAACGAGCAGCCCCCCCAGCACATGACGTCGCATTTGTAAAGCTGCTTTGTCATGAAGTAATGAAGCAGTTGGAGAGAGAGATTCGCCTGTTTTAAAGGAACTGACTAACACAAGTATCCCGTCTATATCTGAATGCTGTCTCTAGGTGTAAGCCGTGGTTTCGCCTTCGTGGAGTTTTATCACTTTCAAGATGCTACCAGCTGGATGGAAGCCAATCAGGTTGCTTCACTCACCAAGTCTAGATATTCCTGAAAATGGAACAAGTCTGTACAGTTTAAAGAAAAAAAAAAAAGGGAAAAAAAAAAAAAGGTGGAAGGAGTGGTTTGTTCCATAACAGTGGCTTAAAAGAATGAAAGCTTTGTATATATTAAAATTTATAAACAGTATTACAAAATACCAGGAGAGGAAATTGGTTGGTAAAATGTGCTGTTTGTTTTAAATTGCTTAGTTTGGATTTAATTGGCTTGTGAAGATTTGGCAATTAGTCCTTTAAAAAATAGTAACTAACTAACTTCTGCCAGCTGTTCCCTTCTCTGTGGCCAGAGAGAACCCCGGGGTCTTCATTCCATTGGGGGTGACCCTGAAGGGAAGTACCAGTTCATAGTAGTGCTGTTACCCTGTTACAGGGGGGAACTGACTCTTCTAGAAGGAGAGTGTATTTATCCCAGCTCAGCTTGGTAGAGTGAACTCTCATGTATGTTACACTTTGTATTTTGGCTTTTTCAGGGTAAGACTTGATAAGGAGCCAAAATGCAACGAGAGTCCTCTTAATTCCTTTCCCAGTGGGATTTTCCTGTGGGGCTGCAAGGAGTTCCTCTGACTCTTGCTCCCTTTTGCATATTGTAACCTGTTCTACCAGCAGAACATAAAACTGTGAGCAGAGTGAGCAAAGCGTGGTGGGCTTGTGGTTCCGTTACACAGCTCGTGCCGTGAAGGTCCCTGGGCAGCACCAGGAGCAGTACTCTGCTCTGCTGGTGTCAGGCACAAAGAACCTGCTCCCTAATGGGATTTCTGGGCAGGTGGTTCCCCCAGGTGGGAGCTGCCCTGTGCCTCCTGTCCCATGCCACGGGGGACCTGCCCAGCCAGAGAGCAGCGTTCCCATGGGGTTCTCCCCACAGCGCTGTTCCCTGGAGTTGGGTGTAGTGGGAAGCTTTGCCTCCAGAAATGAATGTTGAGCCTGTTTTCAGAACCAAGGTCATTTTAATATATACAAAGCTGTGCTGATGCATAATTTACTGAAACATACTCAAATTCACTCCGGTAACCAGCCACCTTAGTCATAGGGATAATGTAGCCTCCCCAGCAGCACGGTTGCTGACTGTTAGATGAAAGAAGGATGTATTGCACCTATGCCAGCAGCTTTGTTTCTGTGAGTGCTGGGCCCTCCAACCCTCCCTCCTGCCGGTAGGAGAATCGGCTTTGCCCTGTTGAGTTGTGCAGAACGTGAGAGCCTTATCCATGCTGCGTGCTAGATGTGTGTCAGGCCCCGTTAGCGGAGCAGCCAGTGGCCCTGGCACTCTTGTGGTACCTCTGCCAAGCACCTCTGCCAGCCTGCTGTAAAACCAGCCCTGCCATTAGCCTGTCTGGGGTTCAGCCTTTAATCCGTGCTGCCTTGGAGGCCTGAGGCTAAAGTATGTCGATGGCTGTATTTGGAAAGGGCGTTCTCTGTACCCACACCTGGCAGAGCGTGAGGCTGAGAACCAAGGCTGCTTAAAGCACTGTAAATTCCTAACTCCTCTAAAAATCATGAGTGAGAGTCTGTGCTGAAAGCAGCACGACCTTTTCCTACCCCTGGAGAAGCTTCACTCGCAGTCTGGCTGCTCATTTTGGAGAGCTCGTGCCCGAATGAAGAACACAAATCTCTGGTGCAGGCTTCCAATGGAACTGACGAGTAGTCAAAGGAAACTGCTCTGGGTTACGTTCCAGTTGATGGCACCTGTAGTGCAGCCTCTGAGATGTCTTAAGCAGGGTCCCTCTGAGAGAGAAAGCTCTGTATTTCCAAAGGGATGCTTGTGAAGAAAGCGCTTGGAGAAGTAATCCAAACGTGGTGGTTAAAAAAAAAGGTCTGGGGTGTTTGGAGTAGGGAAAGAAGTGAAGCGGCCACCTAAGGACATGTTTAAAATGTCGCTCGGTGCTGTACCAGAAATGTGGGGGCAAAGAGACTCCTAAAAACGTGTTAATCCTGAAACACTGCAGGTTAGGACTCTGTCTCCTTCGAGACACTTCCTGGTTCCATGGCAGCGTTTAGCAGCTTTTTTTCAACACTCCCTGATTACGTTGGTCTTGGCTCCACATCCCATTCTCTTACTGCCCTCGTCCTCCTCTCTGCAGGATTGGATGGGCAGGGTGTAGGTGGCGGTGGTTGTCCTCCACATCCTCCCCATATGTTGTCCATTTAATTCAGGAGCACTGATTCCTCCGAAGGGTGCTCTGCCATGGGAAAATGGACATGTGTGCCTCGACACAGGAATAACTGAACCCCCTTTTTTTGCAGAAAAAGCTGGTGATTCAAGGGAAGCAGATTGCCATGCACTACAGCAACCCCAGGCCTAAGTTTGAGGACTGGCTTTGCAACAAGGTACAGTGCATGTTTTTATCAGAGGGGCTTGTCTGGGCCTCTGTGCTCTTCAGCAGCACGCTGGTTTGGACAGGGTGGTGTGTGATTCAGACCCACCTGTGCTGCTGCTCTGTATGACATCCTAGGAAGGGAGTGACAAGGGAATGACAGGGTTTTGTAGCTCTGGTGGCAAAGGAGATGGAGTGACAGACGTATTGCCCCAGAAGACGGTTGGGCAGTGAGCTGTACTAGCGTACAAAGTCATTAGGTGATGACTGATTGGTGGTACATCACTGCTGGTCTGCTCCACACTGGGATTATAAATTGAAGATCACACAGTTAAAATCCATAATCGGTGAAACTGAGTAACAGGGGAGGACTAGGGAGAAGGTACCTGGGGTGTCCAAAAAGCACCTGCGACATGGACAGGGGCGGCTCTCGCTGGCCTCAGTTGTTCCGCTGGATTCAGCTCCGTGATGTTACTTCATGACTCTTTCTCTAGCTTTTGTTACTGTGCACCAATGCCAGTGTTAGAAATCACCTGAGTTTTTACTATGCTTCTCTTGTTCCTCATAGTGCTGTCTTTACAACTTCAGAAGGAGACTAAAATGCTTCCGCTGTGGAGCAGATAAATTTGGTATGTTACATTGATCTCTTTGGCTGTGTTTGATTCTGTGGGGAGCTTTCCTGTGTAGGGAACTAAGTTCACTGCAGGTCTGAGGCTGTAAAGTGCTGTGTGTGAGTGAAGGAGCCGTATTGCCATTAAAATGTTCTCTTCTTGTGAAGATTCAGAGCAGGAGGTGCCGCCCGGAGCCGCAGAAGCCGTGCAGTCTGTGGATTATTACTGTGATAGTAAGTTACCTCTGGGTTACTGCGTATCCTTCCTGTCCCTCAGCCTGCCTGCTGAAGGGATCAAACTACCCTGGAAAGCTGTTAGTGCACAGCTGACACCCTGCTTGCTCTCTCCTCAGCCATCATCCTCCGAAACATCGCTCCCCACACCGTGGTGGAGTCCATCATGACGGCCTTGTCTCCGTACGCCTCGCTGGCCGTCAACAACATCCGGCTTATCAAAGACAAGCAGACGCAGCAGAACCGGGGCTTCGCCTTCGTGCAGCTGTCCTCTGCCATGGTGAGGAGCAACTCCCTGGTCACCTGGAGCCGGGAGCGTTCAGGCAGCTCAGAGGCTCTGAACTGCCCCGGTTCACCCAGGGTTAATCCACATCGGGTGTGTCACAGCCTTTCCTCCTTAGCTGTCTTGGGAGGAAGGTGGTGGGACACTGTGAGCACTTGAAAAGCTGGTTTCATAGTGTGGTGCTCTTCTGGATTCAGGGATAGCTTGATGTGAACAACAGTCTGGAATTGCTCACAGGAATTAAGATCTGGGGCATATATTGTGGGAGAAGGTGTACAGAGTCTGGCTTTTTCCACCTTGGGAAGGGGGGGAATGGGGATCTCGCTGCTGCTCTGCAGCATCTGGTGGCAGGGACAGCAGAAACACACTCCTTTTGAGGGTACAGTATGCAGCAGCCATTGACTGAAACCCGGGAAATTGCAGCAAGGTGCAAGGAAAACCTTACCTGTGAGGGCAGCCAAATACTGGCATGAGGTCCCTGAAGGGTGGTAAAACCTCTGAGAGGTATTGCAAAGGTGTTGAGATGTGGTACCTGGGGGACATGGCTTGGTGGTGGGCTTGGCAGCATGAGGTTAATGATTGGACTCAGTGATCTTACCAACCTCAGTGATTCTGTGATGGTACAGACCAAACTCCATGAGCCTCATGAGCTGGTTTAACCCTTTAGGCAGAGTGGGACAGCACCTTTTGGAGTAATTAGGAGCAGCACCTGCTTTATAAAGCTGAGATTGCAAAACATTTCAAATTCAGTGACCCAGGGAAACCTGCACTCTTGGCACACAGGCTGCACTCAGTCCTATCAAGTCTCCACCTCTATGGCATGAGGGGATGGAGGTGTTCTCAGAGCTTCAGCTGCTGTTGGTGGCTGCGTGTGGGAAGGTGGAGCTTTGGGAAGGTCTGAATCCTCCTTAACCTTTGGTGGTGATGATTTCTCGTTGCAGGACGCTTCTCAACTGCTGCAGATCTTACAGAGTCTCCAGCCACCGTTAAAAATCGATGGCAAAACCATTGGAGTTGACTTTGCAAAGAGTGCCCGGAAGTGAGTTGCGATAGCTGTTGGTCTGTCTTAGTCACTCCTTCCTCCTGCTTGTAATAGCTTGTCACCCATATGACTTCTAAGATTCCAAAGTCCTGCTTCCCTGAAGTGCCCCGTTGTGGGCATCCAACTCTTCACCATGTGTGAGGAGTGGAAGCAGCCTTTCCTACCACCCTGATTTCAGTCCTCAGATGATAACGGCGTCACTGCTTGTGCATGCAGCAGGCTTGTTTCCTTGCACACCTGATGACTTGTTACTGGGCACAGCAGTGAGCCAGAGGTCCCCTCACTGCCAGGCAGTACCGTGGCTCATTCCTTATTGGTGGGGTGTTGGTAACCTCCAGGAAATCCACATGTAGAAACCAACCTTCCCTTGGATGGGGAGATGCCTCAGAAAAACCTGGCATTTCCTCAAGGAAGGGATTTTTGTGCTTACAGAGACCTGCTCCTCCCCGACGGGAACAGAGTCAGCGCCTTCTCCGTGGCAAGCACAGCCATCGCTGCAGCTCAGTGGTCATCCACTCAGGTAAGGTTGGGTGGCTGCTGCTCATAGGCTTGCCTGGAAATGAAAACGTGGGGCCTGTAATCTCACAGCTTGGTTAAAGTGCCCAGAGCTGCTGTGGCAGATCTGTTCTGGTGCATTTAGCCTGGAAACTGTGAAATGTGGGAACGTGTCTGTGCCTGACAAACACCATCTGCTCCAATTTTAGCCGCAGACCGGAGAAGGCAGCACCCTTGACTACAGCTACCTCCAGTCAGGCCAGGAAGGCTACACACAGTATGCTCAGGTTGGTAGTGGGGGTTGTGCTTCAGCCAGGAGGTGGTTGTAATTTGGGTGTCTGCTCACCTGGTGTTCTCATCCTTTCCCTTCGCAGTACTCCCAGGATTATCAGCAGTACTACCAAAACCAAGGAGGGGTGTTGGACACAGACACAGCTACTATATCAGGTGGGAGATGGTTTGTGTGGGGTAACTTTGCAGTAGGGGTGTTTTACTTCATGTTACTGTGTGGAGGGAGGCTTGGCTCGTTTTGTTCTGGGGATGTCGTGAACAAACACGTATTACAGGAGAAACATAGCAGATGAGTTGAGGTGGGATCTCATTCATGAGGTGAGAGCAGCCTCTGTTGGAGGCTGTCAGAGGCCTCAAACACCTGAAGATGTGCAGGCAGCTCCTGACAAACCTAGACAGCAACTGTCCAGGGCCAGGAGCCGCTCACGGGGGAGCAGAATATTCCCTCCTGAAAAGGAAATTTCATTATCTGGGTAGAAAACACCCGCTCTGTGTGTGTCTCCCTTTGAAGTTTATTGCCTTGTTTGGCTGCTGGAGCTGGAATTTGAGCTGGAACTGTAAACAAAGTAATTTTAGCTCTAGGATGAGGTACGGTTTTCAGAATCAGTTGGCTAATCCATCACCGCTCTGTTGGCAGGAGCTCCAGTCACCACCACGACAGCTGCGGTTGTGTCCCAGAGTCCTCAGTTATACAATCAACAGACAAACTCACCTGACTCTCCGGTAATTGCAGCGCTAATTACCCCCTGCTTCAGTGCCAGGGTGTTGTGGGATATCTGGCTTGGCGCTGGCGTTTGTTCTTTAAATGGGCGGTACAGCAAAGCCGCCCGGCGTCCTGGGGTTAGTCACAGCGCCCGCGGTCACCAGTCACCTGCCATTTCTCCTCTGGAGAGTTTGTTCCCTGTTGCTGGGTGTACTTAGTGGTGGGGAGGGGCTGACTGTTGTGTGGGTGGTGTGGGCAGTTTGCACTGTTTTCCTTTCTGATGGAGGTGCCTGGTTTTGGGCTCTTTTCAGACACAATCAGCACCAGCCACCACGAGCACTCAGGCGCAGGCTGCTGCCCCCACTGGTGTGGTCCCTGGCACCAAGTACGGTAAGCTCCCGGGAGCGGCTCTTGGGGACAGGGACCTGTCCTTGCCTTGCAAGGGAGAGGCTTGGCTTTGTCCAAGGGGTCTGTCAGCAGTGAGGCTGTCCCAGAAGCCGTTCTGTGGGGGTGGTGAAGACCCCTTGGCAGGCGTGTCTGCCCCCCGGCTGTAGTGAGCGCAGCCGTACCTGCCTCTGGAAAGATGCCTGTCTGAATTGAACTGGAACGACCATGTCCCACACTTCAATCTTTTCACAGCTGTCCCTGACACTTCCACCTACCAATATGATGAATCTTCAGGATATTATTATGATCCTGTAACAGGGCTCTACTATGATCCTAATTCCCAGGTAAACACGAGTTCTTCCCACCCCTACTAACTGTTAAGGTGCATTGGTTTTGTCTCTCGGTCTACGAGTGAAATGAGTTTCCTGAGGTGTGCAAAGGGCTGAGTGTAGCAGATCAGTCCCAGCAGCGTGCCTGTGGCTGGCACTGCCCTTGGTGAAGCCCTTTGCTCTTCTCTCCTGATTCTTCTCCTGGTTCAGACAGAACAGGATTAGTGCTTCTCACGGACCTTGTAATTGAACTGTCCTGTGGCAGAGTGCCTAGCAAAGGGCTCTGGGCTCTGGTGGGTCATCTCTCAGAAAAGGTTCTCTACCAAGCTGGCGGGCAAAGCGCTTGTGTTTGAGGTCCAAGGCTTCAGCCACTTCATGCTCCCTGACTCTGTTGTGGGGTCTGCAGGCCACGTTAGGACTCTACAGAGCACTTCCTGTGCGAATTGACTGGGTTGGGCTCGCCCTTGGACGCGTGGTTTGGGTCAGGGGTTGACCTGTGACTCTCTTCTCTCCTGCAGTATTACTACAACGCCTTAACCCAGCAGTACCTGTACTGGGATGGCGAAAAGGAGACCTACATGC
Source organism: Gallinula chloropus (assembly GCF_964237585.1). Taxonomy (NCBI): domain Eukaryota; kingdom Metazoa; phylum Chordata; class Aves; order Gruiformes; family Rallidae; genus Gallinula; species Gallinula chloropus. Next base: position 22,727,570 of record NC_140097.1, read on the forward strand.
CTGCTGCAGAAGGTGTCGCCTACCAACAAACAGCTACCACAACCACCACCAAAGAGGTGAAGGAGAAGAAAGAGAAGCCTAAAAGCAAAACAGCTCAGCAGGTAAAAAGTGAAACGGGATCGTAACTGGGTCAGAGTCTTCTGTGGAATGGGGAAATAGTTCCCCTGTTCTGTGACAAAGGAAATGCAGGGTTATTCAGTGGGGTGTGTGCCTGCACTTTGCAGGCATTGTAGAGGCTTGAGGGGAGGTGGAGCTGGCAAAGCTTCAGTGCAGAAATTAGCTCTGCATGGGAGAACAGCATATGGAACTGCACCAGCACCGGTGGGAGTATAACTGAGCTGTCACTTAGAGGCTTAGATTGACAGGAAGGGTTCGTATAGTAAAATGAGCCAACTGCGGTGCCTCTGCTGTGTAGAGGGAAACTGCTGCACTGCAGCCAGCACCCCTGAGGTAAAAATGGAGTGGGCTGGCTTGTTCTGGAAGCTGCATGTAGGACCGAGTCTGCGTCATCAGAGACAGACACAGCTGTGAGGGGAGTTCTCTGAGCAACCACTCTGCCTTTCAGATTGCTAAAGACATGGAGCGCTGGGCAAAGAGCTTGAACAAGCAGAAGGAGAACTTCAAGAACAGCTTCCAGCCGCTGAGTACCAGGGAGGAGGAGCGGAAGGAGTCGGCGGCTGCGGACGCGGGCTTCGCTCTCTTTGAGAAAAAGGTGAGGCTGCTGGTGCTGCTGGGCCGGCAGGGTGAGGGTGCTGGTGGGGTGAGGTGCACAGAGGGCTCGGCGCTCACAGCATTTCTTCTCTTGGCCAGGGAGCTCTGTCAGAGAGGCAGCAAATCCTGCCAGAGGTGCTGAAAAACGGGGACGATGAAAACCCACTGAAGGTGAGTATGAGGTACCTGACAGAGGTGCTGCCGTTCACAGGAGGTCTGGCAGGTGTTTGCTTTCCATCCCAGATTGCTGTGGCACCAGCTGTAAAAGCTGCTGGTGGCTACAGGAGTCTGGTTCAAGTGCAGTAGGTTGGGTGACTGAGACACACTGAGGAGAGCTGTAGTCCCAAGAGCTCCACTGAGGCTTTGAGGCTTTCAAAGCACACTCTGCTCATGACTGTTTGGCTAGAGGGAACTGAATCTTGTAGCCACTGTAGCACGTGGTTCTTTGGAGTTGGTTTCACCCTGAGCAATGTCTCTTCTGTGTAACAAACATGCCTGCAGCCTCTGTGTCCCCTTTTGGGGCTCTCTGCTGTGCCCCTTGTGCTCCCCTTAATGCTGCCCTTCCTTTCCAGCGTGGGCTGGTGGCTGCCTACAGCGGCGACAGCGATAACGATGAAGACCTGTTGGAAAGAATGGAGAATGAGGAGGAGAAGCTGACAGACTGGAAGAAGATGGCTTGCCTGCTGTGTAGGAGACAGTTCCCAAACAAAGACGCTCTGATTCGGCACCAGCAGCTGTCTGACCTGCACAAGGTACCTGCACTGTGCTGTGCTGCCAGGGAGCTGCTTGGCTGCCGTGATCCAGGGGCAAAGCCAAGCGGTGATGTGTGGTGCTGGTAGGAAACTCTTACAGCAGAAATAGTTGCAGGTGGATTGTTAACCCTGACTCTCCTCTTGTTTCAGCAAAACATGGATATCTACAGGAGATCCAAGCTTTCAGAGCAGGAGCTCGAGGCCCTGGAGCTGCGTGAGAGAGAGGTCAGTGCTGAGCGGATGAGCAGCTCAGGGAAAGCCTGCGCAGGTGATGCGCTGAGCTCTCCTTAGCTGACGTGCGTCACTTGAGATGATCCTTGTGAGCCAGCCCCTTCTCAGGGCAAGGTCTGAGTTGTCCTCTTACATGAAGTGTCCCATGTGCCACAGCCACTTCTGGCTCCAGGCTGCCAGCCTCCGGGAGGCAGCCAGCAGCTCATCCAGCAGGTCTTAGGACTGGCTCCTCTCCCGCTGGGCAGGTTCTGATGTGCTCCAGGGACTTGGGTTTGGGTGCTGGTAGTCAAGCCATGTTTTAGCAGCTTTCTGTAGCAGCACACAGGGAGTTTCCTTCTATGGCTCCAGCACTGACTGATACTAATGAGTCCTAAACCTGGTTACCTCCTGCAGATGAAATACAGGGACAGAGCAGCTGAGAGGCGGGAGAAGTACGGCATCCCAGAGCCCCCCGAGCCGAAGCGCAAGAAGGTCTATGACGCCGGCACAGTGTACGTACCTCCGAGCTCTGAAGTGGTGGCTCTGGTGGGTGCTGTGCAGCTCTGTTAACACACCTCTCTTCCTGCAGCAACTACGAGCAGCCCACCAAAGATGGCCTTGACAACAGCAACATCGGCAACAAGATGCTGCAGGCCATGGGCTGGAGGGAAGGCTCGGGCCTGGGGAGGAAGTGTCAGGGCATCACGGCGCCCATCGAGGTGAGCGGGAACGGGTGCTTCCTCAGGGAACCCTGGTGCCTTTGAGTCAAGAAACACTCACTGCTGCTGCATTTTTGGGCAAGAAACTACCCTCCACAGCGAAGCTGCTTCATGCCAGCTGCTGCTCCCATTTGTCCTGTCAGATGTTGAAGCTGGGGCTCGCAGAGGCAGGGAGGCCACTCCTGAGGCGCTGTGGCAGCAAGCCTGCGCTCAGTGCACCCTGGTGCTGCTTGATTTGGGCTGTCCTGCCCTGGGCTGTTGGTTGTGCTGTGAGGAGCTGTGTCCTATCCAGTCTCTGCCCAGTCTTGCTCCAGCCAGTGCAGGGGCAGAGAGCTGCTGCCACCAGCAAGCGTGGGATATGGGTGGTCCCGTCTCCTGGTGTCAGCCTCAGGGCTGCGTGGGGGTCCCCAGGGGAGCACGAGAAGCTGCCCGGGCGGCTGGGTTTCTCTTGCGGAGTCCTGTGTGGTGCTGGGCTTCTGCTGTGGAGCTGAAGTGTGTGTCCCTTCCCTTGCAGGCCCAGGTGCGCATGAGAGGAGCTGGCTTGGGAGCCAAGGGCAGCTCCTACGGCGTCTCCACTGCGGATTCCTACAAGGACGCGGTGCGGAAAGCCATGTTTGCCCGCTTCACGGAGATGGAGTAACGGTGTGCTCGGCCTGCCAGGCGCTCCTGGCCACACCTGACTGTTAACGCCGCAGCCCTGTGGCCTGGTTGTGGTTTGGGGTTGATCCATCTCATTCCCGTGGACTCCTTTCCCCTGGGCATGTCAGGCTTCCAGGAGCGGGGATGTTGGGAGCTGCCCCCTCGCCGTGCTGCAGAGCTGCTGGTCAGACCAAAGGGGACGGCGCCGGCCCCGCGTGGTCCTGTACATAGCGTAACGTGCGGGGAGCACGTGTGCGGCGCCGCTCCCGCTCCCCGGGCTCTCGTGCCCGTTCTGCTCCCCCCCTCGTTGTCTCGTCTGTCTGGTTGGGCTCCGGTTTGGGTCCGGTTTGGGGTTTTTGAGAACTTTGCTGTACATTTTGTATGATAGCCTTTGTATAGGGTTTTTTTTTGAAGACTTTGATTCTAGTTGCCAGTTTGGCTCGTTTCCAAAAGAAATACATCCGCAGACGGTCCCGGTTCGTTTCCTGGGGGGTGAATGAAGCTGCTGCTGTTCTGTCCTCGCTGTGGCTCTGCCTCTTCCTTGATGAGATGTGAGCCCAGAGTCTCTTCCCCTCCACCATGGCTGCCTGCCTTTCCCCTGTGCTGCTCCTTGATCCAGCATCTTCCTGAGGGTTCCAGCGTGTCTGCTGGTGGGGTAATACCCCATTATCCCTTCCTTCAGGGGTGGGCGGGCAGAACAGCCTCCAGCAGCTGCCCTGTCCTGCTTGGGAGCCTGGGCTGTGCCTTGGTGGTTCTGGGGGGGCAGGGCCAGATGTGGAGGGTGACCAGGCTGTGGCAGCACTGGAGGAGGCCTGAGCTTGGCACAGGGGCTGGCTCTGGTACCCAGGCAGGCCCTGGGCTGGTCACAGTGCTGCAGTGAGGCCACCTCTACCCCCCCAAGCTCCTCTTTACCTCTGCTGTGCAGCTCCTGTGTGCCCTAGGGCCGGGCTCCTGGGCAGTGAGCTGTGTGCTCTGCCCGGGATGGGAAGCTTGCACAGCCCCCAGTGAGGGTGACCCCCGGGTCGTGTTACTCTATTTCAGAGCCAGGCAAGTGCTGGCCAGGTGGCGTGGGAGGGCTTTGGGGGGAGCAAGAGCAGCTCCCCCAGCCCCTCTGCAAGCTCCTGGAGATTGAGCTCAGCTCCAGGGGGCTGGAGCTAGGGCAGGCTGGCCCGACTCCCGCCAGCTTGCTGCCCGAGCTGCGGGACGGAGCCTGATGGGGACGGAAGGGGGGCTGCCTGGTTATTGAGGGGGGGGGCTGGGACTGAGGAAACAGCCCCGCAAGCGGCACGGGGGAGGGACTGCGGCCCCGGAGCGGGACGGGCCGTGCCAGCAGGTGGCAGCCGCGGCCCGGCTCCCAGCACCGCCCTGCCGCCGGGCCAGGCTCCCGCAGCGGGGGACCCATGCGGGGTGGGTGCAGCCCCCCGGCCTCGTGTGAGCGACTGGAGCCCCTGTGGCTGTGCCGGGCTACGGGGAGGGGGGCGCCTGGCTGGCTCCGGGGGTGCAGCGTCCCCACGAGCCCGGTGTACTGCGGGGGGGGACCCCCTGTGCCCTCTCCCCCACCTCCCTGTATGGCCCAGTTGGTGACCTGGCGCAGTGTTTGCAGCTCTGGGCTGTAACTGGGGCGTCGGGGGTTATTTCCCAGCAGGTGGGCTCCGTGGGTCGATAGAAATGCATTTGTGCTGCTCAGCTTCTGCCCGGCCCATCAATCCCCTTCACAGCGCATCCTCCTGAGCGGGGGTGATGGCCCGAACACGGGGGGGCTCCAGCCGGCTCTGCTCTGCCAGGCTTCCTCCCTCCTGCTGCTCCGCTGCCAGGAGCCGGGCCAGGCCCGGGCAGCCCCCCCCGCCGGGCAGAGCAGCTGTGCTGCGGGGCCAGGAGCTCTTTGCGGGGACAGCTGCTGGAGCGGGGTGCCCAAAGCAGGGCCCCCTCCTAGGGCAAGGCTTTAACGGGGGTCCCGCAGTTGTAGCCCACCCCTCTGCCATGGTTTCCTGGGGGGAGGCACTGTGGCTGGGCACCAGGGAGAGCGCAGTGGTGGGGGGGGGACACGCAGCCCCCCCTGCCAGCCGCTGGGACCAGGCACGGAGACCCCCTGCTGCCAGCTGCGCCTCCAATTTAGGCAGCGCGAGTGGCTGTGCGTGACTGAATGCGCCGTGGCCCGCTGCCCTCGGGGGGACGCGGTGTCCCTGCCTCCCTGCGTGGGCAGGGGGAGCCGTGGGACAGGGCCAGCCCCAGCCCCAGCCGCGCACGGGGAGGTGATGAGACGCCCCAGCAGCGGGGAGCTCCCCTGGGCACCCATCCGGCTGGGGCTGAGCAGCCACGCTCCCTGGGGCCAGAAGAGCCACCCCTCCTGGGGGTCTGAGCCTGGGCAGGGTCCTGGCCCCCCCTGAAATGCCATGGGAGTGATGCAGGTGGAAGGGGGGTCACCACGGAGAGGATTTGGGGCAGGGCAGTGGTGGGAGATGAGGAACAGTCCCTTGCCTGGCAGAGCTGCCCTGTGGCCCCTCTGTGCCTCGGTTTCCCTCTTGCTAAGCTGCTACAGGGTCTCTCCTCTGTGGATGAGAAAGGTGTCTGAGCAGGTAGAGCCCCCAGGCTCTTGGGGGTGAGTAGAATACTCAAAGGGACCCTGTTCCCTTTCCTGGGGTGCAGCCTGGGGCTCCTCACAGGCACAGGGCTGGTGGCAGAGCGACCTTCAGGGCCTCTGCACCGACAACCCGCGGCTCCTTCCAGCACCTTCCCCATGCAGATTTACAGGTGGCTTTTGGATGGTTTTATGGTTTGGGGTTTCTGGTTGGTTTTCAGCATTAGGAACATGAACCTCCCGAGCCTGTTCCACTCCAGCTCTCCAGGAGCTCCTTGGAGCATCCCTGGCTCCCACATGCTAACTGGGGCGAGGAAACCAGTCCAGGTGTCAGCACAAGCAGCCTCTCCCCAGGGTTTGGATGGGGCTGGAGTGACCAACTCACTGCACAGCTCAGTGCTTGGCACAGCCAGTGCTCACGTTGCTGCTGGGATGCTGCTCATGGGCCAGAAAACATCCTGGCGCTGCCAGTTGGGGCTACTGGAGACGTGGGGTGCAGAGGGGGGACCAGTGGGGAGCACTCGATGCAGCAACATGCACTTTGAGGTACTCACAGGAGCTCGGCTCGGCCTCAGGGCTTGGTGTGGGTTGGCTTGGCCCCCCTGCCACCGCCACCCTCCCCAAAAAAGCCTGCTGTGCCCAGCAGGATGGGTGCTGGGGAGAGACACGGGGCCACCCCAGCTGTGGGGGTGCCAAGCACCAGCCGAGGCAGCTCCCTGGGGTCTGCATCCTGGGAGCCAGGAACAGGGGGTGGTGGTTGCTGGGGCAGGGGCTGCAGGTGTGGATGTGCTTGTGCACTCCACGTGTGTGTGTGTGTGTATACATGTGCCCCTGTGCACCCCACGTGTGTGCATGTGTGTGTACACGTGTGTCCTGTGCACCCCACACGTGTGTGTATACGTGTGTCCCTGTGCACCCCACGTGTGTGTGTGTATGTGTGCCCCCGTGCACCCCACATGTGTGTGTGTGTACACGTGTGCCCTGTGCACCCCACGTATGTGTGTGTGTACGTGTGCCCCTGTGCACCCCACATGTGTGTGTGTGTGTGTGCCCCTGTGCTCTCCTCTGCTGCTCTAAACGTGTCCGAAGCGCTTTGGGATCACCCCAGAAGCCTTTTCCCTCCCCTGTGGCCACCCAGCTCCGGCCTCAGCCCCAGGGCCGCATCCTGCCCCTAGAGCAGGTACTGCTGTGGCCCCTGGCAGCCGGCTGCTTTGGTGGGGACTGGGGACTCCAGGGGGGTGCACAAAGAGCAGACCCTTCCCTGGGGAGGGAGGAGGGTGGCATCACATGCTGGGCAGTGCCAACACCCCCTCCTGCCCCGTGCCATGGGGTTGGTGGCCCGTCACCCTGCCCCTCTCCCCACATGGGTGGGGGGAGGCAGCGTGCCCCTCGGCCGTGCCGTGCGGGTGCTGTTCTGTCCGACAGCCCGTTCCCAGCTTCCCTGCTGGGGCGGAAAACAAGCTGGTTTTAATCGACTCACCATCTGCAGCAACGTGGCCCCGATTTGCAGCCCCGGGGGGTGGAGCGGGGGGAGGTTGGGGGGGACACACAGAGCGGGCTCTGGTTCTGCTGGAAGGAACTGAAAGCAGATGGGGGCTGGGACCCCCCTCCCCCGCCCTTGGACTGGCAGCCGTACCCAGCGTGGCTCTGCCCCATGCCAGGCTGTGCCCCATGCCAGGCTGTGTGCCAGCCCCTGGCTCTGCCACGCTGGGCACCCATCGTGGGCCGCTGCCCCCATCCCAGGCACTCGCAGCATCTTCCAGTGCCGCACCCTCCCAGGGGGATGCTCCAACCCCACAGAAATGCCGGAACAGGGGGATTTGGAGGATAAAGGAACTGTTTTCCCAGTGGAGCGTCTCCCGCTGCTGGCAGCGAGCTGTCAGTCACCTGCCAAGCAGCGCCGGTGGCCCTCACCGGCCTTCAGTGGCCTCACTGGCCCTCAGTGGCTTCACCAGCCCTCACCAGCCCTAACCAGCCGTCACCAGCCCTCAGCAGCCCTCATGGCACACTGGCACCGGCAGAGCCGTGGGCAGCGGGGCTGAGCCACGCTGGAGAGGGTGGGGGCCTGGCCAGGGGGGCTGGGGGCAGGGGTAAGGCAGCCCTGGGCTCCATACAGGCAGGGCCCAGGGAGCCAGCGTTGAGCCCCCCAAGGGCATTTTGGGCTTGAGGACGTTGGCATGTGTGTGGGGAGCCTCGGATCCCCCCTTCCCTGGGGTGCAGCAGTGCTTCGAGGGGCCTCCATGCCCTCCCGTCTCCCTGTAAGGGCTACTGAGGGGAGTCTGATTGACAGGCAGGGCGTGATTGACAGTGGGTGGTGCCCTGTGGTGCCAGGGGTCCCATGGCACTGGGAGCGAGTGGTGCAGCTTCAGACACCCCATGACAAGCAGACCCCACCACTTATGACCTGGGGCCCCTCACCTGACACAAGCAGAGCGTTTCGGAGAGCCGGGCGCAGTGTGGCATGTACCACAGCACATGGTTAGGGGGCCCTGAGCCCCCCGAGGTGCTCTGAGGGACACCCACTCACCCCATCCCCCCCATCCGAGGGGGGATGACGCTGCTGTTCCCGTCGGGGGGGGAGGGGGGGGTGGGATGGGAGATGGCTGCACGCCGGGAACGCTCTCAGAGGAATTTGTCACAACCTACAACACCCCCCCCTGCTCCCCCCCCTCCCCTTAACAGCAACCACCCCGTGGTGGGGGGGGGGGTGTGCGGGTGCCATGATGGGAGATGGGGGCTGGGTGGGGTGTTCTGCTCCTGCTCCTTCCTGGGGAAAATGATTTGTCACTCGTTCCCCTCCTCCAACGCCTGGTTTTGGGGGGGAAAACGTCTCCTTTCCTCCAGCAGGAAAAGCCAGGCAGGAGCGGCACAGCGCTTCCCCCCCATGTACCCCACTGCATCCCTCTGGGGTCGACCCCCCCCTCCTAGGCACCCCAAAACACCTGTGGGCGCTGCTGACCACCCCCACACTCCCCCACCTCTCAGCTCCATCCCTCTTCCATCCCGGATCCGGGCAGGATGTGCGTGCAGCATCATTAGCAGCTCAAACTGCCGGAGCTGCGCTTGGAAAGGGCGGATTTGCTTGGGAAGGGTGGTGGTGGTGGGGGGGGATGTGCCAGGGTTTGTTCTCCGAGCCCCCGGTTGGAGATGTGCGTAATGAGGAGCTGTGACTGTCGCTGGGGTTATTTTGGGATGGACTACTTTTCTTTCCCAGCCAGTGGAAGACCATCAAAGCGGCGCTTTGAAACATGTCCCGGTGTATAAATAACTCTGCCGCCAGCGGAACGACGCGGGCTCCCCGCGCGCGCGGCGACGAGCGAGGCAGACGGCATCTGCTGCGCCACGGCGCATTATGAAAGGGAATTATTCATCCTTCCTCTTAATTAACTGGGTACCGCTCCCAACGCGGGAGGGACGGCCCAGCCCGGCCTTGCCGAGCGCTCCCAGCCATGCCAGCGGAACGGGGGGCTGCTCCAGGGGTCTCCCTGTGTGTGTGTGTCCCCAACACTGGACCCCCAGCTGGGAGCCTGGAGCTGCCTGGCTGTGGGGGAATCAGGAAACCCAAATCCTGGGGGCTGGCTAGCACTGGGAGCTGCCCAATCCACCTCCTCACCTTGCCCCCACTGCAGTCCTGGCGATGGGATGGGGTGGGATGGGATGGGATGGGATGGGATGGGGGGAACCCCTCAGCTCCTCGCACTGGCAGGTCCCTGGGCTGTTCCTGTGGGGCCTGAGCCTTGCTGGGGGAATGTGAGCGCTGCGTGGGGCGTCCTGTGACATCCTCACCTCCGATGCACCCGGGGATGGGTGGGTTTTGGGGAGATCCCGCAGGGATGGGAGCACTGGGTGGGGGGTGTGGTGGGATGGAGGGGTGGGGGTCCAGCACCCCAGCCCCAGGAAGCAAAGTGGCCATGCCAGCAGGAGCTGGGCAGGATCAACACGGCGGCTGTGCCCTGGCAAGGACACAGTGGCCGGGACCTCCCGAGAGGGAGACTAATTTTAGGAGGGCTCCGGAGGGGCTATTTTGGACCCTTTGCTCTGCGTGAGTCACCTGCTATTTTTCAACCCATCCGGGGCTGTTTCCACGGCAGAGATTGGCGTGGGCTGGGACAATGCCACTGCCTCAGGCCTTGGGGCCCAAAGCGATGCTGAGTGCCCAAATTCCCCCAGTGGGGTACAGGGAGGGTCCCCAGCCTGGCTCCTGCAGCTCCCAGCACCTCCCACGTGGCGCACGGGATGCCCACAGCAGCGTGGAACAACCCGGAGCGGGTCCCACCTCCCTGTCACCTTCTCAGGGAACCACACAGTTGGGTTTGGAGCCCCCCAGCCCCCTTCCCCCAGAGCTTCCCCTGCCCCAGCGACGGAAGGGGGAGAGGTTGGGCATGGTGGGGGGGCTGGGAGGGGGAACTCCTCTGTCTCTGGGGAGCGGGTGCTCAGGGCTGAGCATCCCATAAGCTGCCCACTCCCCGCCACACCGGGCTCCCCCTCCTCACACAACCTGCCGCCTCGGGAGCCCACCAGGCAGAACCCGGCTGTTGGGGGGTTGTCAGAGCAACTGATGCACCTTTCCGTTGCCATGGCAACCCGGCGAGAAGTTTTTAAAATTCAGGCAAGGTAATTTCTCCCCGGGCGCTGCAGCTTCCTTATCGCTGCGCTCGCGGCTCCCCCGGGGACGCGGCTGCCGCCTCGCTCCTCCGCCAGCAAGGTGGGAGCAGGGAGATAAGGAGCACAGGGACTGCAAGGAGGGGGAGCAAGGGGGGGACCCTCCCTGCACCCCATTAGCCAGCCTGGCCCTGGGATGTGGGCTTGTATCTAGTGAGCATCGGGGAGGGGGTAGGGGATGAGGACCCCGAGGTTGGGGAAGGATGGGCGAGGGGAGGGGAGAGGGCAGGGATGGGCAGCTGGCAGGGTGGGTGGGTGGGTGAATGGAGGGAGGGATGGGTGGAGGGAGGGATGGAGGGATGGAGGGATGGGTGGGTGGAGGGATGAAGGGATGGATAGAAGGATGGAGGGATGGGTGGAGGGAGGGATGGAGGGATGGAGGGATGGGTGGGTGGAGGGATGAAGGGATGGATGGAAGGATGGAGGGATGGGTGGAGGGATGTATAGCTGGCTGGCTGGAGGGAGGGAGGAAGCGATGAAGGGATGGATGGATGGATGGATGGATGGATGGATGGATGGATGGATGGATGGATGGATGGATGGATGGGTGGAGGGATGGATGGGTGGGTGGGTGGGGTGAGGGAGGGAGGGATATTCCCAACTACCAGCCCGATGATGGATAAAACCCCATCCTGGGGCAGGCAACAGGCTCTGTGTAAACCCTGAGGTCACCAGCTCAAGAGCAGGTCAAGCTGTGGTCCCTTGATTTCTCCCCGTGGAGAAGAACAGAGTGGCTGTTCTCCACCAGCCCTTCACCTCCAGGCCCTCAAGAGACGCGGAGTAGGTCCCTCTTGTGCCACCCTGTGGGATGAAGAGGAGGAGGAGGTTCCTGTAGCGCCAGCAAAGCCTTGGCAGTGCCACCCCGTCCCCCTGCCAGCCCCGCTCTGCTCTGGAGGAGACACCCAAGACTAATATTAGGGTTTTGGGGGTTGGAGGAGGGTGAAGGTCCCTCTCAGGAAGAGGGGGAGAGCCAGCCACAAACACAGGACTGCCTGTTCTCCTGCTGGGACCTCCCGCAGGCTGCACAGCTGCTGGAGAGCCCCTGGCCCCCCCACCAGCCCCCTGGCCCCCCCAGCCCCCTGGCCCAGCCAAGCCCCCTGGCCCCAGCCCATATGTTGTTTATCATAAAGAACTAACGAGCTTAATTAGGGATGTGTCTGTGATAAGGTTATCAACTCATACACGCCCCGCTCTTCCTGCCGCCAGCCCGGCACCTACGGATGGAGCTCCTCATCTCCTGTGGGTCTGGCTGGGAGGACACGTGCTCTGGGAGGGTCTCATTCTGCCTGGGGTGCTGGTGGCTGGGGCAGGGGGGGTGTGGGGCCAGGGGGGCAGCGATGATGGGAGGGAGGAGGCAGAGGGGTGGGTGCAGCTCCAGCAGGATGACTTCCTCCCTGCAGGACAGGCCCTTGCCCCACCATTAGGTTTCAGAGTGAACAGCAACAGGCAGGGCAGAACAAGGTGTTCCCAAGGCCTGGAGATGCCCATATCAATGCCTGGTTTCCTGAGGGGAGCAGGAAAGAGACAGGCACAGCCGGGAAGAGAGCGGAAGAGGGAGGTGGAGTGTGGGAGCTCCCGGCTCCGGAGGCGGCGAGGGCTCCTCTCCAGCTCCCTGAGCGCCTCAGCAAGAGCCGGAGCGCCTGAGCCAGGCTCCCCGTGGGCAGTTGGCGCTGCTGGAGGCAGCTGCTCTGTGTCCTCCGCTGCGTGTTCACTCTGGAACCTAATGGTGGGAGTGGGAGGGCGGCTCTGGCACGGTGTGGGTGAGGGGTGCACACGGGGCTCTGGGCAGGGCTCTGGCCAAGCTGCCAGGTCCAGGGCCTGGTACTCACCCACTCACTGGCCCCATCCTGCCGGCGCCAGCAGATTCAACCCCCCCCATGCAGGCTGCAGCCATTCCCACTCCCCGGCTGCTAATGGAGCTGGCCCTGGGCAACACTTGGAGCATGGAGGCTGCTCATTCCTCAGCCACCTCCCCTGGGGACTCGGCTGTCACCGTGCCCTGTCACGGTGCCCCGTCAGCCCGGAGGTAGCGGCAGCATCCTGTCACCGCTACCTGCCGCAGCGCACTCCTTAATGAGGAGCTCTGCTTGCCTCCTGTCCCCCCAATTAACTCTGCCCTGCCGGCTCGTTAGGCTGCGCGCGCTGCGACACGCCACAGCCGAGGGATGCTGCAGTCTCACAGGCGTGCGGCACACACACACACACACACACACACACACACACACACACTGATCCCCGTGCCCTCCCTGCACACGCATGTGCCCACACGTGTCCCTGTGCACCCAGACACACACACTGCTGCCCACCCTGACCCCCGCCAGCCCCCCACGCCCCCCTGCCTGCCCCCCCAAGCTCCCGCGCTGCCTGCCGTCCGCAGGAGCCAACGGAAAGGTTTGGGGGGGGAAGGGGCTTTGCCAGACCCCATCCCCAAGCCCAGGCGCTGGGAGCGGGGTGCGTGGAGGGAGGATGCTGCTCCAGCCCCTGTGGCCTGTCCCGGGGCTGGAGGACGTGCGGGCAGAGCGGCTGCGGCTCGCAGCCCAGCCGTGCCCGCGGCTCCCTTGGCCCCCGGCCTGGCGGGCAGCAGGTGTTGGGAAGCCATCCCCGGCCTGGACAGAGATGAAAGGCGGCTGTGGACACCCGATGCCACCTGCCCGGGGTGTGTGGGCAGGAGCTGGGGTGTCCTTGCTCCCGTCCGGCGGAGGTGGTGTGGGCCCTTGCGGGAGCTGCCTGCCCGCCAGGCCACTGAGGAGCCCTGTGGTCCCACCAGCCCTTGGGTGAGCTTCCTGGGATGGAATGGGAATGTGGCTGGGAATCCCAGAGCTGTCCAGGGCCCACATTGGCTGAAGACTCCAGGCCGTGCCTCAGTTTACCCTCTGCTGAATGCCTCTCCTCCCAAATGTCTCTGCTGGGAAGAAAGGCAGATATGCCTGGAACGTGGGGCCACAGGACTGGGGGAGGTCTGTCTGTCCAGCCAGCCCCCCCAGATGTGATGTGCCCTGCTCTCCCCTCCAGCTGAGCACCGGGACGCTTTCCCCAGGACAGGCCTGACCCAAGCCCCCACACTGCCCACTGGGGCCATCCCCATCCTTACAGGACAACATGCAAGCTCTGGGGCATTTCATCTTGCTCAGCCCCATCCTGCTCCAGCAGCCTTCCATGTGTGCCCCCTGCGCTCCATAAACTGCATCCCCCCCCCCAGCCCCGGAGCTCCCCCAGCCCCTGGCAAGGCACAGCCCCTGGCTCTGTGGTGCTGGCACCAGCCTGAGGAGAGGGGATGGACTGGGTGATGCAGCTGTGGTGTCCCCATCCCTTGCAGCTCTCCCAGCCACGCAGGCTCCGTGGGGCAGGGGGGCCAGCCCTAGGCTGCCTGAGCCTGGAAGGGGTGAAATAGCATCATGTCACCTCCATGCACCTTGTCACCACCAGCCCCGGGTGCCAGCGCAACCCCACAGCTGCCCCAGCTCTGTCTGGGGTCTCCCCAGCAGGTTTGACCCCCAGTCCAGGTTTCCCAGCTCTTGGCATCCTACCCCAGGCTCCATCCTGCCTCTGCCCCCCCCCTCCCCATGCCCACCCTGGCGCTGCAGGATGCCCAGCTCCGCATCCCGCTGAGGGGTGCCCATCTCCACCCAGGAGGTCCCCACGGGTCACTGCCCTGCACAGGGACTCCTTCCCATCCCTGGCCAGGGGAAAAGCCAAGAAACCAGTTCTGAGGCCCCTGCCAGTCCTGGGAAGCTGCCCCAGGCTGTAGTTCGGGCCCCAGGAGTGGGGTTGTGGCTCGGGTGAGGGGTGAGGCCTGTTCCAGGGTGATTCCCTGGCACCCCTCCCTCGGTGCCTCTCGCCCCAACAGTGTCTCCTCCAGCCCCCCGGGGTGTTGTTCTCCTCCCCCCCACCCCCGTTCCCATGGAGGAGCGGGACATTAGGGACATCACACCCCTCCCACGCCCACCGCCCACTGCCCTCCCACACCCGGGCCTGGGGTTGGCGGCTGCCTGGCCTCGGCCTTTGATCCCTGCCCCGCGGGGTCACCCCCTGCCGCCAGCATCCCCCAGCCCCCAGGACGGGTGGAGCTGGATCCAGCCCTGACCCCTCGGCTGGGTGTCCTGCCGTGAGCAGGGACAGCCCCCCACACCCCCCACAGCCCCCAGACCTCATGGCTCCCACAGCTCCCACAGCCCCCACACCCCCCATGCCCACATCCCACAACCCCACAGTCCCCTGCCCCCACACCCCAAACCCCACACCCCCCACACCCTCCTGCCCCCGCATCTCACAGCCCCCACACCCCATACACTCCCACACCCCACACTCCCAACACCTCAGACCCCCCACAGCCCACTGCCCCCACACCCCACACCCCACAGCCCCCACAATCCACAGCCCCCACACCCCACAGCCCCCACACCCCACACCCTCCACACCCCACACCCCCACAGCCCACTGCCCCCACAGCCCCCACAGCCCCCACACCCCACAGCCCCCACACCCCACACCCCATACACTCCCACACCCCCCAGACCCCACACCCCATACACTCCCACACCCCACACCCCCCACACCTCAGACCCCCACAGCCCACTGCCCCCACACCCCAAAGCCCACAGCCCCCACACCCCCCTGCCCCCACACCCCACACCCCCCAGAACCCACACCCCCACAGCCCCCTGCCCCCACACCCCAAAACCCACAGCCCCCAAACCCCCCACACCCCCCACACTTCAGACCCCCCACAGCCCACTGCCCCCACACCCCAAACCCCACAGCCCCCACACCCCCTGCCCCCACACCCCACAGCCCCCACACCCCATACACTCCCACACCCCCCAGATCCCACACCCCCACAGCCCACTGCCCCCACACCCCAAACCCCACAGTCCCCACACCCCACAGCCCCCACACCCCCCTGCCCCCACACCCCATACACTCCCACACCCCCCAGACCCTCCACAGCCCACTGCCCCCACACCCAAAACCCCACAGCCCCAACACCCCACAGCCCCCAAACCCCACATCCCCCCCACTCCCCAGCCCCCACACTCCCCCTCGGCCCCATGTGCAACAGGGGCACATCCCTGACCCCCAGCCTGGGCAAAAGGGAGATGGGGGTGTCTGCTGGGGCAGGCCCCCTCCAAAAAGCAGAGGGGAGCATCTTCTTCCCCCCTCCAGTGGCTTTTCCAGCCTGGGACTGCGCTAACCTTTGGTGTGGCAGCAGCTCTCCCCCACCCTCCCTGGGGGGGGGGTGCATGTTTTTAGCTGACAAAGACAAGGAGAAAGGCAAAAGGAAAGAGCAGAAACAAAGAGGCACAGGCTCCTTTTTTGTGGGGTTCTGAGAGAAAATGGAAATGGCCCTGTGGAGGAAGGGAGGGGGGGAGCAGGGCCGGGGGGGCTCTCCAGGCATCTCCTGGAGGGGATGCGGGAAGATGCTCGGGGCCATGTGGCCTTTGGTGGCTTTGAAGTTCAGGGGAGGGGATGGTGGTGAAGGGCAGCGCCAGGACGCAGCTTCCCAGCCAGGCAGCTTCCCAGCCAGGCAGCTACATCACTCCCCGGGCCTGGGGGAGGGCAGCCCCCCCCCCCCCCACCTCAGCAAGGAGCCAGCCCTGGGGCAACGACACTGCAGCAGTGCTGGGAAGCAGCCTGGGGCAGTGGGAGTGATGGGGGTCGGATCCTGCATCCTCCCCCCCCCCCTTGTCACGCCTGCCGGTTGCCACGGCGACCTGGGAGCAGGAGCATCATTTTCCGACAGATTTTTGTTTTGCTGGGAAGGGGAGAGGCAGGTTGTGGGGGTTTTTGGAAGTGGGAGGGGGGGGGGTGGTGATCCAAAGGCAGTGTGGTTGGAAAGAACAGGAAGGTCTCTCCCAGTTGCCCCAGTCTCCAAGGAGAACCCACATTCCCACTGCAGACCCAGCCCGGGCAGTGGGTTCGTGCTGGAATGAGCATCCTTCCTCCAGCCCAGAGGGATGCTGTGGGTGGCTGGGCTGGGCTGGCTGTGGGGCTGTCCCCACCCACCCTCCTCTGTCCTCACTGGGGGTGAAGGCACCTACCCCTGCTCCACCCCAGCACGGGCTCTTGGAGCTGAGCACTCATCAACCCAAAAATCCCACTCTGACCTCCTGGTGCTGCTTCCTCCCCACGTGCCCATCTGGCTCCTGGGCCAACCTCCCTGGGGAGGGCCCACAGGCACAGGGGTGCCCCAGTTTCCTCCAGCCCTTGAGCCCCCCTGTCTGCCACCACCCCGTCCTCTCCAGCTCTGCGCTGCCCACGGCTGCGCCACTGACCCAGTTCCGCGGCGCTCCGGTGTGCCGGGGCTGTGCCGCAGAGCTGCTGGCTGCCCACGGCGCCTTCCCGGGCTCTTGGCAGCCCTGGGGAGCCCCTGGAGATGGGGGGAAGCACCTTCCAAGCGCTGAGCTGTGCAGGTCTCTCTCTCCCTCGCAGAGCTGGAGCGGTTCCTGGTGTTTGCTGGGGCTGGAGAAGGGCTCTGGCAGCGGCAAGAGGCTCTGCACCATGGCCAGGGCTGCCCTGACCCTGCTCCCAGGCTGGTGCCTCACATCACCCTCAGCACCTCTGTGGGGCAGGGACCTGCCCCAGCCCCAGCCCCCGCCCAAACATTCCTCCAGAGGCAGGAAAGGATCTGGTATCACTCCAAAGCCACGGATGCGCCTGCGGCTGCCACGCACAAGGGAGGTGTTGGAGGGAACGTGGCCGAGCCCCGTGGCACAGCCACACGCTGTGACACGTCCCTGCCCATGTCCCTGCCCCACCATCACTCACCCCCTGGGCTCAGGGACCTACAGGGAATGCCCAGCACACCCCACAGCAGAGCAGGGGCTGGGATTTGAGGCCGTTACCCACGCTGTGCTTCCCGTTAGCACAGCTCCTTCCCGCTTCCACCATGGATGTGACATGGCTCTGGTCCCACCTGCGTGTGGGCTAGGGGGCCCAGGGGACACACCGTGATGCTCCTGCTGTGGCAGAGCCTGAGGCTGTGGGGCGGGGGAGAAGAGGATGGGATGGGGCTGCCCCACATTCCAGGGCGGATGGCAGCTCCTCTCTCTGGAGCTGGGAGAGGTGTGAGGATGGATCACCTCGGTGCTGCTGCCCAAGCCACAGATGGAGGTGGATGTCCTGCTTGTTCTCCCAGCTCTGGAACCAGCACTGGGCAGCACAGGCTGGGATGCCACGGCCACACTTGGTGTGGGCAGCGCCGGACGTCCCCTACTCACAGCCCTGAGCAAAGCCTGTGACTGTCATCCTGGGCCTGGGGTGCACCTGGGGGTGAAACACCCCGATCCTGGGGCCATGCTGACTTCAGCAATTCCCATTTCAGGAGGCTTGACCTCCTCCCGGCCCCATGCTTGCTGACACATCACCCTGCAGACATCGCCAGGGCACCTGGCTGCCCTCCTGTCCTTTAATGAGCTCCCACTCTGTCTGAGAGACCCCCCCCAGGGTCCGCCCCCACCTTTGCAGGCGACTATCGATCCGCTGAGAGCTTCACATCTCCAGCAAGAGCTGCTCTTCAAATGCCTTTGCCGCCAGCGCTGCGCCGGGCATCGATCCGGCGCCACCTTTCATGTCCTCACTGCACCCCTTCCCTGGGCTGCCCTCAGCTTCATCCGCTGCCCATCCCGCTCCCGGCCCCTCAGCCCCCTGCCCCACAGCCACACACAGCTGCCCCCCTGCCTCAGTTTCCCCACCTGCAAAGTGTGGGGCTCAGCAGTGCCGGCAGCGGGGCTGGGGCCAGCTCTGCCCAATGGCACCTCCCGAGATGCACGTGGCACATCTGGGTGCCCAAACCCACTCTGCCAGGGGACAAGATGCTCAGCTGGTCCCCATGTCACCCTCCCACACCCACCGTCTCTCTCTGCGCATCCTCTCGCCTCGCCGGGACCTCGCTCTGCCCGCTTGGGCCAGACGCCCTCGTGCCGCTTGCCAGGGGACCCGCTTGGGCACAGCCCCCCGTTGGCTTTCCCAGCTCGTCAGGGCGCGAGGCGGAGGAGATGACATCCCCGCTCCTGCCAAGACAAACACGGCGCCTTCCAAACACGCAGGCCTTGGCAAGCCCCTGCCTGGGCCATCGATCACCGCGCCCGCCGCGCTTCAGCCTCACGCAGCCCGGACAGGCTCAGAGCAGGGGTGGTGGTGGGGGGGGAGCAGCGAGGGCTTTAGGGGGGGGCTCTCAGAACACCCCCCCTGTCCCGCTGTTGTCAGCTGGAGGATGAAGCACCCGGCTTCATCCCTCTCCTGGGACCGGGGCTCGGCCTGCGCTGCTGGGGCCCACCCGCCGCTGCCGCAGGGTGCTGGCGATGCCGGGGTGGCGGGGGGGGGGGGTTGATCGCCGAGCCCTTGGCACGCAGAGGGTGCCTGGGGTGGGGACAGCGTGTCCCTGGGGTGCTGTGCTGAACCGAGGGTGCCCCGCAGCTGGCTGGGCCCCGGGTGGAAAGTTGGCTGGAGGCAGCTCCAGGCTCTTACAATAATAAACCCGGCACCGCACGGGCCCAGCTATCCCAGGCATCTGCGGGAGGGGGCCCGGGGGCAAAGGGCAGTTGGGGAGGGTAGGCAGGGTCTGTCTCCTCTCCCCCGGGGGGTCCTGGGGTGGTGGCATCACCAGCCAGCCCTTAGGGAGGGCTGGAGGCCTGAATCCTGCCCGTCCCTCCGGGGCCCAGGCTGCGGGCTGGAGCGGTGGAGGCAGCGGCTGGGCGATGGAGGCTCCTTCCCCACAGCACCAGGCTGAGCTGTGCTGGGACAGGGGGGCTGTGGCACTGCTGCCTCTATGCACCGAGCTGGGCCGTTCTCAGCAGCGAGGAGAGGGAGCCTTGGGGGGGATCCTTGGGGAGAGAGAGAGAGAGAGCCCTGGGGGGGGTCCCACTGTTGGTGCTCCTGCTCCCCTCCACCACCAGCCCCCACCCATGGGGCAGACCTGCAGCTGGAGCTCTTCTGGGGGCTGGGGCACCCCCAGCATCCCTTAGGAGGAGAGTGCTGGGGTGAGGCTCCACATCCTTCTGCCCTCCCTCCCCAGCTCCTCCATCCCCCAGTCCCTGCACCCTGATGAGTCCCTACATCACCCCCCACCCCAGCCCCTGCATCCTGCCAAGCCCCATGCCCCCCTTCCCAACTGCAGTCCCCCACCCTGCACAGCCCTGCCTGCAGTGGGGGTGTCCACTGCTGCCCCCCCCAAGCCCCAGCTCAGCCATCGCTGCCAACTCCCTGCCTCTGCCCAGCTTTCAGCAGGACGGTGCCAGGCTGTGGCACCCTGGGGACCCACGGGTCCCACCGTGAAGGGGACACTGGCACGATGGGGGTGTCACTCCCGAGGGGCAGCCTCAGCTCCTGGGGCAGCAGAGGGTTAAGCTGCCGTCTGGCAGGCGGGAAGGGACGGAGAGGGGGGGCGTGGAGGAGTTTGTTTAATAGCTGGAGACAAGCTATGCAGCTGTGCAGGTCGGACGGGCCCTGCAGTGCCCCCCCCCACCCCCGACCCCTGCTGCCCTCCCCCTCCCCAACCCTGCCTGGGCAAGGCTCACTGGGCAGCCCCAGGGCAGGCAGGGCTGGGTGGACAGGCTGGCTGGCATGGGGCTAGTGTGGGGCTGGTGTGGGGCTGGCGTGGGGCTGGTGTGGGGCTGGTGTGGGGCTGGCGTGGGGCTGACATGGGGCTGGTGTGGGGCTGGTGGGGGCTGGTGTGGAGCTGGCATGGGGCTGGTGTGGGGCTGGCATGGGGCTGGAGTGAGGCTGGTGTGGGGCTGGTGTGGAGCTGGAATGGGGCTGGTGTGGAGCTGGAACGGGGCTGGTGTGGGGCTGACATGGGGCTGGCATGGGGCTGACATGGGGCTGGTGGGCTGGTGTGGAGCTGGCATGGGGTTGGAGTGAGGCTGGTGTGGGGCTGGTGGGGACTGACATGGGGCTGGTGGGGGCTGGCATGGGGCTGGAGTGAGGCTGGTGTGGGGCTGACATGGGGCTGTTGTGGGCTGGTGTGGGGCCGACATGGGGCTGGTGTGGGGCTGGTGGGGGCTGGCATGGGGCTGGAGTGAGGCTGGTGTGGGGCTGGCATGGGGCTGGAGTGAGGCTGGTGGGGACTGGCATGGGGCTCACATGGGGCTGGTGGGCTGGCATGGGGCTGGCATGGGGCTGGTGGGCTGGTGTGGGGCTGGTGGGGGCTGGTGTGGGGCTGGCACAGGGCTGGCGTGGGGCTGGCATGGGGCTGGTGTGGGGCTGGCGTGGTGCTGGCGTGGGGCTGGTGTGGGGCTGACATGGGGCTGGCGTGGGGCTGGCACGGGGCTGGTGTGGGGCTGGCGTGGGGCTGGCAGCTGGGGACTGTCAGCAGGGTTACAGAAAGCAGGCTGCCTCCCCAGCAGCGCGCAGGCAGTGCCAGCCAGGCTGTGGGGGGGGAAGGGGGGGGACAGCACTGCCCAGGCTGGCAGCAGGAGCTGGCACAGAGGGCTCCCAGCACCCGAGCTCCCCACCCAGGGCGATGCTTCAGCTCCAAGGAACCACATGAGGGGCTGAGCAGGTCCCAGGGTCCCCGTGGGCTCCCTGGGGTGGGCAGCAGCGGGTCGGTCCCTAGGCTGGCACAGTGGGGCCACCAGACCTGGTCCAGGCATCTCCCCACCACCCGCCTGCCAGATCCCTCCTGGCATTGTCCTCCTTGCTGGAGACACCCCCCCACTGCATCTCCTCCTTGGGGATACCCACCCTGGCACCCACAGCCTGGGGCCAGTGAGCTGGAGACCCCCGGCGGGTCCGAGGAGGAGGCGTGAGACGGAGGCAGGCGGGGGACAGATGGCCGAGCACGACGCTGGCACGGGCTGTGCCAAGGCATCCGGGAGCTGCCCGGGGCTCTGGCATCGCCAGGCAGCAGGGCCAGGGAGGAGAAGGGATGGCAGGGAAAGGGGACATGGGGACAAGAGCAGCAAAGGGGGTAGGGGTGGGAATGGGGGCAGGAACGGGGCTCGGGGCAAGGATAGTGATGGGAATGGGAACTGGGACAGGAAAAGGTGTGGGAATGGGGATGGGGTGGGAACGGGGACGTGAACAGGTGTGGGGGTGGGAATGGGGGTAGGGACAGGAATAGGGATGGGGACAAGGATAGGGGTGAAAACATGGCTGGGGATGGGAAGGGGACAGAGACAAGGCCAGGGACATGGGGCTGGCGATGAGAATGGGCAACAGGTACCAGACAGGTACCCCCAAGCCAGCCCTGCAGTGAGGGGCAGGGAGGTGGAATCAGCTCAGAGGAGCGGGGCAGGCAGCTGCCTGCAGCAGTGGGGTGAGGGGGCTGCTTTAGGGTGTCCCACCCCAGGGAGAGCTTGTGCTGAGGGGAGGGGGCTGAGGGTCTGCACATGAATGGGGGGGGGGGGAGAGGGGGGTGTAGTGACCCAGCCCTCAGAGAGCCCTGGAGGTGTAAAGAGGCTGGAGACCAATTAACCTCACTGGTTAATTAGGACAGGAAGCCACAGGCTTAAAGTGTAGCAGGGGAGAAGGAGGTTTATGGGGAAGGCTGATGGATGGTGCTGGGATGGGAGGGAGCAGGGCCCTGAATGGCTGGGCTCTGGGTTAATGATACACCAGGAGGGACCGGGACCCTTTCCCTGCTGCTGAGCCGGGGTTTGCAGGGATGGGGAGGGGGCAATGGGGGGACCCAGCCACATGGGCCTGGCTCCAGCACTGAGGGGGTGGATGGGGGTAGGGCTGGGACCCCCTCACCTGCCTGGTGTCACCCCCCCCAGTCCCCCAGCACCAGGCAGGTAGCGTGTGCGTGGTGGGGGTGGGCACAGGGGGGTGGCTGAGAGCCGCCTACGGCGGCGGCTGCCCCAGTTTAAGTCGCTGCCAAATGTGTGTCACCACCCCCAGAAACTGCAGCCTGGGGCCTGGAGCCTGTGCCAGAGCCAGAGGCCCAGGAATGCCACGAGCCTGGGGACCTGCCGAGGCACCGGCAGAGGGGAGGGGGTACCCCAAAGCATCGCCCAGCTCACCAGCTGTGCGGGGAGAACGTGAGATGGGGAATTCAGGACAGGCCTTTGTGTTCAGCCCAGACCAGAGAGACTGGGGCTCTGGGGGGTGGAGGGGAAGATAAAACCTCTCCTTAGAAATTCTTTTATCCCAGGAAGCTCCTGCGTATCAAGTTTCGGCCATTTATTTGTGCTGCTGGCGGGGCCACGGCGGCTGCCCCCTGCCTCACACAGGGCGGCCAGTGTGACCAGAGAGGCTGGTGACAAACCCTTGGGTTTCCAGAGGAAGCTGGAGGAGATCATGAGGGTGGAAGATGGAGCTGGTTATCTTTGGGGAGCCAGCCCCTGGGAAAGGAGGCGGCACAGGGCCTGGTGGGCGCCCCAGGCCGTGAGCTGGAGATCCGGCCCTGCAGACTGGGCCCTCTCCCTGGGGTGTGACTGGCAGGTTGGGAAGGGGTATCTGGGGCAGCATGGGGGGGGCTGCACTCGGGGGAGGAATTGCTCTCCTGCTCTGTCCTGTGGCCCTTGTGCTGGGACAGTCTGAGCTCCTGCCCAGGGACCTGAGCGCGGAGGTTCTGGGACCACGCTGGGACACATGGCCCAGGCCCACGCACGCACATGGTGGGTCCCAGATCAGGGCACCTTCCCCTCCAGCACTCTATTTTGTTTCAGTTTCACAGAGTCCTGAATGCCCTGTCACGCCCTGTGCAGGAGTGGGGCAGCAGGAGAGCTGGCAACCCTCTGGATGGGCCCTCTGAGGCCAAGGGGGGAGGTCTGCCTAGGGCAGGGGGTATGGAGCTGAGTTCCATCATCCTTGCAGGGATTATATCCTTATCCAGGGTCGGAGGCAGCACCACAACGTCCCCAGCCTGAAGAGAGCAGAGCTGATACATGGTCCTGGTGTCTGAAGGGCTCCAAGGTGCCCAGCTTGGAGTGGGAAGGACCAGGGCAGAGCTGTGGGGCTCAGCTGCATGGCACCTGCCCACCGCTGCCTCGGAGGGAGGCATGCTGGGGGGGGGGATGCAGGGGGACTGGCGCTGTGCCAGCAGATCCCAGAGCAGAGGGATGCTGGGGGAACTGGTGCTGGGATCAGGCGGGGACCAGCAGATCCCAGAGCAGAGGGATGCTGGGGGAACTGGTGCTGGGATCAGGCGGGGACCAGCAGATCCCAGAGCAGAGGGATGCTGGGGGAACTGGTGCTGGGATCAGGCGGGGACCAGCAGATCCCAGAGCAGAGGGATGCTGGGGGAACTGGTGCTGAGATCAGGCGGGGACCAGCAGATCCCAGAGCAGAGGGATGCTGGGGGACCTGTGCTGGGATCAGGCAGAGACCAGCAGATCCCAGAGCAGAGGGATGCCGGGGGAACTGGTGCTGGGATCAGGCGGGGACCAGCAGATCCCAGAGCAGAGGGATGCTGGGGGAACTGGTGCTGGGATCAGGTGGGGACCAGCAGATCCCAGAGCAGAGGGATGCCGGGGGAACTGGTGCTGGGCCGGGATCACGGGGGGCTGGCAGGTCTCGGGGCTGGCAGTGCAGAGGGAATGGTTGGGGGGAGGGATACTCCAGCAGAGCCCGGGGGGCGGGATGCCAGGGGCGCAGAGCAGGGCGGGGATCACCTGTCCCCCTTGGGCCGGGGGCTGGGGTCACCGCGGAGGATGGGGGGGGGGTGTGTAAGCGGGGTGGGGGCGGCAGAAGGAGCCAGGTGGGGCCGGGGGAAGGAGCCCCGGTGGCTGCCGCGCGTGGGAGGCAGCCACCCTCCGGAGCCGGAGCTCTCACAAAGCCGCCGGTTCTCCCGGGCCCCGCTCCCCGCCGCCCCCCGCCGCCCCGGGCTGCCCCCCGCCGCCCTCCTCGGCAGACAAAGGAGGGACGGCGCTCGACGATTCGCCTCCTTCCCGCCGTCGGCAGGAGGGCGGCGGGTGCCGGAGCCTCAACCGAGCCGCCCGCGGGCCCGCCCGACGGGGCGCCGCCGCCACGGAGCAACAAAAGGCCGGAGCCGGAGGTGAGCGGCGGCGGCGGGGGTGGCGGCGGCGGGCCTCGAACCCGCGGCCCCGGGGCTCGAACCCGCGGCCCCGGGCGGCGCGGCGGGCGGGGGCGGGGCTATGCAAATGCCGCCCCCCGCGGCGAGCACACGGGCTGCGGCGCCCAGCCGGGGCCGGGCCGCCGCCGCCGCCGCTGCCGCTCCCCCCCGGCCCCCGCCCCGCCCCGCGCCCCGCCCCGCCCCGCCGCCGCCGCTCCACGGGCCGGGGCCGCGGCGGTAGTCGCGGCCGCGAGATGGCGGGGGGCCGCGGGCGCTCGGCGCGGCGCTGAGCCCCGCCGCCCTCCGAAGCCCCCCCCGCCCGCCCGCCGGTGGGACGCCCGCAGAGGTAAGGGCGGGGGCGGGGACGGGACACGGAGGGGGGACACACACGGGCGGCGGAGCGGGGCCCGGCGGGGGGGACGCCCCGAGAAAACTTTCCGGGGCTCGGAACTCCGGCGTGTGCCCCCCCCACCCCCCCCTGCCTCCCCACGGTACCCCCACTCCCCGTTCCCCCCCAGCCGCAAGTTACGGGTGGAGCGGGCAGGTGGGGCGGGGGGCGAGGGGGCTGCGGTGCCTGCGGTGCGGTGCTGGGACCCTGCCCCGAGCTGGCAGCGGCGCTTTGCAGCTCTCCCGCGCTTTGCGGGGGGACAGCACCGGGGCCGGAGGTAGGTGGGGGGGCGGCGGGGGATGGGGGGGGGGGAGGGCGGCTCTGCCGGTCCCCCAGCACCGGGGGTCCGCGGCCAGGCGGGAGCGCCCGGGTCCCGCTCGGGGCGGGGGGCGGTCAGCGGGGATCGCGCCGCGGGAGGCTGGCAGGGAGCTGGGGGGGCGGGTGGGCGCCCGGGGATGGGGTGCTGGGTGGGGGACACACACACACACATACGGATACGACACGCGCGGCAGAGTCGCGTCCCCGTCCCTCCCTCCGTGGGGCAGCCCGGCGGGACGCGGGGCTGGAGGAGGAGGGGGGGGGGGTGGAGGGGCAGCGGCTCCCCCCGGGGCCAGGCCGGGCGTGCCAGAGGCGCAAAGTTGTGTAAAGTTATTCCCGGGGCGCGGGGCCGCGGCGGCCAATTACCGGTAGTAATTTATTGCACAGCCTTGATTTTTTTGTCTTCCCCCCCCCTTTCTTCCCACCCCCCCGTACCCCCGTTCCCCCCTCCGGTGTCACGGCGCTGCCCCCCCCGGGTCGCCTGCGGTTCTCCCCGCTCCCCAGGCTGACCGCGCTCCCGCTGGGACCCTGCCGCCGGCAGCCCTGCGCCGGGGTCTTCCCCCCTCTATCCATCCATCCATCCATCCATCCCCCCTTCCCCCCCCCCCCAAAAAAAAAGAGGGATCCCAAGCCCGGCTGAAAAGCCCCTTCCCCAAATCGCTCCAGCCCGGCCTGGGGCGGGGGATGAAGCCGAGCGAGATTCTGACCTTTCCCGTGACGGCACCAGCAATGGCCAAACTTTAATTGCCACCCGCGTGCACACCCCCACTGCGCTTCCCCCACCCCCCCCGTCCGTGTGTGTGTTCCCCCCTACCCCCAAATATATAGAATTAAGGAAATCAAAGTGGGATCCCAGCCCGGGCCAGGCCGGGAGCGGGGGAGGAACGTGGCCGCTCTCCCCGGAGTTCCCAGTCTCCCCGAGCGCCGCTGACCCTGGAAGCGGAGATTGCCCGGCCCAAGGTGCGCTCCAGCCCCCGGTGCCCCCTCTGCTTCCTCGGCATCCGCCTTGCCCGGCCCGGGCCCGGGTGCCCCCCATCGCCCCCGGCCCTCGCCCCCCTCCTCGCCCGGCGCTCGCTGCGCTCCCTCCTCTCCCTCTTTTTCCTTTGTTTGCCATCTCGCTCCCTGGCTCTGACGCGCACGCCGCTCCATCCAAACGCAAGAGTGGGATTTGCCAGAATTATTTCCTAAAGCTGCCGGGGGGTGCGTGTGTGCGCTGGGTTTGGGGATGGGGATGGGGACGGGGACGGGGTGGGGGGCGCGGGGTGTCGTATTTAACCCTGGCCAACTGGAGTTTGGGCTGGTGGAGGAACTGGGGGCTCCCGCTGTCCCGGCCGGCGCTGGTGGGAAGGGCAGAGCCTGGGAACGGGTGGGAGAAGCGGGGTGGGGGCAGCTGGAAGGAGGGGGGGGATCCCGTGCCGGTACGATGGAACGGAGCGGGCTGGGAGCCGGGGGAGGGGGGGCTGGGTTGGGGAGAGGGGCACGTCGAAATATGTACCGGCTCCAAGGGCGTGGGGAGGGGGGTTAAAGCAATACACGGAGCCCCAGGCCCCGGCGATGCCGCGGCGCCCCGGGTCTTGCCCTGCCAGCCGAGGAAGTGCGTCTCCGGAGGGGCCCGCCCGACGGACACGGCCCCGCGCCCTGGTGCCGCTCCAAGTCGGGCGGCCTCATGGTGGGCGCTGCGCCCCGCGGGAGGGGCAGGCCGGACCACCCAGGTGGGCTGTGGGCAGGAGCCGGGCGCGCAGGATTGTTCCCCCCCTTGGCAGCTCGGCATCCCTCTCCCGGGCTTCCCAGCCATCTCTCCGGCACCTTTGGCTGCACCCCAGGGGCTGTGCAGTGGCAACTGGCAGAGCCCCTGGAAGGTGTGTCCCCGTGGGGGTGGCATGGTGGGGACCCCCCCCTCCAACCTCCACGCTCCCCAGTGCAGTGTGCTGGCATGCAGCACCCATCCCTGCAGCACAGAGCCCTTTGGCTGGGCTGCCTGGGCGCTCCCTGGGTGCCCGAGTCCACTCAGGTACCACATCCCATCCCGTGGGGCACAGTGCATCCCACCCAGGCACAGCACATCCCATGGGGCACAGTGCACCCCGTGGGGCACAGCGCATCCCGCACAGCTCTCCAGGGAGGCAGGGGGTTTCCAACTGGGGGCCTCCCCCCAAATCCTGCCCTAAGCCTCCTGGAGGGTGCTGTCTCGGGAAGGAAGGGGACCAAAGCCTGGGGGGGTTCGTGTGCCTCCCTGGGAGGGGCAGGGGGTATGCTGGGGGCACTGCGCCGTGCTGTGCCGTGCCGGGTGCGTGTGTGGCTTGCTGGAGGCGGCTTGGCGGGCGCTGCTGGGTGCCGAGCCCCGGGGAGCCCAGCTGCCTGGCACATAGGCAGGGCTGGGTTTTTTCCCCCCTTCTTTTTCTTCCTCTTTTATTTATGAAAAAAAAAAACCCAACCCTTTTCTTTTTTTTTTCTTTTGGTACGTTCTTGGAATAATGAAGTCCAGATTTCCTTCATGTTGGAAAGATCTGATCCCGGCGCTGCTCACTGCGGCTTCGCTGGGGGCTGGGAGGAAAGGCAGGGGGGGAATGGGAGAGGGCTGGAGCTGGGACCCCTCTGGTGCTGGTGCGAAGGGAGGGGGGCAGCCTGGCAGGGCGGGGATGCTGCAGGTTTGGGGAGGGGGGGATGCTCCTCACCTGGGCAAGGCTCGCTGGTGTGGCTGGAGGAGCGCACCGCAGTGCCGCTTGCCGCCGCGCCTGCCTCGCCCTGCGCACTCGGCTGGGTACCCGAGGAGGTGAGGCTGGGCACCCCCCAATTCCTGCCTACACCCCCCCCCCACCACCACCACCCCCCCACCCCCCCAAGCCTTCAGGGTGGGGCTGGGCTGAGTCCCCCACCCGGGGTTGGCTGCCAGCCGTGTCCCCAGAGGATGCTGCGTGCCGGTGGGGTGATGCGGAGCGGGATGGGCAGATGCGGGACTTGTATCTCTTTTTGGGGGGGCAGAGGGGTGCAGCAAACTTGACTTCCCTCCCCCTCTGTGCCTTCTCTGGCAGGCTTGGCCCCCCCGGACTCCCGTCGACCTCGGCGCCCACCATGCCCGTGGTCGGCGCGCTGCTGTGGGCCTCCCTGCTGACTCTGGGCTGGCGGGCTGCCCACGCCAGGGACCACGGCCCCCCTGCCCCACGTGTCCAGCTCTCCTTCAAAGGTAAGAGCCCGGCGGCGCGAGCTGGGACCCCGAGGAGCTAGGGGAGACCAGTGGCACCCCCACTCCGTGCTGCTTCTGGTCCTGCTGCACCCCCAGGCATCTCTGCGGCGATCCCTACACCAGCATGGTTGAGCTCCCAGTCTGTCACCGCTCCCCACCCCAGGCTGGGGGTGCTGGTAGCCTGCCCAGTCCCCCCCCCTCTCCCCAGTACACTCCCTCTTGCAGGTGGGTGGCTTCCTCCATCTGGTGAAGCTGGGTGCCAGGGTGTGGGGAGAACCCCGAGTCCACCCCCACGCTGGTATTAAGGACCCCCCCCACCCCCCCTGCTGCTGTTAATGCCAGGGTGCTGGCAGGGAGCTGGCGATGGGGTGGCGGGGGGGACGATGCCAAGGGGCTGTGGGGAAGGGGCTTACCCCTTTGTTAAGCCGGCTCTGGGAGCTGGGGGGGACAGCCCAGGGGCAGCTGTGGGGTACCTGCTGGCACCAGGATTCTGAAGCAGCGGGGCTGCTCTTGCTGTGGGGGTGCTGGAGGGGGTGGAGGTGTGGGGGGCACGAGCCCGGGCTTGGGGTCACAGACCTCGAGGAGTGGAACAGGACTTGTCCCCCTCCCCTCATGGTGCTGCCGTCGCCCTGGGGACCCCATGGGCGCTGTCCCTGGCTTGGACACGTCCCAGCCTGGGGATGCATACCCGGGGGGGTGGGTGGCAGGCACGTGGAGCCTCGTGTCTGCCTCCCCTTTGGGGTGCTGGGGGGGATGAGTGGGGGCCGTGCTGCAGTGACATCCCACTGCACTGTCCCAGCGTGCCATCGTGCTCTCTGAACCGCTGGGCCATGGGTGGCTGTGATCCAGCGGAGCCGGGCCGGGGGGGTGCCGGGGGCCAGGGGGGTGCTGGCAGGCGTGGTGTGGGCAGGCTGAGCTGCTGTGCTTGGGGCTGTTCTGGGCAGGAAAATGGCTGGTATGAAGGTGCTGGGACAAGCCCAGGCTGGAAAGGCGTGAGGGTTCCTCCTCCCGGGGCGGCGGGCGCCGCGCTCCTCCCAAAAGGCGCTGCTGGGGGATTTTTGGGGGCTGCTTTAGGTGCTGCTGTTCCCCACACAGGGGTGAACCCCAGTGAGAGGAGGCTCTGGCTGGACCCAGTGCCCACCCCCTGTGATGTGTGTAACACCTGCCCTGTGCCCCAGCCGCCAGCACGCTCTGTGGCGCGGGGTTAATTCGGGATGAGCGACGCTGTGGGGTGGGGGCTGCCTTGGGGGTGCTTTTCGGTGGGGCAGAGGTCCCTGGCCGTGCCCAGGAAGCTGTGAGCATCACCCCAGTGCTCCCACTGGGCTCTCTGGTCCCTCTCTGTCCTGGCAGGGATGTGCTGGATCCCTGCACGCTGGTGTGGGGTGTGGGGGGTGCTGCTCACCCCTTCCCTGCCTGCGCTGCTGCAGGGAGGAGAATGAGCCCAGGGTCTTCCTCAGGGGCTCAGCCGGGAGCTGCGCTGAGCTGCCGGGAAGCGCCTGCCCCCCGGTCAATAATCCCTGCGCAGCCTCCTGGAAGCCGTGGGGCCGAGGGGCTTCCCAGCCAGCCCAGCCCTGGGGGAGCCTGTACCGGTACCTACATACCCGGGGCAGCTGAGCAGGCAAGGGGAGCCGGGCTGCGGGACACTGGTGTGATGAGTTGGGCTGGGCTCTGCCGGCGGGGCCGTGGTGACTGTCGATGCAGGCGCGGCTGGAGGGATGCTGCTGGGGTCGGGGGGGGGGGGGGGTGGGTCCCCACCGGCAGCATCCCCCCCCGTGGGACCGAGGTGGCCGTGGCCTGGCACTGACACCTGGCGGGGTGCCGGCGGGGAAGGAGCTGGTGCTGGCAGAGCCGCTGCGTCCCCGTGTCCCCCCCCCCCCCGTCCCCCCCCCAGCAGGCTCCTCGCCTCGGCCACGCTGCCTGGAGCCGGGCCAGCCCCGGGAGCGTCTCCGGGTTTGTTTGCCTTTGCTTGTTATCGCGCCGGAGGTTTGTCGCAGCTCCCTGGGGCCTGCGTCATCCTCCACAGAGCCCCAGCTCCCCCAGTGCTTTCCAGAGGACGCCTAACCCAGCGCAGCGCTGGCAAGGGGGCCGGAGCCAGGCTCCCTGGCCCCGCAGCACGGTGAGGGGGCTGGGGAGGTCCTTCTCCCCCATCCTGTGAGCGCAGTGGGTCCCTGTCCCTCTGTCCTCCCTCTCAAGGCTTTCCTGTCTGTGTGTCGGCAGGAGGAAGGTGACCGGCACGGAAAGAACAGCCCTGGGAGTGGCTCTGGCGCGGGTCCCTTTTGCCAACAGCTCTTCCCAGATCCCAGCCTGGTGCCGGCCAGAAATAGGATGGATATTTTTAATCATCTCCTTGCTAACAGTACCCCCCCCCCCCCCCCCCCTTACACACACACATCCTGCAGCCCCCCTCTCATCCAGGCCTGCTCTGGGCTGGGGGCTTTGGCACAGGAGGGAGTGCTCCGTGGTTTCCCTGCGAGGATGCAGGAGGTGATGGTGGTGGTGGTGACGATGATGATGGTGATGGTGATTCATCCCTCCCTGTCCTGCTCCCTGGCCAGTGTGGGAAAAAACGTGCGGGAAGGAAGGGTGGGCGCTCGCCCCGCATCACGGCGGGAAGCCCTCAGGGTCAGGGCTCTCCATGGGGCTTCAAAAGGGGGAGCTGCTCCCCCCCATCCCATCCCATCCCATCCCCCCATCCCGTGACGATGGGAACAGCCATGCCTGCACCTCTCGGAAAGGCTGTGGCGAAGGTCCAGCTGGGGGGGGGCAGCCCCGGCCAGGAGGGGCCGGGTGAGAGGCAGGGCCAGTTCCTGCAAGGGAAGAATGGCTTTGAAAAGAATAAATCAAGTGCTGGAGGCTCCTCTGGGCTCTGCCGCCGGCCCCCTGCGTGCCCGTGCTCCCCGTCACCTCGTGCCTCAGTTTCCCCTCCCACCCCGCTGGCATCTCAGCTGGCAGCCAGGGGCTGTCGGCACCCTTGATCCGGGGGCAGGGGGGTGGCAGATGGCTGGAGATCAGCCCGGCAAGGGGACTGTGTCCTCGGGGGGCCGCCCGGCGCCCTCCTAAGCTGTCACAGCTGTGGGCACCACTCGCTGGGATGAATGGGGGGGGGCTGGGGGGGGGGGGAGAGCGGCCCGGCCCCGGGGACGTGCCACGGGAACGTGACCCAGGGTGGGTCAGGGGGTGTGCTGGACCCCCATGCTGCTTCTTGGACCCCCCCCTCAAAGGTGGGGGTACCACCGGGCTGAGCCCGGGGCTCCTAAGAGGATTGCTGGGGCAGCTGGGGGGCTGCGCAGGGCACCCCACCCGCTGGGACCGGCTGCCGCCGGCGCTGGGCGGTGGCTGTGGAGCTCCCTAAGCTCCTTAAACCCCCCTCTGCCAAAAACGGCCCCAACCCCGCGTGATTCCAGCCCCCCCTGCCGCCCCTAAGCTCGTTATCCCTCAAATGAACGCCGCTCTGTCTGGAGCCAGCGTGGCCCCTGGTGGGGTCCTGGTGTGTCCCCCCCAGTTGCTGGGCTCTGCCTGGAGCCCCCCCTGGCTGCCCCCTGCCCCTCTGCGGGGAGAGAAGGGGGTACCTTCCCTTCCCTGCGAGGGAACACGAGGGGACAGCAGCTTTCTCACGACGGTGGTTTGTGGGGACCCCTCCCCTCAGTCCCTTTGCTTTGGGAGGGGCGAAGAGCTCCTTTCCGAGGGAGTTTTCCTGCCGCCGGGGGTGCCATGAGCATCCCCTGGACCAGTGGGGACTGGGGTCAGTGCCACCGAGGGATGCTCCAGCGCCAGTGCTGCTGGAGGGGCCGTGTCCCCCCACGAGCGGTTGGGGCTGGTTCTCTGGGGCATGAATCAGCGGTTTCGGCTGGAAAAACCCGCTCTTGCTTTTCGTTTTCCTTTTTTTTGGGTTTTTTTTTTACATTATTTGGCCGGCTGGTGGGATGAGCAGCCAGTGGGATGAGCACCCAGCCGGCAGGATGAGCACCCAGCCAGTGGGATGAGCACCCAGCCAGTGGGATGAGCACCCAGCCGGTGGGATGAGCACCCACCCAGCAGGATGAGCACCCAGCCAGTGGGATGAGCACCCAGCCAGTGGGATGAGCACCCAGCCGGCGGGATGAGCACCCAGCCGGCAGGATGAGCACCCAGCCGGCAGGATGAGCACCCAGCCGGCAGGATGAGCACCCAGCCAGCGGGATGAGCACCCAGCCAGCGGGATGAGCACCCAGCCGGCAGGATGAGCACCCAGCCGGCAGGATGAGCACCCAGCCGGCAGGATGAGCACCCAGCCAGTGGGATGAGCACCCAGCTGGCAGGATGAGCACCCAGCCAGTGGGATGAGCACCCAGCCGGCGGGATGAGCACCCAGCCGGCGGGATGAGCACCCACCCAGTGGGATGAGCACCCAGCCGGCGGGATGAGCACCCACCCAGCGGGATGAGCACCCAGCCAGCCAGCCAGCCTTTCATCCCCAGAGCTTTGGCCGGGGTGGCCGTGGCACCTGCCCCGGGGGGCTGGGGCAGCGGGAGGTGGGTGCGGGTCCAGGGTGATGCTCCCAGAGCAGGGGGGGGCTGGAGCTGGCCCGGGGTGGAGCCATTTCATCTCCCAGCTTCGGTTTCCTCCCACCTGTGAATCGGTTAAGTGGGGGGAAAAAAAGCTTGGTTGGGGGCCACGGAAACTCTCTTATTACATGTAATTAGCTTAATTACATCATAAATAACCCATCAAGGGGTAGCGGAGTGACGCTCAAACAAATAAGCAATTCCGCTTTCATCCAGCGACCCCCCCCGGGGATGCGATCAGCCCCGTGCGGGGCGGGGGGACCCCCCCATCCAATCCCCCCCCCCCCTCCTTCTCCCAGCACAGCACCCCCTCCCCAGCCCTCCCCTCCACGGGGCACCCGGGAAGCTCCAGCCTGGATGTCAGGCGGTGGGGAGGAGGATGATAAGGAGGGAGCATCCCCAGAATTGAAGGAGTGGGGGGGCGCACTTAAAGGGTTTGTGGGGTGAAACAGTGGGGGATGGAGCTGGGCTTTATCCCTGCTGGGATGTGGGCTTGGCCCCTGCGCTTCTCCATCGGCATTTGGAGGGGATCCATTGCCCCCCCTCCCCGGGAAGCAGGGGCTCCGGAGCGGTGCCGGGGCGGGAAGCGGTTATTGAATATAAACACACCGTGTAATTTACATGCTAATTATGTTGAATGCGCTACAAGCCCATAATTAGAAACTAATTAGGTGAGAGCGCCTGTAATTGGTTTTGGGGGGGGTGGCGGGATGCAGTGGTGGTGCACCTGGGGAGGTGAGCAGCTCCCATTAACCCCTTCGTGCAGTGCCCTGGTGATGTTTAGGGGGGTCGGGGGGGATTTGGGGGATTGGCAGGGTGTGAGCAGCCCTCTTCCCCCGGAGGTTTATCAGGGACCCTCCCCCAATCTGAGCCCCGGTGCCAGTGTGTGCCAGCGGGCAGGGATGGCTGACCCCCAGCCCCATGGGATGGCAGGGCTGGGATGTGAGCAGCTGCCGGAGCAGCCCCAGTTTGGCTTTCCAGGGGAAACTGGGCTTTGTGGGGTGTTTAATCGGGTGGGGCCGCTGCCGAGCATCCTCACCCCGCGTTCGGCTGCGGGTCTGAGGGGTTCCTGCCACCGGGGTGGTTGAATGTCGGGGGCCCCGAGCCGCGCTGGGGGGGGGCGAGTCCGGGGGGGCTGGGCAGGATGCTGCAAGGGGCCAGGTCCAGGGAGGGAACCCACCCCTCCGGGGTGCTGGGCGGCTCCCGGCTCCGGGCTGGGCAATTAAAAGGGGATTAGGCTCCCAGGCAGTCAAGGGAATCGGTGTTGGGAATGCGAGAGGCGATGTGCGCATCAGGGCGCATCCGCTAACGAGCGGCTTCTCCAGCCCCGGGGCACCCTCTGGTCCCGGGAGACCCCTGGGGCGGGTTTGGGGACCCGATGTGAGGGGGATTAGGTGGAAGAGTAGGTGGGTGACCGTTCGGGAGGTCAAGAGATTGGGGCGGGGGCCTCGCCCCCCACCCCCCACCCCCCACCTCTGCGTCCCCTTTGGAGAGGGCGTCACGGGGCAGCGGGTCTGTCACCGCCCTGCTTTGGGGGTGCCCCCTCTGATCGCTGGTGCGTGGGGGGCTGAATGGGGGTCCTGGCAGGGGGCCGAGGCCCTTTTGTGCTGCTGGCCCTATCCCCTGCCGAGCCTGGCGCTGCCCACCCCCACGGACGCCAGGCTCTGGGGGCCCTTTCTAGCACAGGACACCCCCCCCCCCCCCCCCGCTGCTGCCCCGGTGCTGCCTGGCTCGGCCCCCGGGATGATGGGGGGCTGGGGGTGGGAGCCCGTCCCCGGGGGCGCTGGCTGCGGGGCCAGGCTGTGGCACATGTGGGGCTGGCAGTGCGGGCGCTGGGTCCCCGGCACCTCTCCGGCTCCTCCGCCTGCAGCACCCCCCTGCCGGGGCTGCCCGGCCCCATTTAGGCTTTGAGCTCCAGCCCCCACCGACACCCGCATCCCTCAGGGGGGAGGTGGGCTCACCCCATGCCCCCGCGGGACTTGTGGGGTGCACGGACGCACCAGCTGTGGGGACCCCATGGGACATGCTGGGGACACCAGGCAATCGGCCTGGGCAACTGGGAGCATCTGGAGCCCAGATGGGAGGAGTGGGAGGAGCAGCACGCTGTGGGGCTGGCGGGTGGGCAGCCCCCACCCCCAGCCTGTGCCCTGTGCCGCGGTGGGGGGCACCCCCTGCCCGCCCCCAAACCGGCAGCACCCCCCCCCTCACGCCCCATGCTCACCAAGTCATGCCCATGCTGCAGCCTGGTGTGTTTCCAGTCCATGGGGTCTGGTACCTCCTGGCCTCAGGCTGCAGCTGAGCAGCAGGGGGGGGCTGCAGGTGGCACGGGTGGGCACGGCTCTGGCTGCACCCTGCACCCCGGTGCCGCCTCGGCACGTGCTCCTGTGGAGGGTCCCTGTGCTTCAGCTATCGGGGAGCGAGCACCCACCTTGCCCCCACAGTGTTCATCCCCCACCATCCCCCCCCCAGCCATGTCCCCAGGGTGCCCAGGATGGGGATGGATCTTTAGGGCACCCTTGGGGTGTTTCCCGCCCCCCCATGGGGCTGGGAGATGGGCAGGTGCCCGGCATCCCAGCTGGGCCAGCTGCTTTAGCCCTCCTGGAAGGTGGTGGGTTCCTTCCCAGCACCCAGCTGTGGCACCCCACTTTTCTCCTGTCTGCAGGGGGGTCCCAGGGTCAGCCCCCAGCTCTGGTCCAGCCCCAGTGCCCAGCACACCCTTGTGTGAAGGTCCAGACTGTGGGGTCAGGATGCTCGTGGGGACAGTGTCTCATGGGGGTGGCATCTGAAGGGGGTGGCACCTCCAAACGGGGTGGCGGTTGGGGCAGATGGCGTGCCATGGGAGTGGCATCTGGTGGCTGGGAGTGGCATCCCAAGGAGGTGGCACATCCAAAGTGAGTGGCACCTCCAAAGAAAGTGGTGTCCAGGACATATCATGTCCCATGGAGGTGGCACCTGACGGCTTTTGGTGGCATCCAAAGACAATGTCACCTCCAAAGCGGGTGGCGTCTGGGGCAGATGTCATCCCGTGGAGGTGGCATCTGATGGCTGGGGGTGGCATCCGAAGGGGATGATGTGGGAAAGAGGATGATGTCCCATTGGGGAGGCATCTGATGGCCAGGAGTGCCATTCGATGGCTGTTGGTGGCACCCACAGAGGTGGCACCTCCGGAGGAGGTGGCATCCAGGGCAGATAGTGTCCCGTGGGGGTAGGGTCCTCTGCCTCACTCGTGCCGTGGCCCCTGCCACGTGGTCCTTGGCATGGGCCCACATCATCTGCAACACTTCTGCCTTCCATCTGGCTGCCTCATTGCACTTGTGAATATTCATGACCCTCATTATCCTCTTTCATTCGGTGCTCCCACACTCGGGCTAAAAATAACTTCCCGAGGGGGGGATGGGGGGCGGGGGAGATGCTCATCCCCTCCCTGGGAGCCAGCTCCTTGGGGTCCCAGCTCCCCCATCTGAGGACCCAGCGGCCTGGCTGGCACGTGGGGACACAGGGCAGGAGAGGGATGGTGCCGGGGATTTTTGGTTGGGGTGCCAGGGACCCCCCATCTCAGTGAGGTGCTCAGCTCCCTGCTGGGGGTCCCCGATTTCCAGGTCCTGCCACCACCTCCCCTGGCCACTCTGGGTGGTCCCAGCCAGCCGTGGGCATTGTCCCATGTCCCATGTGGAGCTGGCAGCACGGTGATGCTCGTGGAGGGGGGGGGAGGTGGGCACCTCCTCCAGCAGGACACCCCCAGCTTGGGGGGCTTGGGTGACGGGGCAGTGGGGAGGGTGGGGGTCCCGGGGTGCTGACGCCGGCCCCTTTGCCCCGCAGAGCTGAAGGCGACGGGCACGGCGCACTTCTTCAACTTCCTCCTCAACTCCAGCGACTACCGCATCCTGCTGAAGGACGAGGACCACGACCGCATGTACGTGGGCAGCAAGGACTACGTCCTCTCCCTGGACCTGCACGACATCAACCGCGAGCCCCTCATCGTAAGCCACGGGCTGGGGGGCAGCCGGGCTCCTGGGCGGGTGTTTTTGGGGGGGCAGGGGGTGTGGGGTGAGTGTGGTGGGTACGGGATGGGGAGAGGTGGAGCGGGTGGGACCCATGGCCGGTGTCTCTGCAGATCCACTGGCCAGCGTCCCAGCAGAGGATCGAGGAGTGCATCCTGTCTGGCAAGAACAGCAACGTGAGTGGCCACCACGAGCCCCTGGAAGCTGGGGGGGGGCTGGTGGGCAGCGCTGGGGAGGGGGGATTCACACCCAGCCCTGGCAGAGCCACCCCTGGTCCCAGAGCTGCACCGGGATGGGGGGGACTCCCGGGTGTGGCAGCATCTTCCCACCCCATCTCACCCGGCTGTGCAGGTCCTGCAGAGCATCCTGGGCAAGCAGAAGTCCGAGGTGCTGCCAGCCAGTGTACCAGCCCCCAGCCCCTCCCCACCCTTGCCAGCTTCCCACCCTCCCAGCTCCCTGGCCTGCTTCCTTCTCTGGCTCCTGCCCCGTGCTGGTGATGGGAGGCAGTGGGTGATGGGAGGCAGTGGGGAGGTGGGGTGCCCCGTCCTCGGGCCAGCATTGGCACCCCCCTCTCTGCTCTCAGGGGGAATGCAGCAACTTCATCCGCCTGATCCAGCCCTGGAACCGGACCCACCTCTACGTGTGCGGCACCGGCGCCTACAACCCCATCTGCGCCTTCGTCAACCGCGGGCGCAAGGCCCAGGTGAGGGGTGGGAGGGATGGGGGCTGCAGTGGGCCAGTGCCCAGCCCTGCCAGCGCTGCCACCATCGGACTGTGGAGAGGTGGGGGGACAGGAGGGCGGCATGGCACAGCTCGGCTCGTGCTGGGAGGTTTCGGTGGGGGGACAGAGGGTTGGGGGGGCAGCATCAGGATGGGGGTGACCGTGGCTAACGATACCATGCTGCCGAGTGGGGCTGAGCCCTCCCTGCAGACAAGGACAACGTCTCTTCCCACTGGAACTGGGTCACCCCAGCTGGACACCGACGTGGCTGCATCCCTGCACCATGCATCCCTGTGCCGTGCATCCCTGCTCCATGCCCTCCCACCCACCGGCCGCAGCCACCGCTGGATCCCGGACACGTTCTTCCTCAGCTCCCCACCCGCCACCGGCCCACCGAGCCCCAGATGTGGAGGATGCCCAGCACCGTGCCGGTGCCAGCGCCGTGCAGGGAGGACTGTGGCAGGGGCTGTGCCAGCGCCTGCAGCTGGGGATGTCCCTGCACAGATGTCACCTGGTCCCCGGGGACCGCGGTGCCAGGGTGGTGCTGGAGCTGCGTGCCTGGCACTGGACGGGTGGCAGACAGAGGAGCGCTTTTGGGGTGTCCCCAGGAGGGAGACAGTCTCTGCAAGCAGCAGCGCCAGGTGTCCTGGGGTCCCTGTGCCGGGCATCCTGGAGTCCCTGTGCCGGGCATCCTGGGGTTCCCGTGCCCAGTGAGGTGTCTGTGCCCTCCATCAGGTCCCTTGGAGCGAGCTGGGTGCCGCCAGCCTGAGGAGCCCAGCACCAGGCACTGGGCATGTAGGACAGACCCCTGCCCCTCCACGGGCACTGGGAGGGGCAGCGGCTGCTTGGGCTGCTCCCGACTGGGATGGGACTGGGACGGACTGGGAGTGGATCAGGATGGACTGGGGAGCAGTGGCGTTTGAGGGGATGCCCATGCAGTTGAGGACAGCGTCTCTGTTCCCTGCGGTGGAGCCAGCAGCAGCGTGGCAGGGCGCGGGGGTCACAGTGACCCCCCTGGTGCCGGTAGCGTCCCTCGTGCCGAGGCTCAGCACCGAGATAGCCCCTCAGCATGGGGTGTCTCCAGCAGGGTGGCAGGGCCCAGCTCTCACCCTGACTGTGGGACCCGCCTGGCTGGCTGCAGACAGCTGCCTCCTCGCCCTCCTGGACCCCATGCCGGGACCCCCCAGTTCCATGGGAGCCAGCAGGATCCATCCCTGGCAGCCGGCCCAGCCTGGAGCATCCAGGGACCCCCAATGGCTCCGCCCCGGGGTCCCACTCCTGTCCGGGGGGGGTCCCTCGCCCCTCGCTGGCGCTAACTCTCTGCCCTGCTCCTTCTCCCCAGGGGTTTCCGCCGAGCCAGCCAGGAGGCCGGGAAGGCAGATCCACTGACAGCCCCCTCAGCCCACGACGAGCACCCAGCAAGGTGGGAACTGGCCTGGGAGACTCCCGCAGCCGTGCCCACCTCTTCCATGGGCCGCGGGCTCCTTCTCCTTCCCACCGGCATGCTTCTGACCCCCCCAGGCTGGGCGCCCCGTGCCATGGGCATCCCCACCATCTCCCTGCCCCTCAGCACAGCCTCCTCCAGCCAACCGGCCTGGCACCTTCACTCCCCTCTCACTAACTCCTTCCTCCCCGGGCCGCGCACGGGGCCCTCGGGGGGACACTTGTCAGGGATGGCAGCTCCCTTCTGTGGGCTTTGCCCAGCTCTGGGCCTGCTGGGTCCCTTGGAAGCGGTGCCACGTGTGGGCAGGGCTGTGGGAATGGGGATGGATCAGGGAGGATGCCAGGGTGCTGTGCAGGTGTTTTGGTAGGGCGTACAAAGCCAGCAGCAAGCAGCTGCCTGGCCCTGCCCTGTGAGGAGCTCCTGCCATCCCAGGGGTGCTGGCACCCCGGCTTCAGGGGACACCCCGCTCCCAGCCTGCCCTGACAATGTCACCCCGAGCCTCCCCTCCAGACTAACATGGGTCAGTGCATGGGCTGGGGAGCGTGTGGGGCACGGACACCCTGCGGCAGCTGGGGCTCCCCCTGCCTGGCCCCCTGCCCCCCCAGTCTGAGGGCAGGAGGTAGGTGGGCAGAGGGACGATGCTTGGCCACGAGCATCCCACTGGCTGTGGCAGCTCCCACTGCCAAACTTCCCAGTGCCAGCTGGGAAAGCTGCTGCTGCTCCAGCCCCCCAGTTCCTCCCTCCCTCCCAGTGCCCTCAGGGAGGGGGTCCCTGAGCCCGAGCAGGGGCTCCCCAGGGGCTGCAGGCCCCTGCTTTCCAGCGGCTCCAATGGGCTCAAGGTGTGGTAGCTGGGGTGCCCAAAGTGGCTCAGGGGTTGCTGGGCCTGGAGGGCGAGGTGATGCGACTCTGGAGAGCCCAATTGTCCCTGTGGCTTGGGAGTGGGGCCGGTGCCAGGCAGAGGTGCCGGTGATGGCGATGGCAGCGCAGTGACAGGGATGGCAGGCACGAGGCTGAGCATGTCTCGGGGGCTGAGTGCCTGGGGGGGTGCATGGTGCTCCCCACCCACCCTTCCTGGAGCCGGGGCTGTGCCAGGAGGCCGCTCACCTCGACAAGAGGCCCCAGCACTGTGTGTGTTACCCCTGTGCCAAAGCTGGGCTGTGGGTACCCCCCGTTTGGGTTTGGTCACCCAAGGTCCCCCTCAGTGCTTGGGCTCCCTGCACACTCTGGGCAGCCCCCTCCCCAGCTCTGGGGGTCCACACACTGGCGTGAGGGGTGACGTGGCTGGGCTGGCCCAGCCCTGACAGCCCCCAGCCAGCACCATCAGCGGTTTCAGTGCGTCTCCGGAGGGATGGGGGATGCCCCTGGCTGGGGCCGTGCTGGGAATGGCCGCGGTGAAGGCGGAGGCGCCGCGGGGAGACCTCTTCCTCCGGACAGTGTGGGGCCGGTGGCCTGGAGCATCTCGCTGCGGTGCCAGCCTGGTGGTGCCTGCTGGAAGACGGGGTCCTGGCGGGAGAAGCGTGACGGATCCGGCAGCCCAGCCGTGCCGCCGGCCGGGCCCTGCCTGCCCAAGGTGCCCGAGCTGCGTCACCGGAGCCGGGGATGTCGGCACGGACACCGGAGCGAAGAGGCGGCCGGAGGGAGACGCCCAGAAGCGGGTGTGGGGGATGGATGCCCCGTTCCAGCCTGGCAGCATGGCCAAGTCTCCGAGCAGTGGAGGGCATGGAGGAGCAGCCGGCAGTGGTGGAGGAGGAGCTCGCAGGGCCTTCAGCTTCTCAGGAGACCTGCGGACTCCCAGTGTGTCCCATCCACAACCATCCTGGCTGCTGGGCTCCATCCTGGAGGAGGATGCTCTCCTGGTGGGCTCTGGAAGGCGCCACGGGGATGGAGGGGCGAGGGTCTAACCAGCCCCTCGGTGTGCTTCCTTCTCCAGGACTATATCTTCTACCTGGAGCCAGACAAGCTGGAGTCAGGCAAGGGGAAGTGCTCCTATGACCCCAAAGTCGACACCGTCTCTGCGTTAATAAGTGAGTCCTGTGGGTCCCTGGGGACAGCGGGGCGGGTGTTGGGCAGAGGGGACACACAGGTGGGATGGGACAGCTGCTACCTCCGTCTCCCTGCGTCGCCCAGGGATCCCCAGGGAGTTGGGGCTCCTCCAGCCCTGCCTCCTGCTCCAGCTGTGGAGGGGTGGCCGGTCACCTTGGTCACCTGGCCCAGCAGAGGTGGGTGGGGGTGCTGGTGCCAGTGCCACCCTCGCGAGCCGCCTGGGATGGCCACAGGCACTGTCATTGGCGGCTGCCAGCGGGGTGGGGGCCGGATGGAGCCCGGGGCAGCGGGAGAAGGGGGGGATGATGGGATGAGGTGGGAGCCCAGGGCTGATCCCTGTCCTTTGCAGATGAAGAGCTCTATGCTGGCGTCTACATCGACTTCATGGGCACAGATGCAGCCATCTTCCGCACCATGGGCAAGCAGACCGCCATGAGGACAGACCAGTACAACTCACGCTGGCTCAATGGTGAGTTTGGGGTGCCCTGGGCTCGGGTTCCTGGGGACCCCGGGGCTCCAGCCACAGAGGTGGGACCCAGCACCTCGTACTGCATCCTGCTCCTAGGACAGCCAGCATGGGCGGGGAGGGGTTGGGGGGAAGGATGGATGGAGGGATGGAGGGAGGGAGGGAGGGATGGATGGATGGATGGATGGATGGATGGAAGGAAGGAAGGAAGGATGGATGGAAGGAAGGAAGGAAGGAAGGATGGATGGATGGATGGATGGATGGATGGATGGATGGATGGACGGATGGATGGACAGATGGAGGGACGGATGGAGGGATGGAGGGACGGATGGATGGATGGATGGATGGATGGATGGATGGATGGATGGATGGATGGATGGATGGAGGGAGGGATGGAGGGATGGAGGGATGGATGGATGGAGGGATGGATGGATGGATGGATGGATGGATGGATGGATGGATGGATGGACAGATGGACGGAAATCTAGGCAGAAGAGCAGAGGGATAGCTGTGTGGGGCACAGGGGCTTTGCTGGGCGGTGGGAGCAGCCAGCAAAGGGCTTGGGCAGAGCCAGAGTCCATGCTGGGTTTCTACAGGGCTGAGATGTCAACCGTGTCGCCTGCGGTCGGTGACCCTGAGCGCTCATCCTGCCCCCTGGGAGCACCCCTGCCCCCGGGGCCGCAGCTGAGTAAACAGCCTGGAGCAGACGGGATGTTCCTGCCGGGCTGCGGAGCCGGCGGGGCTGTAACCCGAAGAGGGGGGCTGTCAGCACAGGCTGGGCACTGGCTGATGGATGGCAGGGAGAAGCTTCCTGAGAAGCTTCCAGGCTGGGTGGTTCCTCCCTGGGAAGGAAGATCAGTTCCCCCCCTCCCTGCTCATAGAGCTGCTGGGCTTTGGGGATGCTCCCAGGGACATCAGGATGCTCCTGGGGACCTCGGGGATGCTCCTGGGAACCTCAGGGGTGCTCCCAGGGACCTTGGGGTTGCTCCCAGGGACCTTGGGGATGCTCCTGGGAACCTCAGGGTGCTCCCAGGGACCTCGGGGATGCTCCTGGGAACCTCAGGGTGCTCCCAGGGACCCTCAGGGACACTCCCAGGGGCCTCAGGGATGCTCCTGGGGACATCAGAATGCTCCCAGGGACCTCGGGGGTGCTCCTGGGAACCTCAGGGGTGCTCCCAGGGACCTTGGGGTTGCTCCTGGGAACCTCAGGGATGCTCCCAGGGACCTCGGGGATGCTCCTGGGAACCTCAGGGTGCTCCCGGGGACCTCAGGGACACTCTCAGGGGCCTCAGGATGCTCCCAGGGACATCAGGATGCTCCTGGGGACCTTGGGGATGCTCCTGGGAACCTCGGGGTGCTCCCAGGGACCTTGGGGTTGCTCCTGGGAACCTCAGGGGTGCTCCCAGGGACCTCAGGGATGCTCCCAGGGACCTCGGGGATGCTCCCAGAGACCTCAGGGGTGCTCCCGGGGACCTCGGGGATGCTCCTGGGAACCTCAGGGCTGCTCCTGGGGACCTCAGGGACACTCCCAGGGGCCTCAGGGATGCTCCTGGAGACCTTGGGGATGCTCCAAGCCCCAGCAGAGACTCCTGGTCCTTCAGCCCTGCCCTAGATGCAGCGCTGGGCCCTGTGCCCATGGCGGTGCTCGCCCAGCAGCGGGGCCATGTGGGGTGGGTGCCAGGGGGCTGAGGGGCTGTGCTGTGCCATTCCAGACCCAGCCTTCGTCCGTGCCCAGCTCATCCCTGACAGCAGTGAGAGGAATGATGACAAGCTCTACTTCTTCTTCCGTGAGAAGTCTGCCGATGCCCCGCTCAGCCCCGGGGTCTACTCCCGCATCGGGCGCATCTGCCTGGTAGGTGGAGCAGGTGGGGAGCAGGTGGGGGGCAGGCAGGGGGCAGGTGGGGCTGAGCACAGGGGTGTCTCTGTTGCAGAACGACGATGGGGGCCACTGCTGCCTGGTGAACAAGTGGAGCACCTTCCTCAAGGCTC
The DNA here is from genome assembly GCF_964237585.1 of Gallinula chloropus. Lineage (NCBI taxonomy): Eukaryota > Metazoa > Chordata > Aves > Gruiformes > Rallidae > Gallinula > Gallinula chloropus. The sequence goes on from NC_140097.1 coordinate 22,770,893, forward strand.
GGCTCGTCTGCTCTGTGCCGGGACCTGATGGGATTGAAACTCACTTTGATGAGCTCCGTGAGTGGGTGAAGGGGGCATGGAGGCGGGGGGGGGGGCTTGGGGGCACCCTTGTGAGGCAATGTGGTTCATGGGGAGGGCTGAGGACCCTCGTGCTGTCCCCCCACCTCTTACCTGTCCCATGGGAGGCTGCTCTCCCTCCTACCCCGCTGCCCCTGGGTGCAAGGGGGGGGTCCCTGCCTGCCTTCCCCCCCCATAGTGACACCCCATCTTTCTGTCCCAAGAGGATGTCTTCATCCAGCAGACACAGGACACCAAGAACCCCGTTATCTATGCTGTGTTCTCCGCTTCAGGGTGAGTGCTGGACCCCCCCTTGGCACCGAGCAGCTGTCCCTAACTGGGTGGGGGGGGGTCCTAGTGGTGCCGTGGGGGTGGGTGTCAGCAGGTTCCTCCTCCCAGGTCGGTCTTCAAGGGCTCTGCTGTCTGTGTGTACTCCATGGCCGACATCCGCATGGTCTTCAACGGGCCCTTCGCGCACAAGGAGGGGCCCAACTACCAGTGGGTGCCCTATGCAGGCAAAATGCCCTACCCCCGGCCCGGCACCGTGAGTACCCTGGGGGGGCACGGGGTGGGGAGGGTGGGGAGGAGGGGTGGGCTGGCATTGGGTCGGGCCGCCAGCACGGCTCAGCCCCCCCCGCCGCCTGTGCCGCAGTGCCCCGGGGGGACCTTCACCCCCTCCATGAAGTCCACCAAGGACTACCCGGACGAGGTGATCAACTTCATGCGCTCCCACCCGCTGATGTTCCACGCCGTCTACCCCACGCACCGCCGGCCGCTGGTGGTACGCACCAACGTCAACTACCGCTTCACCACCGTGGCCGTCGACCAGGTGGACGCGGCAGACGGGCGCTATGAGGTGCTTTTCCTGGGCACAGGTACCCAGCCGCGCACCGCGGGGAACGCAGCATGCGCCGGCGCGGCCCGGCGGGGCGCGGGCACCAGCGGGGCTGGCTGAGCATGGTGCCCCCCCACCCTCCCTGGCATGCTGGAGTGGGGTGAGGGGTTTGGGACCCCTCCTGTGATTCCTGCCCCTTCCTGAGGCTCCAGCCTGGTTCTTCCCTTGCCCCTGGTGCCCATCCCGCAGACCCCACCGTCCAGCCCGGTCCTTGCCCAAGCCCAGTTCCTGTCTCCAGGCCACGATCCATTGTGATACCTCCCACCCTAGGGATGCCATTGCCCAGCCTGGCCTTCTCTGTGCCCCAGTGCCCACCTCAGGGGCCCAGCCCCACCGCCCAGCCTCATCCTTTCCCAGCCCTGGTGTCCATCCTACGAGCTCTGCGATCTCACCTTGTGCTTCCCATGGCCCACCATCATCCAGCCTGGAGCTTCCCCTGCTCAACTGCCCATCCTAGAGACACCAGCATCCTGTCTGCCCTTCCCCAGCCCCAGTACCCATCCTGGGGACACCATTGCCCAGCCTGGTGCTTCCCCTGCTCTGCCACACATGGTGACCCCCCCATGAACCATCCCGGTCCTTCCCATGCCCATGCCTGTCCCTGGCTGCTGTCTGGCCCTGCCCTGGGTGCTGGCAGTCCCTGGCCACAAGAGGTGACCCTATCCAGCACACTGCACCCCTGGCACACTGCTGTGGCAGGAGGGGGAGAGGGGTGGGCTTAGGGGGCTCCTTCCTCCCCCCAGCCCCAGCAGGGATCTCCTTTCCCAGGAGGGGAGGGTGTGGGTGCTATGGGGGGGCACTGAGCGCCCGGGCACCACCATGTCTTGCAGATCGGGGCACCGTGCAGAAGGTCATCGTGCTGCCCCGGGATGACATGGAGACGGAGGAGCTCATGCTGGAGGAGATTGAAGTGTTCAAGGTGAGGGTTGTCCACCCTCCACCGAGTGTCCTTGGGACACAGGCACCCCTTGGGACACCAACCAGCCCCTTGGGGTGTCAACCTGCCCCTTGGGGCACCACACGGCCCCATGGCCAGCTCTGGAGGGACCCCAAGAATTGGTCCTTCTGCCTGCTGCCCCCTCACGACTCCCCTGCCTGCCCGGGGTGCCTGGGGGTACCCACCCTGGGGCTGCAGCATCAGGCCTCGTGCTCATCCCTCCCTCTCCTTTGCTCCTGCTCCCATCTAGGTGCCAGCACCAATCAAGACCATGACCATCTCCTCCAAGAGGGTGAGTCCTGGCAGGGGCTGGGCCAGATCCATCACGGATCCAGGCGCAGCTCTGCCCGGCGTCCCCGCAGCTCCCGTAGCCCTGGGTGGCTCTGGTCTCATGGCCAGTCCCAGCCCCAGGAGGCTGCAGCTGTCTGGGGGGTCCTCACATTAGGGGGGGGACGAGATGACATCTCACTGTGTCCTCTTTGTCCCCCAACAGCAACAGCTGTACGTGTCCTCGGCTGTAGGCGTGACCCACCTGGCCCTGCACCGCTGCGACGTGTATGGGGAGGCCTGTGCTGACTGCTGCCTGGCCCGGGACCCCTACTGCGCCTGGGACGGCAGCGCCTGCACCCGCTACTCCGTCTCCTCCAAGAGGTACAGGGAGGGGGGCCCAGGGGGAGCAGCAGGGAGGGGGACCCCTGCCCTGCACACCCCACCTCACCTCCTGCCTCTCCGCAGGCGCAGCCGGCGGCAGGACGTCCGCCACGGCAACCCCATCCGCCAGTGCCGAGGGTACAACTCCAACGGTGAGTGGGGCCTGGGGGCAACGGCGGGGGGGGGAATGGCAGGGGGGGCATGGGTGGGTGGGTGCCTGGTGGGTGGGTGGTTGTGTGGCTGGATATGGGCAAAGAGGGGATGGATGGATGGAGGGAGGGAGGGAGGGAGGGAGGGATGGACAGATGGATGGGTGGATGATGGATGGACTGATGGGTGGGTGGGTGGATGGATGGATGGATGGATGGATGGATGGATGGATGGATGGACAGATGACGGAGTGATGGATGGACAGATGGACAGGTGATGGATGGATCGACTGATGGATGGATGGATGGATGGATGGATGGATGGACAGATGACGGAGGGATGGACGGACGAACAGATGGACAGGTGATGGATGGATTGACGGATGGATGGATGGATGGATGGATGGATGGATGGATGGATGGATGGATAGATGGATGGACAGATGACAGATGGATGGATGGATGGATGGATGGACGGATGGACAGATGGACAGGTGATGGATGGATTGACTGATGGATGGATGGATGGACAGATGATGGATGGATGGATGGATGGATGGATGGATGGATGGATGGATGGACGGACAGATGGACAGGTGATGGATGGATTGACTGATGGATGGATGGACAGATGGATGCCCTTGTGGACAGGTGGCCACACAGGAGTAGGCCCACACTAGCTGGGTGGCTGGGAAGCTGGCAGCCCTGTAGCTGGAAGTGGGCAGGAGCTCTCCCTGGGAGCAGGGCTGGGCTGGGCAGGAGGGTAGGGGTCAAGGATGAGAGGGAGGGGTGTGTGTGTGTGTGTGTGTGTGACCCAGCCACCCCCATCCTGCCCCGCAGCCAACAAGAACGCGGTGGAGGCCGTGCAGTACGGCGTGGAGGGCAGCACCGCCTTCCTGGAGTGCCAGCCCCGCTCGCCACAGGCCAGCGTCAAGTGGCTGCTGCAGAAGGACAACAGCGACCGGCGGAAAGAGGTAGGAGGGGGTGCAGGGCTGGGTTTTGGGGGTGTGGGGTGGGTGCCAGGCGCCCACCCGCTGAGCCCTGCCGCCTCTCCCTGCAGCTGCGGGCGGAGGGCCGGGTGCTGCGGACGGAGCAGGGCCTGCTGCTGCGCGCCCTCCAGCCCTCCGACAGCGGCCTCTACTCCTGCACCGCCACCGAGAACAACTTCAAGCACACGGTGAGCAAGGTGCAGCTCCGCGTCCTCAGCGCCCGCGCCGTCCACGCCGTGCTGGTCCAGGCCGAGGCCTCCCCCAGCCTCCCCGGGGCCCCAGCTCCCCGTTACCAGGACCTGCTGCAGCTCCTCACCCAGACCGAACTGGGATTGCTGGACCAGTACTGCCAGGGCTACTGGAGGCACACGGCCGCCAGCCCACCGCAGCCGCTGGCGGGGCTCAAGGCCAAGGAGCAGCAGGACCAGAAGAAGCCTCGAAACCGCCGGAATCACCAGCCAGAGACCGATGGGCATTCATGAAACCACCATCAGGGACTTTGCTAAGCACAGTGGTCTATTTTTCCCCCCTTTTAATATTAAAAATATCTATAAATAAATATATATATATATATATATACACACACACATCCCCGCACCCACGCACACAGGCACCTGTGCCCCACCCCACCACCACCCTCCCCCTAGGAGATGGTATTTATTGGTAGGTTGTACATAGTCACTGGGTGATGGGACCCCCCCCCGCTGCCTCCCCACCTCAGGGAGGAATGGAGACCCCCCCAGGGTGGCCGCAGCCAGCATCACTGTCTTCCCTCCACCCTCCCCTCCCAGCCCCAGGACCCCCAGATGTGTGGGACCAGCTGGGACACAGGACTGTGTGACACTGGAGGTGTCAGGTCTGGTGGGGGAAGGGGTGATGCCCTGGGAGAGGGGGACAGATTCCAGACAAGGTTTGGCCCCTCCCCACAGTGGGGGCACGGCCCTTACAGCTTTGTGCCTCAGTTTCCCCACCCAGTTATTGGGGAACAAGCACTTTCTGCCGGGAACCGCAGACCAGGGAGGGAGCGGGTGCTGTGGGGCTGGGGTCCATGGTGCCATCCCCCGCTCCGGGGGCTTTGGGTGGGGGGTGACAGGACCCTTGAGATGACCCCCAGGTGGCCAGGCCTGGGTGGCCTGAGCAGGGTCTTTGTGGGGGGGAGGTGGGCAGGAGAAGGGGCTGCGCTGGGAGTAAAGCCCACAGTAGGGGGGCATTGGCACCCATGGGTGTGTGGGGCACTGAGCCTGTCACCCACCCCTGGGCAACCTGTGGGTGTGGGGGTTGTAAATAGCTGTGTATGGGGAGTGTTGGGTGCTGGGGCTCAGCAAGCGCCCCCCCACACCCCCCCAGAGCTGGGAGCACCCCGAAATAAACGCTGACATTGGGATGGACACGGGCGCCCACGTGTGCTCTGTTGGGGTACGGGCAGGGAATGGGCAGGGAGAGGGCAGGGAATGGGCAGGGATATGGCAGGGAATGGGCAGGGAATGGGCAGGGAGAGGGCAGGGAGAGGGTAGGGAATGGGCAGGGGATGGGCAGGGAGCGGGCAGGGAGAGGGCAGGGAATGGGCAGGGAGAGGGAAGGGAATGGGCAGGGAGCAGGCAGGGAGCAGGAAGGGAATGGGCAGGGAGAGGGCAGGGAGAGGGTAGGGAGAAGGCAGGGAGCGGGCAGGGAGAGGGAAGGGAATGGCCAGGGAGAGGGCAGGGAATGGCCAGGGAACAGGCAGGGAGTGGGCAGTGAGAAGGTAGGGAATGGACAGGGAGTGGGCAGGGAATGGGCAGGGAGAGGGCAGGGAGCGGGCAGGGAATGGGCAGGGAGAGGGCAGGGAATGGGCAGGGAGAGGGCAAGGAATGGGCAGGGAGAGGGCAGGGAATGGGCAGGGAGAGGGCAAGGAATGGGCAGGGAGAGGGCAGGGAGAGGGCAGTGAGAAGGTAGGGAATGGACAGGGAGTGGGCAGGGAATGGGCAGGGAGAGGGCAGGGAGCGGGCAAGGAGAGGGCAGGGAATGGGCAGGGAATGGGCAGGGAGCGGGCAGGGAGCAGGAAGGGAATGGGCAGGGAGAGGACAGGGAATGGGCAGGGAGAGGGTAGGGAGAAGGCAGGGAATGGGCAGGGAGTGGGCAGGGAATGGGCAGGGAGTGGGCAGGGAATGGGCAGGGAGTGGGCAGGGAGAGGGCAGGGGATGGGCAAGGAGAGGGTACGGAGAAGGCAGGGAGAGGGCAGGGAATGGGCAGGGAGCGGGCAGGGAATGGGCAGGGAGCGGGCAGGGAGCGGGCAGGGAATGGGCAGGGAGAGGGCAGGGATCGGGCCACCGGGCCCCCATCGCGCAGCCCCCCGAGCCCTGCCGCAGCGCGGGGGGGTTACTGGGAACACTGGGAAGCTGGGGGCAGCGGGTGCGGGGGTGGGCACTGGGCAGGGCGGGGACACGGGTCGTGGCTGTACTGGGGGGTGCTGGGGGTGCACGTTGTGCCGGGAGAGCAGCGAGTACTGGGCGTTACTGGAGGCACTGGGAGCACTCGGTACCGGCAGCGCTGGGGGAAAGCAGTGGGGCATTTGAGTTTGGGACTGGGATGGACTGGGATGTACTGGGAGCACGGGATGGGGGAGCGGGGCTGGGCTTGGCAGGGCCAGCGGCGGTGGCAGTGGGTGGTACTGGGCGGTACTGGGGAGCTGGGGGGGGGGGGTGTCCCCGGTCCCTCTGTGCCGCACGGGGGCGCTGGGACTGGGTGGTACTGGGCGGGACTGGGCGGGACTGGGAGCGGCGGGGCCCGCCCGACCCCTGCTGGCTGCGCGCGGCGCTGCAGGTCCGGGTGCAATGGGGGGGGCAATGGGGGGCTGGGGGGGAGGCTGGGGGGTTACTGGGGTGCCCGTGACGGCAGTGGGAGGGGTCCTGGGGACATGGCTGGGGGCGAACTGGTGGGCTAAGGACACTGGAGAGGGGCGCTGGGGGCCTGGGGACATCGGGGGGGGGGTCACTGAGGCTGGTGGGGGGTGGCACTGGGGGGGCACCTGATGGTGGGGGTTTTGGGGGGGGGGGGGTGGCAGCGATTGGATGTCCTGAGGACACTGGGGGCGTACTGGGGTTTCTCCTGGGCATACTGGGCAGTGTTAGTGGGGAGCGGGTGGGAGACGCTGAGCAGGGTGCTTGGGCACCCCTGGAATGTTGTGCTGGGGGGTTCTGGGGCACCCCGGGGGTGGATACTGGGCTGGGGGCACTGGACCTCCACCCATGTCCCCAGACCCCATGGGTGCACCCCTCAATGCCCCAAGTTGGGGCATTGAGGGGTGCACCCATGGGGTCTGGGGACATGGGTGGAGGAAGCTGGAGCAGGTCTGGGGGCAGGGGAAGGGGAGGCTGGGGCTGGTGTTTGGTGGCTTGGGAGGAGGTGACCGTGGGGACACCGGGCACAGGGACGCAGGGACACTGGGATGGCTTACTGGGAGGCGGTGGGGAAGGCTGTGGCCACTGGTTCAGGGCGGGATGGGGATGAGCTGATGAGCTGGGGGCACCGCGGGGGCACTTCCACCCGTAGCCCCCAGCAGATGCCCCCAACTCCAGCCCCTCCCCTTTGGGTTCACAGTGGGCAGGGGGGGATCCCCACCTTCACAGGGGTGGCTGGGACCCCCTCCCCACCCCCAGGGTGGCCATCAGGGGTGTGGGGGGGGGTTGGTGGCCTTGTGCCCCCCCAGCAGAAGCGCTGACGCCGGGAGCAGCGGGATTGCTGAGCTCAGCCTGCCGCAGATTTAAGGGGGTTTATCCCAGGCTGGGGAGGGAGGGAGGGAGGAGCAGGAGGGGGGGATGAGGTGGGTGGGTGGGTGGTGGTGGGGGGGTTAATCCCTGGGTGCTGAGTGCAGCCCCCCTCCGCACGGCCCCCGCACCTGGGCCCTGTCCTTGGCCCACATTGGGCGGGCGGCAGTGGGCGGCGGGCGCGGCGCTGGAGGCGGCGGGGGGCTGGAGCGCGTTGCCCATCCTGGTGCTGACCTCCAAGGAGCGGGTGAGCCGCAGGGCCGCGGGGCCGAGGATGGGTGCTGGCGCCAGCGCTGAGGAGAAGCACTCCCGCGAGCTGGAGAAGAAGCTCAAGGAGGACGCTGAGAAGGATGCCAGGACCGTGAAGCTGCTGCTGCTGGGTATGGGGGGCTGCTGGGGATGGGGGTGGGGGGGAGGTGGGGGGGTGGGTAACACCCCGGGGCGGATAACCCATCCTTTGTGCATCTCACCCCCTCATCAGCCCACCCAATGTTCTTCTGACACTCCCCAGCACCCCTAAACCCAACCAACCCACCCCCAACAGCCCACCCCAACAGTTCCTTGACACCCCCCACCCTTCCCCTGGAGCCCTAACCCAACCAGCCCACCCCAACAGCCCACCCCAACAGTCCCTTGACAGCCCCCCACCCTTCCCCTGGAGCCCTAACTCAACCAGCCCACCCCAACAGTTCCTTGATATCCCCCCCAACCCTTCCCCTGGAGCCCTAACTCAACCAGCCCACCTCAACAGCCCACCCCAACAGTTCCTTGACACCCCCCCAACCCTTCCCCTGGAGCCCTAACCCAACCAGCCCACCCCAACAGTTCCTTGACAGCCCCCCACCCTTCCCCTGGAGCCCTAACCCAACCAGCCCACCCCAACAGCCCACCCCAACAGTCCCTTGACACCCCCCCCACCCTTCCCCTGGAGCCCTAACCCAACCAGCCCACCCCAACAGTTCCTTGACAGCCCCCCACCCTTCCCCTGGAGCCCTAACTCAACCAGCCCACCCCAACAGTTCCTTGACACCCCCCCCCCACCCTTCCCCTGGAGCCCTAACTCAACCAGCCCACCCCAAGAGCCCACCCCAACAGTTCCTTGACAGCCCCCCACCCTTCCCCTGGAGCCCTAACTCAACTAGCCCACCCCAACAGCCCACCCCAACAGTTCCTTGACACCCCCAACCCTTCCCCTGGAGCCCTAACCCAACCAGCCCACCCCAACAGTTCCTTGACACCCCCAACCCTTCCCCTGGAGCCCTAACCCAACCAGCCCACCCCAACAGCCCACCCCAACAGTCCCTTGACACCCCCACCCACCCTTCCCCTGGAGCCCTAACCCAACCAGCCCACCTCAACAGTTCCTTGACACCCCCAACCCTTCCCCTGGAGCCCTAACCCAACCAGCCCACCCCAACAGCCCACCCCAACAGTCCCTTGACAGCCCCCCCCAACCCTTCCCCTGGAGCCCTAACCCAACCAGCCCACCCCAACAGTTCCTTGACAGCCCCCCACCCACCCTTCCCCTGGAGCCCTAACCCAACCAGCCCACCCCAACAGTTCCTTGACAGCCCCCCACCCACCCTTCCCCTGGAGCCCTAACCCAACCAGCCCACCCCAACAGTTCCTTGACAGCCCCCCACCCTTCCCCTGGAGCCCTAACCCAACCAGCCCAGCCCAGCAGCACCCTCCTTCCTGGGTGACCCTAAACCCAGACAGCTCACCCAATGTTTCCCTGATGTCTCTGGCACCCCTGAACCGAACCAGATTGCTCCAGCAGCACCCCTAACAGCTTCCCACTCTCAGGCACCCCCAAAACCAGCCCAACAGCTCACCCAAAGTTTCCCCAACTCTGCTAAACCCAACCAGCTGAGCTCAACAGCCCCCCCCCAACAGCCCCTCACTCCTAAAACCATCCTGCTCACCCCAAAAGCCCCTGCCCTGTTCCCAGGCTGCCTAAACCAGTGCACTTTGACAGCTCTTACCCCTCACCCACCACTAGGCACCCCAAACCCAAGCCCACGCTGAGAGACCCCAGCTTTGAGGTATCCCCCAACCCAACCAGCCCATCCCCAGGCTCCCCCCAACTTCAATGAACCCATCTCAAGAGCTCTCACTGGCACCAGCTACCAGCACCCCCCATCTTCCTAGGCACCCCCAAGCCCCATGTCTGTCCCTGCAGCCCCCCCCACAACACTGTGTGTCCCTCCCAGTCTCTCCCAGCACTGCTGAAGGACTGGGATTCCCTGGCCATGGTGGGACCACGGCTGCTGTTGCTGCCCCCCCAGCCCAGCCCAGGGCACGTCCTCCTGTGCTGCCACGCACCGGGTGGGGGTGGCAGGGTCGAGGTGCCCCCTCCCCTCCCCCAGGTGCCCCTCACGTCCCTGCTGATCCGCAGCAGATCCCATTAGCCACAGGAGCTCAGCCAGCCCTAATGCCCATGGGCACCAGGCCTTAATCCCCCTGCCCCTCACCGGGGACTTGGGGCAGCCACCAGCCCCCCCCCAGCTGTGCTGGCACCCGGGGTGGCATCTGGGCACCCCTGTGACACACCCTGTGTCCCCACAGGAGCTGGGGAGTCAGGGAAGAGCACCATCGTCAAGCAGATGAAGTAAGAAGTGCTGAGGGGCACCTGCTGCTCAGCTGTGACCCCCCCACCCCACCCCACCCCACCCCTGCACCCCACCCTCCATGCCCAACTTCGGGGTGCACCCTCAATCCCGAGCTCAGCCCCACGCGGGACCCATGGGTCCCCCCACCCCACAGCCCCCCTATCTCAGCCCCACACCCCCTCCCTGGCCAGGATCATCCACCAGGATGGGTACTCACTGGAGGAATGCCTGGAGTTCATCGCCATCATCTACAGCAACACCCTGCAGTCCATGTTGGCCATCGTGCGGGCCATGACCACCCTCAACATCCAGTACGGGGACTCCGCTCGCCAGGTGAGGAGCCCTCCCCCTGACCCTGAGCACCCCCTTCTCACCCTGCCCCCCCCAGCCCAGCTGAGCCCCTCTGTCCCTTAGGATGACGCCCGCAAGCTGCTGCACCTCTCGGACACCATTGAGGAGGGCACCATGCCCAAGGAGATGTCGGACATCATCGGGCGGCTCTGGAAGGACTCGGGCATCCAGGCGTGTTTCGACCGCGCCTCCGAGTACCAGCTCAACGACTCAGCTGGATAGTAAGTGTGGGGGGAGGTAGTGGGGGGGTGTCTGGGGGAGCCAGCCCCTGTCTCACGCCCACCACGTGCCCACCCAGCTACCTGTCGGACCTGGAGCGCCTGGTGACCCCCGGCTACGTCCCCACCGAGCAGGACGTGCTGCGGTCCCGCGTCAAGACCACCGGCATCATTGAGACCCAGTTCTCCTTCAAAGATCTCAACTTCAGGTGGGGGCCAAGCCCCTGGTGCCTTCAGGGGTTGGGCAGTGGGGGGGGTGGGAGGTGCTGACACCCCCCCCTCATCCCCTACCCAGGATGTTCGACGTGGGCGGGCAGCGCTCGGAGAGGAAGAAGTGGATCCACTGCTTCGAGGGGGTGACCTGCATCATCTTCATCGCAGCCCTCAGCGCCTACGACATGGTGCTGGTGGAGGATGATGAAGTGGTGAGGAAGGCTTGCCACCCCCCCCCTTCCCTGTGCTCACCCGCCCCATGACGTCACCTGGCCGCCGTCATGACGCGGGGTTGGGGGCCGCGTTCCTCCGCAGAACCGCATGCACGAGAGCCTGCACCTCTTCAACAGCATCTGCAACCACCGCTACTTCGCCACCACCTCCATCGTCCTCTTCCTCAACAAGAAGGACGTCTTCCTGGAGAAGATCAAGAAGGCCCATCTCAGCATCTGCTTCCCTGACTACGATGGTGAGGGTGGCCGGGGGGTGGCACAGATTGGGGTGCTGAGGGGAGTTGGAAGGGTTACGGTGAGGGTGGCTGGAGGGGGGTGGCACAGATGGGGGTGAGGGTGGTCAGGGGGGGTGGCACAGGCTGAGGTGCTGAGGGGAGTTGGAAGGGGTGAAGGTGGCCAGAGGGGTGGCACAGACAGGGGTGCTGAGGGGAGTTGGAAGGGTTATGGTGAGGGTGGTCAGGGGGGTGGCACATATGCCCCCCCCCCATCTGAGGGGTCAGGGGGGTGGCACAGATTGGGGTGCTGGGAGTTGGAAGGGTTACAGTGAGGGTGGCCAGGGGGGTGACACAGATTGGGGTGCTGAGGGGAGTTGGAAGGGTTATGGTGAGGGTGGTCAGGGGGGTGGCACAGATTGGGGTGCTGAGGGGAGTTGGAAGGGTTATGGTGAGGGCGGCCAGGGGGGTGGCACAGATTGGGGTGCTGGGGGGAGTTGGAAGGGTTGTGGTGAGGGTGGCCAGGGGGGTGGCACAGATTGGAGTGCTGGGGGGAGTTGGAAGGGTTATGGTGAGGGTGGCCGGGGGGTGGCACAGATTGGGGTGCTGAGGGGAGTTGGAAGGGTTATGGTGAGGGTGGCTGGGGAGTGGCACAGATGGGGGTGCTGGGGGGAGTTGGAAGGGGAATGGTGAGGGTGGCCAGGAGGGTGGCACAGATTGGGGTGCTGAGGGGAGTTGGAAGGGGGTGAAGGTGGCCAGGGGGGTGGCACAGACAGGGGTGCTGAGGGGAGTTCGAAGGGTTATGGTGAGGGTGGTCAGGGGGGTGGCACATATGCCCCCCCCCCCATCTGAGGGGTCAGGGGGGTGTCACAGATGGGGGTGCTGGGGGGAGTTGGAAGGGTTACGGTGAGGGTGGCTGGGGGGGGGGGGTGGCACAGATTGGGGTGAGGGTGGTCAGGGGGGTGGCACAGGCTGGGGTGCTGGGGGGAGTTGGAAGGGTTATGGTGAGGGTGGTCAGGGGGGTGGCACAGATTGGGGTGCTGGGGGGGGGGTTGGAAGGGTTATGGTGAGGGTGGTTGGGGGGTGGCACAGATTGGGGTGCTGGGGGGAGTTGGAAGGGGGTGAGGGTGGCCAGGGGGGTGGCACAGATGCCCCCATCTGAGGGGTCAGGGGGGTGGCACAGATTGGGGTGCTGGGGGGAGTTGGAAGGGGGTGAGGGTGGCCAGGGGGGTGGCACAGATGCCCCCATCTGAGGGGTCAGGGGGGTGGCACAGATTGGGGTGCTGGGGGGAGTTGGAAGGGTTATGGTGAGGGTGGCCAGGGGGTGGCACAGATGGGGGTGCTGAGGGGAGTTGGAAGGATTTTGGGTTGTTTTGGGGGGGGTGGGCAGCCACCAGGTGTCCCCATCACCCTACACAAGCGCTGTGGCACAGCTTGGCTTTGGGGAGAGTGGGGTGATGCTGCCTTGCAGAGGTGGTGGGGGGCGCACAGCCCGGCTCAGGGGTGGGGGGGGGGGGGTCCTACTGACTACCACCCCCCCCCCCCCAGGCCCCAACACCTACGATGACGCGGGGAACTACATCAAGCTGCAGTTCCTGGAGCTGAACATGCGGCGGGACGTGAAGGAGATCTACTCCCACATGACCTGCGCCACCGACACCGAGAACGTCAAGTTCGTCTTCGACGCCGTCACCGACATCATCATCAAGGAGAACCTCAAGGACTGCGGGCTCTTCTGAGCCCCGGTCCCAGCTCCCTTCCCCTGCTTCCCCCACCCCCCTGCAGCCAGCTCCCTGACACCCCATGCCCCCCCTCCCCCACCCCACCCCACCCCCACCCCCCACCCTGCCTCCATCCCCACCCCTCCCTGCCCCGGGATTTTACCTGCTCAGCCCTGGAGCCACCCCTGGGTGGGGGCTGTGGTCCCATTCATCCCCCCCCCCCCAGCCCCCCACCAAGTGCTGGGGGGGTCCCTCATACCCTTGGAGCTGGGTGGTGTGAGGAGTCCTCTGGGTGCTGCGGGTCCCTGGCACCTTTGGAGCTGGGGAGGGGCTGGGAGACCCTGGGTACCCCTTGCAGCTGGCCAGTACTGGGGGTCCTGAGGGTCCCTGGGTATCCTGGTTTCTTGGGGGGCTACAGGGTGCTGGGGGTCTCTGGTACCCTTGGAGCTTGGTGGTGCTGAGGGTCTCTGGGTGCCCCCTGGAACTGAGAAGTCCTGGAGGGGTCTCCAGGAATGTCTTGAAGCTGGAGGGTCCTGGGGGGTCCTCAGATGACCTTTGGCACTGGGGAAGTGTGGGGGGGAGGGCTCTGGGTGCCCCTTGGTGCTGGGGGGGTCTCTTGGGGTGCTGCAGTGTGTTGGGGTCCCCTGGTACCCCTTGGAGCTGAGGGGTGCTGGGGGCTGGGGGGGCATTCCTTGGGTGTTAGGGCTCCTGGGTACCCCTTGGAGCTGTGCATGGTCGCTTGGGGGGCTGCAGGGTGCTGGGGGTCCATGGGTGCTCCTTGTGCTGGGGGTCCCTTGGGGTGCTGGGTGCCAGATCTCTCCCTGGGCCCAGGGTGACCCCAAGGACTGTGGTTCTGCAGGCTCCTGGGTGCCCCCACCCCTCGCTGCAGAGCTGGGGGGGGGGGGGGCGGTGTCATGGTGCCCCCCAACACCATCCCCAAATGATGGTCAGCACCCCTGGGGGAGGGGGTGGGTCAGCCCTGCAGCAGCATCCCAGCTCCTGCCCCAGGGGTCTCGCTCCCACCCTCACCCACTGCTCCCAGGATGCTGCCAAGACCCCCGGGATGCTGCAGAACCCCAGGGATGCTGCTGAGACCCCAGGGGTGCTGCTGAGCCCCAGGGATGCTGCTGAGACCCCAGGGATGCTGCTGAGGCCCAGGATGCTGTCGACACCCCCAGGGATGCTGCTGAGTTCCCCAGGATGCTGCTGAGCCCCCCAGGATGCTGCTGAGCCCCAGGGATGCTGCTGAGACCCCAGGGGTGCTGCTGAGCCCCAGGGATGCTGCTGAGACCCCAGGGATGCTGCTGAGGCCCAGGATGCTGCTGAGCCCCCAGGGATGCTGCTGAGCCCTCAGGGATGCTGCTGAGTCCCCCAGGATGCTGCTGAGCCCTCAGGGATGCTGCTGAGACCCCAGGGATGCTGCTGAGCTCCCCAGGATGCTGCTGAGCCCCCCAGGATGCTGTCGACACCCCCAGGGATGCTGCTGAGCCCCCCAGGATGCTGCTAAGCCCCCCAGGATGTTGTCGACACCACCAGGATGCTGCTGAGCCCCCCAGGATGCTGTCGACACCCCCAGGATGCTGCTGAGCCCCCAGGATGCTGTCGACACCCCCAGGATGCTGCTGAGCCGCCAAGGATGCTGCTGAGCCCCCCACGATGCAGTCGACACCCCCAGGGATGCTGCTGAGCCCCCCAGGGATGCTGCTGAGACCCCCAGGATGCTGCTGAGCCCCAGGGATGCTACCGAGCCCCCAGGGATGCTGCTGAACCCCCGGGGATGCTGCCAGCCCAGCCCGTGTCCCCCTCCCACCCCCAGGCTCCTCCCGCCCCCCGTGCTGAGGCGTAGCCCCACCCCCATCCCTGCCCATCCCGGGGTGGGGGGGGGGCTGGGGGTGTCCCTTTCTGTATTTTGTCTTTTTTTTTTTCCTTTCTTCATTTTATTATTTCAAACCCGGAACAATTCGGTAAAACCCCGTGGGAAAAGCGAGGCCCCGGCCCCGGCTGGGGCCCCCCCGGGCCTGGGGGGGGCTGGGGAGGAGGGGGGATGTTTTAGGGGGGAGGGGGGGGGTACAGCGGTGGCCGCTCTCCGCAGCGGTCTCTCCTTGCCCTACGAACCCAGGCTTAGAAACAGGGGAGGGGAGGGGAGGGGGGCGGGCAGCACCCCCTGCCCGGCGCTGCCGGTCCCTCGGGGGCAGGGCAGGGCAGGGAGGGGTGCGGACCCCCCCCCCACCCCCCCAAGGCACTCGGTTGGGGGGTGGGCTGGCCCCGGAGGAGACGCTGCATGTAGCACTCCCGCTTCCAATAGCTCGGTAAAAAGGTGTCTTTAAAAAGCAACCTGGCCCCCGGCGCCTGCTGGGGGGGGGGGATGGGTGTGGGGGGGCTGTGGGGGGGTGTGGGGGGTGGGGGGGTGGTGGTGAGGGGTGCTGTGTGTGGGGTGGGGTTCGTGGGGTGTGTGGGGTGGGGTGATGGGGGGTGCTGTGTGTGGGGTTTGTGAGGTGTGGGGTGTGTGGGGTGCTGTGTGTGATGTGGGGTGTGTGGGGTGGGGTGGTGGTGGTGAGGGGTGCTGTGTGTGGGGTGGGGTTCATGGGGTGTGTGGGGTGGGGTGATGGGGGGTGCCGTGTGTGGGGTTTGTGGGGTGTGGGGTGCTGTGTGTGATGTGGGGTGTGTGGGGTGGAGGGGTGGTGGTGGTGGGGTGCTGTGTGTGGGGTGGGGTTCATGGGGTGTGTGGGGTGGGGTGATGGGGGGGTGCTGTGTGTGGGGTTTGTGGGGTGGGGTGTGTGGGGTGCTGTGTGTGGGGTGGGGTTTGTGGGTGTATGGTGTGGGGTTTGTGGGGCAGTGTAGGTTGGGGTGTGTGGGGTGCTGTGTGTGATGTGGGGTGTGTGGGGTGGATGGTGTGGGGTTTGTGGGGCAGTGTGGGGTGCTGTGTGTGAAGTGGGGTGTCTGGTGTGGGGGGTGTGGGGCAATGTGGGGTGCTGTGTGTGATGTGGGGTTTGTGGGGTGTGTGGTGTGGGGGGTGTGGGGCAGTGTGGGGTGCTGTGTGTGGGGTGCTGTGTGTGATGTGGGGTGTCTGGTGTGGGGGGTGTGGGGCAGTGTGGGGTGCTGTGTGTGGGGTGCTGTGTGTGATGTGGGGTGGATGGTGTGGGGGGTGTGGGGCAGTGTGGGGTGCTGTGTGTGGGGTGCTGTGTGTGATGTGGGGTGTCTGGTGTGGGGGGTGTGGGGCAGTGTGGGGTGCTGTGTGTGATGTGGGGTTTGTGGGGTGTGTGGTGTGGGGGGTGTGGGGCAGTGTGGGGTGCTGTGTGTGGGGTGCTCTGTGTGATGTGGGGTGCAGGGTGTGGGGGGTGTGGGGCAGTGGGTTTAGGTTTAGGCGCCGGTTTGGGGTGGGTGGGGGGTGTGTGGGTTTGTTCTTCCCCCCCCTTTTTCCCCCTTCCCCAGTTGCTAACAGGAATGTCGGTGGCCGGGTTAGCGGCCGGGTGGGGGTCCCCAGGGGACCCCTGTGTCCCCCCCCAGCCCCGCGCCAGCAAGGCTTGAAATGTAAACAGTGAGAGCTGGGGGGGGCTTGGGAGGGAACGGGGGGAATTGGGGGGGAATGGGGGGGCTGAGGGAGGGGGGCTGGAGCCCAAGGTGGCACCTCATTTGTCCCCAGGAAGGCAGAGAGGGTGACGCCGCCGAGGGGGCGAGCAGGGGGGGGGCGGGGGTGGGGGGCACGGGCCCTGCCGCTCTGCTGGCACCCAAAAAGTCTCTGTGAGGTGGGGGGTGTGGGGGGGGGATGAATCCAAAGAGAAGCAGGAGTGGGTGGGCGGCGCGGCCCCTCCGTCACGGCACGGCCGGAGCTCCTAGGAGAGAGACGGGGGGTGAGCAGGGTGGGGGGGTGTGTGGGGCAGCACCCCTCCTGTTGCTGGGGGGGGTTCTGTCACCCTGTTTTGGGGGTGGGGAGGGGGTGAGGGGCCCACCTGGCAGCGCAGGGGCTCAGAAGAGCCCGCAGTCCTTCAGGTTGTTCTTGATGATGACGTCGGTGACGGCGTCGAAGACGAACTGCACGTTCTTGGTGTCGGTGGCGCAGGTGAAGTGGGTGTAGATCTCCTTGGTGTCCTTCCGCTTGTTCAGGTCCTCGAACTTGCTCTGGATGTAGCTGGCTGCCTCGTCGTACTTGTTGGCCCCTGGGGAGGAGGAGATGCTGGGTGCCCCACGCTCACCCAAGGAGCACCCCACGCTCCCCTGAGGACCACCCCATGCCCACACAGGGACCACCCCACACTCACCTGGGGAGCACCCCACGCTCCCCAGAGGACCATCCCACACTTGCCTGGGCACCACCCAACGCTCCCCAGAGGACCACCCCACACTCATCTGGGGACCACCCCATGCTCACCCAGGGACCACCCCATGCTCACCCAGGGAACACCCCATGCCCACCCAGGGACCACCCCACACTTGCCCAGGGACCACCCCATGCCCACACAGGGACCACCCTACATTCACCCAGGGAACACCCCACATCCCCCAAGGACCAACCCACACTCGCCCAGGGACCACCCAACGCTCCCCAGAGGACCACCCCACGCTTGCCTGGGGACCACCCCATGCTCACCCAGGGACCACCCCATACTCACCCAGGGAGCACCCCACATCACCCAGGAACCACCCCACACTCATCTGGGGACCACCCCATGCCCACACAGGGACCACCCCACGCTCCCCAGAGGACCACCCCACACTCACCCAGGGACCACCCCATGCCCACCAGGGACCACCTCACACTTGCCCAGGGACCACCCCACACTCATCTGGAGACCACCCCATGCCCACACAGGGACCACCCTACACTCACCCAGGGAACACCCCACATCCCCCAAGGAGCACCCCACACTCACCGAGGGACCACCCCATGCCCACCCAGGGACCACCCTACACTCCCCCAGGGACCACTCCACGCTCACCCAGGGACCATCCTATGCCCACCCAGGGACCACCCCACACTTGCCCAGGGACCACCCCATGCCCACACAGGGACCACCCTACACTCACCCAGGGAACACCCCACATCCCCCAAGGACCAACCCACACTCCCCAGAGGACCACCCCATACTCACCCGGGGACCACCCCACACTCACCCGGGGACCACCCCATGCCCACACAGGGACCACCCCACGCTCACCCAGGGACCACCCCATACTCACACAGGGACCACCCCACACTCACCTGGGGAGCACCCCACGCTCCCCCAAGGACCACCCTACGCTTGCCTGGGGACCACCCTACGCTCACCCAGGGAGCACCCTATACTCACCCCAGGGAGCACCCCACAGTCATCTGGGGACCACCCCACGCTCACCCGGGGAGCACCCCACGGTCACCTGGGGAGCACCCCACACTCGCCCAGACCCCCTCATCCTCCAGCACTGAGGGGTTCATGGCTCAGGTCCCTACCCCAGAGCCAGGCTGATGCTCCCTGGGCAGAGTGAGCCTCAGCTGAACCTCCCCCAAGACTCCTGCTCCTCGTGTGTGTCCCCCACCCCCAGGACACCCCTACCACCACCGCACCCCGCTTGCTGCCCCACCATCTCCATCCCCAGTAACTCCTGCTGCCTGGCTCTGGTAAGGCACTGCCCACCCCTCCTGCAAGGGGTCTGGGGGCGAGACAGGCCGAGGGACCCCTCCCCAGTACCTGTGTACTCTGGGAAGCAAATGGTCAGGGGGCTGTGCAAGATCTTCTCCTCGAAGAGGTCCTTCTTGTTGAGGAAGAGGATGATGGACGTGTCTGTGAACCACTTGTTGTTGCAGATGCTGTCAAACAGCTTCATGCTCTCATGCATCCGGTTCTGCAGGGACAGACAGCACCCTGAGCAGGGCAGGGACCCCCCCCCAGGGCAGCACCCACCCCACTGCCCCCCACCCCGCTCCTGCTAGGGGTCACCATCCCCCCCACCCCCCATCCCAAGGAGCTCCACCCAGCCCTGACTCACCATCTCCTCGTCCTCAGCCAGCACCAGGTCGTAGGCGCTCAGGGCCACGCAGAAGATGATGGCTGTCACCCCCTCGAAGCAGTGGATCCACTTCTTCCTCTCCGAGCGCTGCCCACCCACGTCGAACATCCTGTGGCAGGGAGGTGCTGTGGCACTGGGTGCCAGCCCCCCAGCCTCACCACCCTTCACCCCCTGTCCCCCTGCCTCAGTTTCCCCAGCCGCCCAGAGCAGGGGCTGCGCCAGGAAAAGGCTCCAGGGTGGGCAGAGCATGGCACCTCTGCTCCAGGGGTGGGGTGGGGGGGGTTGGAGGTGCCAGAAATCTGTGCCAGCACCCGCTGCCCATCCCAGGTGGGGTCTGGGCTTCTTCCCCACCACGAGCGAGGGCAGGACCCGGCCACCTCTCCCAGCCCGCAGCAGCACGATGCTCCCCAGAGCTCCAGGAGCTGCTCTCAGAGACCCGCTCTGCAGGGCTGGGCCAGGGCTGGGAGCAGCCACTGGAGCTGGGCCACATGGCTGTAGGCTCAGTAGGGCCATACAGGAGCTCAGCAGGGCCGTACGGGGCTGTACAAGGGCTCAGCAGGGCTATACAGGGGCTCAGCAGGGCAGTACAGGGCTCAGCCAGGCTGTACAGTGTTGTACAAGGGCTCAGCAGGGCCGTACAGGGCTGTATAAGGGCTCGGCAGGGCCGTATGGGGCTGTACAAGGGCTCAGCAGGGCTATACAGGGGCTCAGTAGGGCCATACAGGGCTGTGCAAGGGCTCAGCAGGGCTATACAGGGGCTCAGCAGGGCCGTACAGGGCTGTACAAGGGCTCAGCAGGGCTGTACAGGGGCTCAGCAGGGCTGTACAGTGCTGTACAAGGGCTCAGCAGGGCCATACGGGGCTGTACAAGGGCTCAGTAGGGCTGTATGGGGCTGTACAAGGGCTCAGCAGGGCTGTATGGGGGCTCAGTAGGGCCGTACGGGGCTGTACAAGGGCCCAGCAGGGCTATACAAGGGCTCAGCAGGGCTGTATAGTGCTGTACAAGGGCTCAGTAGAGCTGTATGGGGACTCAGCAGGGCCGTACAGGGCTGTACAAGGGCCCAGCAGGGCTATACAGGGGCTCAGCAGAGCTATACAGTGCTGTACAAGGGCTCAGCAGGGCTGTACAGTGCTGTACAAGGGCTCAGCAGGGCTATACAGGGGCTCAGCAGGGCTGTACGGGGCTGTGCAAGGGCTCAGTAGGGCTGTATGGGGGCTCAGCAGGGCTATACAAGGGCTCAGCAGGGCCGTCTGGGGCTGTACAAGGGCCCAGCAGGGCCCTACGGGGGCTCAGGGAGGGTCCCAGGGCACCACACACCCCTCCTCCTGCCTCCAGGGCCAAGAGCCCGGGAGCAGCATCCTGCCCCCTTCCAACCTCGGGGCAGGGGCGAGGCTTCCCCCTGGCTGTGCTCCATCCTCTCACCCCACCTCCGAAGCACAACCGAGCCCCGCCAACCCCCCGGGGTGGCACAGGGGTCCCTGTGAGCCCCCCCTCCATGCCTGGGCAGGACCCTAGCAGCTCTTTCCACCAGCAGCGAGGCCTAAATCCCAAGGGATGGGTGCGAGGCCCGGTTCCTTCCCAGGGCTCTGCCTCGGGCAGTGGCTGCGGGACCCCTGCGTGGGGCCTGGCCCGCAGCGGAAGCGGTGTCATGGCGCGGAGAGGCCTTCCCCTTCTCCTGCTGCCAGAGGCTGGATCCGCCCCCGGGCCCAGGCCCGGTTTTGAGGCTGCTCCAGCTATTTTGGTGGCTTCCGCTCGCCGGCCCAGGCAGCGGCTCCACCATGAGCAAAGCTGGTGGGGGGGGAAGTAGGGGGGGCTTGGCACGGGCGCTGGGTGAGCAGGATCCGGCCCCGGGGCTGGGAGGAAGGGAGGGTTATTTTGGGTTTCCATCGGAAAAGGCAGCAGGGAAGGGGTTGGCCATACTTGAAGTGCAGGTCCTTGAAGGTGAAGTGGGTCTCCACGATGCCAGTGGTCTTCACCCTGGTACGCAGCACGTCCTGCTGGGTGGGGATGTAGTCGGCACGGGCTATCCTCTCCAGGTCGTTCAGGTAGCTGGGGAAGGGGGGCAGAAAGACGCTGGGGAAGCTGGCCCGGGGGGTGTGACTCACCCAAAACCCATGGGGCACCCCCACATCGGCAGCTGAGGTCCCCTGCCCCGCAGCCCAGCATCCCCCACCCAGGGTGGGCAGCGCTGAGCACGGGCCAGCAGCCCCCATCAGCACCCCAGGGTACCCCACAGCCCTGCCAGGCTCATGGCATGGGGGGTATGCAGGGCAAGGGGTGCTTCTGCACCCCAGCATCCCCCACCCAAGGTGGGCAGCGCTGAGCAGGGGCCAGCAGCCCCCATCAGCACCCCAGGGTACCCCGCAGCCCTGCCAGGCTCATGTCATGGGGGGTGTGCGGGGCAAGAGGTGCCTCAGCACCCCAGGGTACCCTGCAGCCCTGCCAGGCTCATAGCATGGGGGGTATGCAGGGCAAGGGGTGCCTCTGCACGCCAGCATCCCCCATCCAGGGTGGGCAGCGCTAAGCATGGGCCAGCAGCCCCCATCAGCACCCCAGGGTACCCCTGCAGCACTGCCAGGCTCATGGCATGGGGGGTATGCAGGGCAAGGGGTGCCTCTGCACCCCAGCATCCCCCATCAGCACCCCAGGATACCCCACAGCCCTGCCAGGCTCATGGCATGGGGGGTATGCAGGGCAAGGGGTGCCTCTGCACCCCAGCATCCCCCGCCCAGGGTGGGCAGCACTGGCCACGGGCCAGCAGCCCCCATCAGCACCCCAGGGTACCCCACAGCCCTGCCAGGCCCACGGCATGGGGGGTGTGCAGATGCAAGGGGGCTTGCAGAGGAGCACGGGGGCTGGGCAGGGGTTGCAGCCGGGGTTGGGGGGCTCCCCACCTCCCTCGCCCACCCCCCCTTTCCCTGAGCGTTTGCATGGGGGGGGAAGCAGCAAGAGGAAAGTATTCAGTGCCATGGCAACCGGCCGCAGCGCCAGCGGAAACAATCGATGGCGCGGTGCCATTTATAGTCAGCCAGCACAAAGGGCCGGCATCCTGGGAGGAAGCGGGAGGCGGGCGGCCGGAGGGACCGGGAGCTGCACCGGGAGGCCGCTGCCTGCCCCGAGTTCCCCACCGGGCTGGCAGAGCCCCGCCAGAGCCCGGCTCCCGGTGCCCCAGGCCCAAAACTGCCACAGGGACCCAGTTGGAGGGGTCCTGGGGGTGGGGGGATGGAGGCAGGTTTTAATTTCCCCGGCTCGTGTTGCTTTAATTGGGTTACCGCAAACGGGCTCCTTTAAGCAAATTAGGCTCAGCTAATTAAGGCCTTTGCAACCCCGTAATCTGGTGAAAACCAGATTACAGGTCCCGAGGCCACGGGGATCCCACGGCAGCGCGGCGGCTCCTCAGCTCCCGGGAAAGGCTCCGGGACAACCGGAGCTGCCGGGACCCCGCCACGGGTACGAGGGTGGGGAAAGGGGGGGGGGGGGGACGCCCGTCACCGCGGAGCAGCTCGAAAACAGCCGGAAACACCCGCGGCCTCCGGCTGACAAGAAAACAGGAAACACGGCAGCAGGCCCGCGCGCCACGCCGGCCGCCCTCGGACCTCACGCCCGGCCCCAGGGTGCCGGCGAGCGCCCAGCCCGGCACCCCCAGCACCCCAAGGGGCCGGGGCACGCACCTCATCCCCGGGGTGCTGCAGCACCCCCGTGGACAGCACCATCCCCACGGCACAGATGGGCGCACCGGCACCAGCAGCTCCCCAGGGCTGGGGAAAGGCGGGAGCGGCAGCTTGCGGGCGGCCCCCAAACAACACCTGCCCACCCCGTGTCACGCCACACGCTCCAAAACGCGCCCCTCCCTTCTTGGGGGGGCCCGTCGTGGATGCTCTTGCTCAAAACCACACGTGAGCAGCAGCCAGGCACCCGCCCCAGCCTCCAAACCGGCACCCACAGCCCAGCTTGGCACTGCCAGGGAGCCCCGGTGCCGGCTGGGGCAGAGCGGGCAGGGGGCTGGGGGGTGGGGGGTGGGGGGGTCAGCTGGCAGGCTGGAGGAAGCGAAAGCCGTGGGTGCAGCAGGAGCTCCTCCAGGCCTGGCACTTGCCAGGAGCTTCCCTGCCACCTCTTCCCACCAGCAACCTCAGAGGGACCCGCCGGTGCCAGCGGCACACAGCGGGCACTGCGCAGCCCCTGGGACAGCGGCGGGGCCCAGGGGTGCCCCAATCCCCAGCAGGGCCAGCACTGGGGGGCTAATGTCAGGCTCAGGCCCAGCCTTCCCACAGACCAGGCTGAGAGGAAAGAAGAGTTGTGAGCGCCTCCTGCTCATCCCACCATGGCCCTGGGACTTTCTGCAGGGCTTTTTCTTTGCCTGTGCAGCCCACAAAGGGCCATGAGGATGGGGGACCCCCTTAGATGTGCTCAAAACGGGGGTGGCATCTCAGGGAGGCCAGCAGAGACTGTTCCCCAGGGAAAGGCTGCAGGTGCTGGAGCAGGGGGGGCGATGCCCAGGGGATACAGCACCCCCCACCAGAGGAGGAAACGGCTTTCGAAACATCCGCCTTCCCAGTTCTGCTCCGGCCCCAGCGCCGGGCGGGAAGTGGCAGCACCAGCCCCGAGGCGCTCAGCGATGGGGAACAGCGGCCCGGGGAAGGGGGAGGAGGGGGGGGTGTTGGTTGCTCAATAAAAGCGGGGTGCCTGCAGGACCCAGCGGCTGGGGGGGGAGCGGGGGTACTCACTAGGCAGCCGAGTCATTCAGCTGGTACTCTCGGGAGCGGTTGAAACAGGCCTGGACCCCGTTGTCAGCCCAGAGCCTGCGGATGACGTTGGCCAGGTCCTCGGGCAGGATGCCCTGCTCCTCGGCGGTGCAGGAGAGCGCGAACAGCTGCCGAGCGTCATCCTGCGGGGACCAGCGGGGCGCAGGCGTCGGCACGGGGTGTCCCAGCTCCCTCTACCCCACAGGGACCACGTGACGGTGGGGACGGAGCTCCGGTTGTGGGTAGGGATGAGCCCCATGGGACCCCCCCCCAGCCCTGCCCCCAGACGGGGCTGTGTGGGGCAGGGCATCCATGGGTTACAATTTGGGTGTCCCGTCCCCACCCCAGCACCATGGCCAGGAGGCTGCAGCCAGCCAGGGAGCCACAGGGAGTGGGCAGGGCCACCCTTCATCCCAGCCCAGCTTTGGGCAGGTCTGCTATTGCCCCCACCCCCACCCCCAGCCCAGGACCCCCCCCAAGCCCTGCCAGGCCATCGGGAGCGGGAGGACACCCACCGCTCTGGAGGAGTCTCCGAAGTCAATCTGCAGGTTCCCCATCGCCTTGATGATGGCCATGATGGACTGGATGGTGTTGCTGTAGACCACAGCTTTGTACTGCCGGCACTCCTCCTCTGAGTAGCCATCCTCATGGATGATCCTGGGTCAGGGGAGAGACACGGGGGGCAAGATCAGTCCGTGGCGGGGCACCCTGGGGTGCTGCTCCCCCACCCGTGCTCCGTGACAACGCTGATGGGAGCTTCCCCCAGCCCCTGGCAGTTTGGGAACCCGCGGTCTGCGCGGCGCTGCCGCCTGGACCACTCACTTCATCTGTTTGACGATGGTGCTCTTCCCAGACTCGCCAGCTCCTGGGGAGAAACGAGAAGGGGGAACAAGGAGTGAGGTGCTGCCCAAAAGCGAGGCCCACACCCCTGTGGGACTCCCCCCATGGCAGCGAGGGAGCGCGGCACGCGCCTCGGCCTCAGTAAGAGCTCCCAGCATCCTCCAGAGCAGATGCTTGGATGGGCACTGCGAATGCCAGGGACAAGGAAGGGGAAGGGGAACCCAGGAGGGACCTTGCAGTAGCTCACAAGGGGCAGAAGCAGCACCTGCTCTGGGCCAGGCAAACGGCACCAGTGCTCCGACACTGGCACCGCCGCCCCGGCACACTGCAGCCCAGAGGAGTGGCACCCCAGCTTTGGCTGAGCTCTGCAGCGGGGAGCCCCCAGTGACCAGGAGCAAAGCCCTGCCTGGCACCCAGCTCCAGGCAGAGAGCCTGAACCTGGCTGCTGCCTCCCGCATCCCAAATCTGGGATCATGCTGGGGGATGGTGCAGCATCAGCCCTGCCTGTGGCTGGAGCTGGCAGCAGCCAGGACCTGGAGATGCTCGTGCCGCTGGGCAGGGGCACGGGCACCCACAGCCACCCCTCTGGGGAACTCGGGAAGAAGCTGCTCCCTCTGCCTCTGCTCGAGTGGCTGCCGGCTAGACCAGCCGCCCCCGGGATGCTTCCTGGGGTGCCAGGCCCTGCACCCCAGCTGGGCTGCGGAGGCAGCTGCCAGCCAGCAAAGCCGACAGCTTTTGGGGCCAGTTTATGCTTCAGCATCCACCCATGGGATGCCCAGGGATCTGAGGGGGCAGCTGGGGTGCCGAAGGCTCCCCACCACCAGCCTGTCCCCATGGGATGGGTCCTCTGCAAAGGTGACGCACACAGGGCCCAGGCTCGGGCGGGAGGATGGGGAGATGTCATCCCTGCTGCCAGAAAGGGGAAGCTGGAAGGGGAAGCTGCAAGGGACAGAGCGTGTTCCTCGTCCCCTCCCCACGCAGGGAGTGCCGCCCCGATGAATGAGCACCCGCCTCGCCCTGGGTCCCACAGATCGGGACCAGAGCGGTCCCTGCTTCCCACTGCCAATCCCAGGGGATCCCCCAGTGCCCAGCCAGTCCCTGTGCCCCGTTTGGGGGTCCCTCTGCTGCTGCCCCAGCGCCGGGGCCCTGAGCAGGCTGGGGCAGGGCTGTGCTGGGGCAGCCGCAGGGACGGAGATGGTGGAGGAGGCAACATTAAAAAGGGTAAAAAAAGAGATTATGCTAAAATTATCCTGGAAAACCAGAGCCCATCCTGCCAGCTGAGAAACAGCGGCGCGGAGAGAGCGCCGTCCGCCCGCCGGCATCACGGTGGGGACTGCATGGGGCACAGAGCACCCCAAAGTTGGGGCCATGCTGGGGCTACACAGACCCTGCCACGACCCCCCAACTCCAGGCTGTATGTG
Source organism: Gallinula chloropus (assembly GCF_964237585.1). NCBI lineage: Eukaryota > Metazoa > Chordata > Aves > Gruiformes > Rallidae > Gallinula > Gallinula chloropus. Next base: position 22,796,862 of record NC_140097.1, read on the forward strand.
CCAAGGGAGCGTTCAGTACAGCCAGGCTCTCCCCTGGTGCTGCCGACCCAACCTCCCCCAGCGTCCCAGGGATGCTGACGCGGCAGCCGGCCGTGCCGGGCCGGCGTTCGTGGTCAGTGCTGGCAACTCCTGCCCAGAGCCAGGAGCAGGGAGGGGAAGAGACTCAGCTGATCCCTTCATTTTTTCCACTAAACCTCTCTGATTTCTGGCACTACCACCCTGTACCGCCACGCTCGGCTGCTGACAGCTGCCTTCACGGTCCCCAGTGGGCGCACAGGCAGGGAAACTAAGGCATGCCACAGGAGAGAACCCTCTAACTGGCATCCCTGGGGCGAGGTGCCAGCCAGCCCACCCCCCCCCAGCCTCCTGCTCTGCCTGACATCTGCTCCCTGCCCGGAGGAAACAGCCCTCCCGGGATGTCCTGCCCGCTGGGGACCGGGCGGCACGGCACTCGCCAGCACCGGCCATTTCCCTTGCCCCGCAGAAGGCAGCCCTGCCATGGCACCCCCGGTTCCACGCAGCACCTCAGGGATGCAGAAATTCAGGCCTGAGTTAATAAGACCCCCCCAAACACACCCCCACACACACACACATCCACCCCAGTTTCCCTTTCCAAGTCACTGCCTTCACCTAACCAAGGGGAGTCTGTCTGCATCCCCCCCGCCACGCCACCCCCAGCACCGGTGTACCCCTCACAACCAAGGGCTGGGAGACTCTCACCAGTCCCTCTGGGGGCAGCAGGGCCAAGGGGAAGGGCTTCCAATCCCAGGAAAACCCTGGCCACCCTCCATTCAGCCCCCAAACAATCCCCAGGCACTGCGCCAGCTCCCGCTCTCCGGCCCAAACCGGGGGGGGCTTCACATCCTCCGGAGCCCCGGCACCGGACAGGCATTGTCAGGGGGTGGATGGACGCACGGACACAAGATGGGGAGAAGCTCCCATTGTGGGCTGACCCCCTGGCTGGGCTTCCCCCAGCCCTGCCAGCTCGCTGATGGCCCTTCCAGCCCACGGTACAGGGCAGTGCCCATTCCCAGGGGAGCACCCATTCCCAGGGCACTGCTCATTCCCAGGGGAGCACCCATTCCCAGGGCAGTGCCCATTCCCAGGGCAGTGCTGCTTCTCCCCTCCCCCTTTTTTTTTTTGGATAAAAAATAGTCTTCCAAAGCTGAGAAGCAGCCTCCTGGCTCTGGAACGCGCCGGGAACCCACCGGCAAGAAAGGGATTGAGCGGAGGGGTGCTCGGCAGCCCGTGATTTACCCTGCTCTCCAGCCAGCACACGTTCCATCCCAGACCCACAATATGTTTCTCTCCAGCATGTATTGAATTCCATACATTCATGAAGCCAGCCACAGGTTTTGGGGTCCACCTCACCCCCCACATTGCCAGGAGGGGATTTTCCATCCCGCCACACGGCGCTGTGCTGGTTCCAATATCCAGGCACGGATGGAAGTGATGCAGAGCTGGAAAATATTCCTTATTGCAGGGTGGGAGCTGGGATTTAAGCAGTCAGCAGGTCGGGGCCATCCCCATCCCTGCAGCTCCATCCTCGCCCACCACACCAGCAAGTCCTCCTGACCCAGGGAACAGCAGCTGTTGATTTACAGAGGGGTGCTCCTGCCAGCCAAACCTGCCAGCCCCGCTCCCCACAGGGGCAGGAGGGTGGCTGGACAGAGGGACGGCTGCAGAGCGTACCCCCTCCAGCACCCACGGGGTCCCGGCCACCAAAGAGGACTTGGAGAGGTGAGTACCAAAGGCAGAGTCCCCCAAAGACCCAGCACAAACCCAACACAGAGAGATCCCCTCAGCATCCTCCTTCCTCCCAAGGAGAGATGGAAAATCGCTGTGGAAACACTCACACTGCTTTACAACCCCTCAGCGGCACAGGGCCCTCCCAGGGGCCATCCCACTGGGATCTGGGGCTGGCTGCTTCCCAGGACCCCGTCCATCGGCAGCCAGCGGGGTGCTGTGTCCTGGGCAGGACCCTCCAAAACCTGAGGGGAACCAGGGAGGTGCAGACCCCCCCACACCCCATCCAAGGCAGCTGACAGAGACGTTAAAAACCCCACAAAAATGAAGGGCTTGGGGCACGCTGAGGGGTGGGCTGGGGTTGGGGATGGGGATGCTTCCCTGGGGAGGGAAGGCAGCAAACACACCCCTGGTGTGACCCCCTCATCCCTCCCCCCGAACAGGAGCCGTTGGCGTTGGCAACCTGGACAAAACTATCCTTGTGCCTTGGGGTTGGTTTTTTCCAGGAATCCCGGAACTTTGGCGCTCTGATCCTGCCCCTGCCGCAGCTGGAGCGGTCCCTCTCTCCCCAGCAGCCTCCCCCCTTTGCCCTCACCCTCCATGCTGGCTCAGGAGGGTCCCCCCACTACACTCGGTGGCCGTGCCAAGCCGCCCGCTCCTCCCAGAGCCCTCGGGGCCCACCAGCAGCTGTTTGGAGGTTCAGCCCTAGAAAATAGAGCTCCTCAAGACCACCCCCACAATGCTCCCCCCTCCCCGCCCCCAACCAGCCCCTCCAGGATGCTGCCATGTCCCCTGTACCCCTGCCCAAACACCTGGAGCGTCGTGTCCCTGCGCCGGCTGCCATCGTCTCCCCCGTCCCGCCCTGACACCAGCACCCAGCTCCCCCCACACTGGGTTTTCCAGCGCTGGGGATGGAGAATTACTCAGCGGCCCCCAGCTCCGGTGATTCAGCCGGCCTCCGGCCCGGAAACCCAACGCTCCGGCCCAGAGCAGGAAACCCCACGGCCGTGGCGAGGCCAGGCCGGCACCGGCTGCGGCAGGGCCGCCCGGGCACGCCGCCATCCCCAGCCGGTGCCCGCTGGCCCGGCCAGTGGGGGACAGGGAGGGTGATGGGGGCTCCTTGGGAGTGCTCAGCCCGCGGCCTTCGGTAGCGACCACCCCCTGTGCAGGCGTGTGACCCCCTGTACTGCAACACCCGTGTGCACAGGGAACACACGCTGAGTCCCACAGGTACAGAGTGTGTTCCCAAGGTGTAGGTTGTGTTTCAACCTGGGCAGAGCCTCGGCGCCTGTCTGGGAGCAGGGTGGCTGCCTGCACCCCAGCCAGCACCGGTGACCCGGGACAGGGTACCACAGCTCCATCCCCATGTCCCATCCCAGCGCTGGCTGCCAGCTCCGGAGGGGCTGGATGCAGGTTCCCCCCAGATCTAACAGCGCCGAGCTCTTCCCTGCGGCCCCCTCCCTCCACAACATGTCCCAGTCCATGGCCCCCAAACACCACTGGGGCCTCACCAGCATCCCCATCAAAGCGGGGACCCCGTCCTCTCCCATAGCCCCAGGCTGGGGCAGGGGGTAGGATGAAGCAAGGCCCCAGGACGGGGCCACGCGCAGCACACCCGGCCGCTCGCACGCGAAGCTGGGGTAGTGCCGGGGCAACGCGGCCTCCGAAAGTTGCAGCTGGTCCCTCCCTTCCTCTATTTTTATGCAAGCCTCAAAGCCAAAAAAAAAAGCACAATAGGAACCACTCAGCCCAGCCCAGCACCCAGGAGGCACCTCGGACCGACACCGGAGCAGCCCGGGCTGGGTGGGGTGCAAGGGGAGCATCCTCTCCCTGGGGGCTGCACCTTCCCCCCCCAAAACACCTTCCCCAAGCACCCAGGAAATCCTTTCCCCTGACTAATCCTCTGTGGGAAGATGAGGAGGTAGGGACTGACCTGCATCCCTCTGGAGCATCCCAACACTCTCCCCTCGCCTGCCATGGCGGCAGAGAGGCCGAAGCGGGCCCATGGCCTCACACGGGGCACGGCACCGAGCCGGGGCAGCTTCCCGCTCAGCCCCAAACCATCCATGGTGCCCAGCAGGGTCCTGTGCCCCCCACCCATCGCTGCACACCCCCGGTCCTGCCCGGCTCCAAGCCTCAGCTGCGGGACGGCACGAGGCACTGCCAAAACCACACGGGGCTTGGAAGAGGCATCTCCGTGCCGCGGGCCGATGCGGCACAGAGGGTGACACCATCTTCCTCCCTAATAATTTTCCTCTGACCACGGCGGGGGGGAAGAAATGAAGCTGTGGAAAGCGGGGACGTGGCATCCCCCAGCACCATGTCCCCACCTGGAGCGGTTCCTGCAGAGGGGGGATGTCACAAGCCAGCCCCCCCTCCCCAGCTGCTCCCTGCCAGCTCAGGAGGCTTTTCTGGCTGTGGCTGGGCTGAGCAGTGGGCAGTGCTGCCCCTGGGCTCTGGTGCTATTTACACCTGAACAGCTGTGAGGGGGGAAAATCAACCAAAACCAAAACATTAAAAAAAAGAGGATTGTTTTTTTTTTAAACAGAAGAGCCATTTCGACCTATTTTTGGCTTTAGAAACCAGCTGAGATCAGAAAAAGCCAGGCCAACAGAAGGGAGCAGGGCCGCCCTCCTCCCGGCACAGAGTGGGACATGGGGACAGGACAGTGTCCAGGCAACAGGCCCACAGCCGCCTCGCCGTGCCCCCAACCTGGGCACCCTGAGCTAACGGTGTGGGGCACGATGCTGCCCATGCCAGCCAGCCCCCAGCAGCCCCCTAGACCCTGCGGAAATGATGCACCAACCCCCCCAGCACCCCCATTTCTCATTGGGTAAGGGGGCTCAAGCCGGCAGCGAGGCCCCAGAGCGGGAGCAGCTCATGGAGAAGGGGTGAGCACGTGTTTCCCCAGCAGCCTGCAAACCCCGTGGGGGTTTCGGTCTGCCCGCGCCCTCCCCGGAAACAAGCCGGGGTGAGCTTGCACAACTGGCAACCCCCCAGCTCCCCGGGGCGCAGATCCCCACCTAGCACCCCAGGAGGGGCCCACGCCACCGGCGCAGCTCCCATCAGGGCCCAACTAAAATGGAAACGACCCCCCCCCCCCAAAAGCGCTCCGTTAAACGGGCGTTGCACGGCCAGAGCTCGGTGTGTTTCTCAAGGCAGGGGTTGAGCAAATAATAAAGGGCTGCCGGATTTCGGCGTGACTTCCTGCTGCCGCCGGCTTCCTCTGCTGACGGCGACGAGACATTTTCTGCCAGCGCTTCCCCGGCAGGCAGCAGCCGGGGATTTCTCACCCCATCCCGAGTCCCACCGCGCCGTGGGACCCCCCCACCCCCACCCCCCCACCGCGCTCCCCAGGCTGCGCCAAGAGCCAGGCAGGCTCTCCATGGGAATTTGGGGAAAGGGAATGAAAAAACCCCAAGCGGGAGTTATTAGTGGGGAGGGGGGGGGGGAAGAAAATACCGAATTAAAATAACTAAGCGGCTGCCTCGCCCGCAGGCGCAGGGCAGGGCCGTGAACGCCCACAGGAGCATCGCCGGGGCGCTTTGAACCCGTTATCGGTTTGGAAATCGGGTATCCGTGAGGCAGAGCGCCTGTGGGCTGCGCTGGGCCTGGCCTGCTCTGCGGGCGGGTGGGGGGCAGAGAGGCCACCGGAGCCCCCCTACTCCCCACCGGCACAGGGAGGGCCAAGGCGAGATGGTGGGCTCAGGCTCGGGCTCGGGCCCGTTCCGGTGCCGGGACAGTGGGTGCCCGTTGCCTCCACCTTGGCCGGCCCAGAGCAGGTGGAGGGGAGCCCATGGCTGGGCACAGCTGGGCAGCCAGTGGTGCCGGGGAGGCAGGATGGGGTGCCCAGGCTCGTGGGGCTTTGCTGGGGAAGGGGGTGGAGTAGCCAGGAAGGGGGGGATGCCCCCAGGGATGTGCCCGGCCTAGATGGCACCGTGGTGGGGTGGGGCTGGCCCCCCACTTCTGGGAGGACCGAACCCCCAGAGCCTGGGATGGGGCTGGCTCCCTGCTTCTGGGGGACACCCGGGGTTGCTGTAGGGGCTGGCAGCCCACTCAGTGTGGGGGGGGACACCCCAAAGCCTGCAGCAGGGCCGGTGCCCTGCTCCCTGGTGGGACCCCTGGAGCCTGGCATCCCGCTCTGGGTGGGATCCCCAAGGGCCAGCGCAGGACCCCCGGAGCGCTCCAGGGAGACAGATCCCCGAGGCCTGCTGCGGGTCGGCACCCCGGGGCGAACTGGGAAGCTGGGGTGCAGGGCAGGCACCCCGCTCCTGGGGAGACCCCCGGGCCCGAGCCGAGCACGACACCCCTGCGGGGGGGGATGCGGGGGGGGGGCGGGACCCCGAGGCCGGGGCCAGGCCCAGCATCCCGCAGCCAGGGGATCCCCGGGGCGGGGCCAGGCCCCCGCGGGCCACTTCCCGGGGTCGCTGCGGGGCAGCGCAGGGCGGGGGCGCGGGGGGCGTCCCGGGGGAGGGGTGGGGGTGGTGGGAGGCGTGACGGGGCCCGGGGCGGATGGGGTGGAGGTGGTGGGAGGGGGGGTGGGGGGGGGTTGTTCCTGGGGGGTCTCACCCAGCAGCAGCAGCTTCACCTCCCGCGCCGCCTTCTCGCCGTCCTCCCGCAGGTTCTTGTCGATCATCCGGGAGCGCTCGGCAGCCGCCTTGTCCTCGGCGCTCACGGTGCAGCCCATGGCGGCGGCGGCGGCGGCGGCGGCGGCTGCTGCGCGGCCGCGGCTCTGCCCTGCCCGGCCCGCCCCGCCCGTACCGCCCTGCGCCGGGGGCCGGGGCCGGGGCGGGGCGGGAAGAGGCGGGGCCGGGGCGCGCCGGGCCCCCGCGCGGCGGCTGCCGGTACCGGCCGCGGCGCTTCCCGGGACGGGCTCCGGGGAGCGTCGGGGCGGGTGGATGCTGCTCCTCATCCACCCGGTGCGGCGGGACTCGGGGAGCCGTGCGCGCTGCGCTGCCGCGGGAGGATGCTCCTCGGCCGGGGACCGGGCGGGACGGGCAGGGGGTACCCACCCCCCGGAGCTCCCATCCCCCCCGCAGCTCCCAAGGAGGCTCCCCTGGGAACCGGACCCCCCGCACAGCCCGAGGGAGGCTCCCGGCTGTGCCCCGCGGGGCTGGCCCGTGCCCAGGAGGAGCCGCCCCCGCTCCGCGCCGGCCCCCGGCGGAGCTCCGCAGCCCATCCCCAAACCGGCACCCACCGCGCGGGGCGGGGGCAGCGAGGGGGGCTCTGGCCCAGACGCCGCCGTGCCGGGGGAGGGGGTAGCGGAGGGAGCGGGGCCGCCCCCGTGGGCGCTCCGCTGACCAGCCGGCGCTGTGCCCGGCGGGACTAAAGCCGAGGGGGGGGGGGGGGAAGAACGGGGGGTTCGGGGGCTGCCCCGCTCCGCCCCTTGCCGCCGGGCAGCGCGGGGCCGCCCCGGGGGTGCCGGCGGGGCGCTCGGGAGCCCCGCGGCCGCGGACGGGGCCGGCCCGGCCGCCCTGCCGCGGGGCCCGGGGCCGGCGGCGCTCGGGGCGGGGCGCGGAGCACAGCGCCCCCTGGCGGCCGCCGAGCGCCGCCCGGGTCCCGCCAGCCCTGCGCGCGGCCCTGTCCGTGTGTCTGTCCCTGTGTCCGTGTGTCTGTCCCTGTGTCTGTCCCTGTGTCTGTCTGTCTGTCTGTCCGTGTGTCTGTGTGTCTGTCTGTCCCCGTGTCTGTCCATGTGTCTGTCCGTCTGTCCCTGTGTCTGTCCCTGTGTCTGTCTGTCCGTGTGTCTGTCTGTGTGTCTGTGTGTCTGTCTGTCCCCATGTCTGTCTGTGTGTCTGTCTGTCCCCGTGTCTGTCTATGTGTCTGTGTGTCTGTCCCTGTGTCCCCGTGTCTGTCCGTGTCCGTGTGCCTGTCCGTGTGTCTGTCCGTGTGTCCCCCTGTCTTTCCGTCTGTCCGTGTGTCCCCGTGTCTGTCTGTGTGTCCATGTGTCTGTCCGTGTGTCTGTCCTTGTCTGTCCCTGTGTGTGTCTGTGTGTCTGTCCATGTGTTCCCGTGTCTGTCCCCATGTCTGTCTGTCTGTCTGTGTGTCTGTCTGTGTCTGTGTGTCTATCTGTCCATGTGTCTGTGTGTGTGTCCCCCTGCCTGTCCGTCTGTCCATGTGTCCCCGTGTCTGTCTGTCGGTGTCTGTCCCCGTGTCTGTCCCTGTGTCCCCGTGTCTGTCCATGTGTCCCTGTCCATGTGTCTCCATGTCCGTCCATCAATCCATGTGCCCATGTCCTTCCATGTGCCTGGGTCCATCCCTGTGTCCCCGTGTCCATCCATCCCTGTGTCCCTGTGCGTCCGTCTGTCTGTGCGTGTGTGCACTGACCCTGTCAGCCCGTGTCTGTCCGTGTGTGCCTGTGTCCATCTGTGTGTCCGTTTGTCCCTATCTGTCCGCACGTCCCCATGTCCATCCCTGTGTCCCTGTGTCTGTACACACATGTGCACCGACCCTGTAAGCCCGTGTCTGTCCGTGTGTCCCCATGTCTGTCCGTGTGTCCCCGTGTCTGTCCGTACTCATGTGTGCACTGACCCATGTCCCTCCGTGTGTCCCTGTGTCTGTCTGTACACACATGTGCGGTGACCCCATGTGCCTGTATCTGTCCGTGTGTCCCCGTGTCTGTCTGTCCGTGTGTCCCTGTGTCTGTGCACGCGTGGGCACTGACCCTGCGAGTCCGTGTCTGTCTGTATCCCCCCGTGTCTGTCCGTGTGTCTGTCCGTGTGTCCCCATGTCCGTCTGTGTCTGTCCGTGTGTCCCTGTGTCTGTGTCTGTCCGTGTGTCCCCATGTCTGTCCATGTGTCCCTGTGTCTGTCCATGTGTCTGTCCATGTGTCTGTCCGTGTGTCCGTGTGTCTGTCCGTGTGTCCACGTCTGTCCGTGTGTCTGTCCGTGTGTCTGTCCGTGTGTCCCCGTGTCTGTCCCCGTGTCTGTCCCCGTGTCTGTCCGTGTGTCTGTCCGTGTGTCCGTGTGCCTGTCCGTGTGTCCCCGTGTCCGTCCGTGTGTCCCATGTCCGTCCGTGTGTCCCCGTGTCTGTCCGTGTGTCCGTCCCTGTGTCTGTCCCCGTGTCTGTCCGTGTGTCCGTGTGCCTGTCTGTCCGTCTGTCCCCGTGTCTGTCCGTCTGTCCCCATGTCTGTCCGTGTGTCTGTCCCCGTGTCTGTCCCCGTGTCCATCCATGTGTCCCCGTGTCAGTCCGTGCTGTCCCTGTGTCTGTGCACGCGTGGGCACTGACCCTGTGTGCTTGTGTCCATCTGTCCGGGCGTCCCCACGTCTGTCCGTACTGTGTGCACTGACCCCACAGGCCCGTGTCTGCGTGTCCTTGTGCCTGTCAGTGCTGCCCCCGCGTCCGTGCCCGGGTGGGCACTGACCCCGCCTGCCCACGTCCGTCTGTCCGCGTGTCCCCATGTCTGTCCCTGCGCACACATGCACTGCCCCCATGCTTGGCACGCCGCCTGCCGTCCCTCGCCCCAGTCACCCCGAGACCTGGGCACGTTCACACCTTTATTTGGGGGGGTGGGTGGGGGGTCTGGGCCGGCCTTCCAGCCCATGACCCCCCGGATAAGTTACGCGCGTCGCCCGGCTCAGCGCAGGGCGGCCGCGGGGTTGGGGGGGGCCGGTGGGGTCCCCCCCTGCTATGTACAGAGCCCGGTGCGCCCGGGCAGCGCGGCCACAGCACCCACCCCATGTACAGCAGTGATAAAAAGCAGCCCCCCCCCCCCCCCATAAAAAAATACATCTCTGATGTACCGAGCTGCGGGACCCCCCCCCACTGCACCCCACCCCCCCCCCACATCCCCAGCGCTGCCCACCCTGCCCGGCTGGCCCCCGGCGCAGAGGGAGGTGGGGGTGGGAAAGCACCTCCCTGGGTTTTGGCATGGGGCATCCCAGCAGCGAGGGGAGGGGATTGGGGGGCGGGGGGAGCGCTGAAAAGGGGGTACCTGGGTGCTGGCTTTGGGTGCAAGGCAAATGGGTTGTGGGGGTGCCCGTCACCCTAGCGTCTGGGCACACGGAGGGGTGGCTCTGGAGCCCCGAGCTGGCCCCCCAACCCCCGCATTCCCCACCCCTGTCCCTTTTTGGGGGGCAGCCAAGCCCCAGCTGAGGCAGGACGCAGTGGGCACCGAGCCCCCCCGCAGCTCTGACACCTTCCCCAAGCGATGCGCCTGGGGCCCCCAGCATGGCCAGGGGGTCACTGGGGGGGTCCCATCCGTGGACACCAGAAGCCAGCCGTGCCCCTGGCAGGCTCAAGAACAGCAGCCCCAGTACCACCATCCACAGCAGGGGTCTGGGGTGCCCCCCCCCAATGCTGGGCTGATGGGATGGCATCTCTGCAGGGAGAGGGCGGGGGGCATGGGCAGGGCTGGGGCAGACACCGTCCATCAGGGCTCCCGCTGCTGCTGGGGGGTGGGTGTGGGGGTCAGGAAAGTGCCTCAGCCCTCGGCGCCCCTCTGCTCCGGGGCGCAGGGACGAGCTCCAGCTGACAGCCAGCTCCCGGTGAGGTAGGGCGGTGTTATTCTCCCCGCGTTACAGGCGGGGAAACTGAGGCAGGGAGCGGGGGGACACACGCAGCACCTGCCCTGGGCTCACTGCCCCATCCTGGGCACAGGTCGGAGGGTCCCCGTGCCCGCCATGGCACAAGCCCCCTCACCACCACCACCACCGCGGGTGATGGGCAGCGACGGCAGAAGGTCCCCAGGGAAGCCTGGCGGGGCCCTGGCATGGGGCTGCGCCCGGGGCCGGCTCTCCCTGGGCACCGGGTGGTGGTGGTGGGCAGGTTGGCATGGGGACCCGGTGCTGGCTAGTGGCTGCCGCCGCTCTTCCCCCCGCCCGTGGCCCAGTCGATGATGATGAAGCTCAAGCTCATGATCATGAAGAGCACCCCGAGGAGGGCAAAGCAGGCAGCCTGCAGCGACAGGGACGAGGGTCAGGGCCGGCCAGGGTGGTGCAGCCCCCCCCAGCCAGCCCCAGGACCCTTGTCCCTGCTCCCCCACCCCGCTTACCAAGATTTTGGGGGTGGAGCGCAGCGGCTCCTTGTCCTTGGGCATGATGCGGATGTAGAAGATGGCAGGGAAGATGAAGATGAGGCAGGGAGCAGAGGTGGCACCTGGAGGCGACAGAGCGGGCAGGGGACCCCCACCCCGCGGCTCAGCCCTGCCACCCCACTGTGGGGCCAGGCCCAGTACCCACCCACCCCTCCCACTGCTCCCAGCGCTGGCAAAGCCTTCCAGGAACCCAGGGACACTGTGTCCTGGCACCGGCCCCACGCCGCTGGCACAGAGCCGAGCTGGGCGCCGAGCGGGGGGAGCCCAGCCGGGGGATCAAGGGAGATGCCCAGGGGAGGGGCCAGCAGCGTGGCGAGCGGCTGGTACCCCCCCACGGGAACCAGCTCACTAGGCTGGGGCTGAGGACCCCCATGTGCTGCTTGGGTCTGGCACGGTGAGAAGGGGAAACTGAGGAACAGGGGCTCCCGCTGCCCAGCACCCAGGAGCGGGGTGCTGCCACGCACCGATCATGCCGAAGATGCCGAGGATGGAGGGGGCAAAGATGACCAGGAGATTGATGAAGGTCAGCAGGACCACAGCGATGGTGATGTGCCGGATCCAGCTGAAGTCCTTCCCTTGGAACAGCATCTGTTGGATGGCCCGGCGCACCTGGGGACGGGGACATCAAGCTCCAGCCTTGGGCTCAGAGCCTGTCTCATCCCCTGCCCCACAGTCCTGACGGCCCCTGTCACCCCCACCAAGCCCCGTCCCACCCCAGCACTGCCAGCCCCCGTGACCCCTCCCCATCCCCACAGCCTCACTGGTACCCAAGACCCCTTCCTCTGCCCCAAACCAGACCCTGACACCCAGTCGGTCCCATTCCCCAATCCCTACAGCCCCGCCAATCACTGACACTCTGTCCCTGGCCCTCAGCCCCATCACTGCCTCAGTTTCCCCTCTCCAAGCCTGGTGGCGAGGTCCTGCTTCAGCTGGGGCAGCGGGGAGGGGGTGGCAGTGCCACCTGGCACCCCCATGGGGCAACTCACCGGGAAGAGGACAATGGGGACGGTGAGGGTGACAGCTGTCAGCACGGCCACCCGCACGCACAGGATCAGCACGTCAAAGGGATCCACCTTGTTGTAGGTGTGCAGCAGCTCTGACTCCACGCGGCCTGTGGGCACCAGTGGGAGCCACTGGGTCAGTGCCAGCGCTGCCACCCCCCAGCCCCCCGCCCCGGTGCCCTCCCCAAGGGCTCACCGTAGAACGTGAGGTACCCGAAGAGGGCGGCCAAGAAGTACATGAGGTACATGACCGTGATGGAGATGTTGGAGATACACTGCATCTTCTTCTTGGAGGGGCTGCAGGGGACAGTGGGCTCAGCATGGCCCCCCTAGCCCAGCCCAGCCCACCTGGGGTACCTGCCAGCACCCACCCAGCAAGGAGTGGTGATGCTGGAGCACCCTGGCGTGCACAGGGGCTGTGCAGAGAGGGGCTGTGTCCCCCTTTCTGGGCTGTGTGGTGGGTCAATAACCCACCCCAACCACCCAGCATCACATCACCCACTTTCCAGGGGGTCACCCATCCCGAGCTGTATCTCCCACGGGTGACATCGCCCCCCACCCCAGTTACATCACCAGTCTCTTGGGGGGGGGATAATGTCACCCACGACCCCCTCACTCATCCCAGGTCCTATCACCCACCCCTCCTCCCAGGGTGATATCATCCACATCCCAGTGATGCCCAGGTGCAGGTCCCACTCCCCACGGGTACCCCCACCCAGGACTCACTCCTTCAGCTCGGTGTAGATGGGCAGCACCTCGGGGTGGCAGACAAAGGCGAAGGCCATGATGGGGATGGTGTAGGCTGTCTGTGTGGGAGGAGGGCAGCTGAGCGCAGGGGCAGCCAGCGGGTGCCACCAGCACCACCCACCTCTGCAGGGGTAGGGGGGACCCAGAGCCCTACGTCCCAGGTCCCTACCTGGGAGTTGAGGGTGAAGAAGCTGGGGGTGCAGGTGCCCTGCTCGGGTGCCGGGAGCACGGTGTAGCCGTTCTGGTAGTCGCTGATGCCCATGAGGGTGGCATTGAGGCTGCCTGTGAGGTTCCCCTCCTGCTCAGACAGCGGGCAGGGGACCTGGAACTTCTTGTAGATGACCTGGGGTGGGATAGGGGGGGACACACACAGACACAGGGACAGCCAGTGTTTAGTGCCACTGCCCCCCAGCTCGGGCTGCCCAAGCCAGCACCCTCCCCAGCACGACGATGCTCCCTGTCCCTCTGTGGTGCAGCCTTTGCTGGCGATGCCCCCCACAATGCCAGCCCCCCACAATTCCAGCCCTCCCCACCCCAAGCCTGGCCCTGTGAGGGCAGCGACACGTGGAGGGGCCACACGCCCAGTTCCAACCCCCCCCAGCTCCTTCTCCTTTCCCCCCTCCCCGGCACTCGGCTCCTTCAGCCTAAAATAACCCATCAGCATGACAGCACCACCACGACATCTCCGCAGCCCCGAGCACCCGCTGTCCCCGCCGCACGCAGCCCGGCCACGCGCCGGCAGCGCCCCAGCAGCGGGGACACTGGGCACCCCCAGCTGCCGCACGTCCCGGGCGCTCACCGAGATGAGGAAGAAGCCCATACAGCTGAGGGAGAAGCCGCTGGCGTAGCCGAGGTAGCCTGGGAGGGAGGAGAGTGGCCAGTGGGCACGGGAAGGACCCCTGGCACTGACTGGGTGCCCACCGCCCTCCACCCCCCAACCCCCAAGACTGGCACCGCCACCCTGGGGTGCGGGACCCCGGCACCACGTGCAGCATCACTCTGACTCACCCAGCTGCTTCATGAGGGCCAGGGGCAGGATAATGGTGACGGAAACCAGGATCACCAGGTAGTTTCCGTTCATGTACCAGTCCCTGGAAGCAGAAGGGCTGCTCACCGGCCTGCCCTGCCCTGCCCTGTCTGGGAGGCACAGGTAGCCGGAGGGGCACGGGGGCTGCCACCCACCCACAGGGACCCTGGAGCTCAAAGCCACAGGGCATGGGCATCCCCCGAGGCTGGCACCCCTGCTGTGCTCTGGGCACTCCAGAGATGGGGCCCCTGGGTGCTCCTGGGCTGGGGTCCTGCCTACCCCCACAGTGGCACACCCCCAAGGGCCAGCGCTGCTGTGGGCAGGCTGAGAACTGATGTCCTCAGCACATGTTTGCCCACGGGGTACCAGCATCTGTGAGGGGGCTCAGGCGGGTCCCCAATGCCCCAGGCTGCCCCTGGACACCCGTGAGGTGCCCCACATGGGGTCAGGCACCCCAGAGCAGCCAGGGTTAGGTCTGGCTGGGCTACCCAGTTCTAGACTGGGGGAGCCCAGGACTCTGCCCAGTCCATCCCAGTGGCAGCTCAGCTCAGCATCTCTCCAGCTCTCAGCCCTCCCGGGTGGGGATGCAGACATGGAGGGGGAGGGGGGGGGGAAGGGGGGTCCCATTCCCAACCAGAGCTCCCGCCCCCCGCCCCACAACTCGGGGCTCTGCTCAAGGAGGAAAGCCTGATCCCAAGGGGATGTGCGGAGCAGGGATTGGAAGTTCAGCCCAGTTTAATCCCCCCCCGTGGGCTTATTCAGCACTGACAGTTATCAAAAATAGTAGTGGCTTAGGGCAGTAAATCCCTGCCAGGGGCAGCACAGCTGGAGCCAGAGCCGGGGAGGCCGGCAGGCAGCGCGGGCGGCGGCACTCACGTGGTCTTCTCCTCCAGGTTGAGGAAGGTCTGAATGACCAGAGGCACTTCGGACTTGACGATGTACAGGTAGCTGGACATGGCTGTGGGGCAGGGCAAGGTCACGCTGCACCGGCGTGCTCCGGTCTCATCCCTCTTCCCCAGCAGGACCCCCAATCCCCCCCAAAGAGGGTCCCCATCCCAACCCTGCTCTCACCTCCGATGTTCTGCAGCGTGATGGCGATGGCTGCCGCCAGCTTCCCCGGCGTGCCGAAGGCTCGGTAGCCCAGCTGCTCGTAGGCACGGATACCTGTGGGATGGGAGCGGTGGCGGGGTGAGGGTCAGGAGGAGACCCCTTTGGCAGGGGTATGCCAAGGACCTGATACTCACCCACGATGCCGGAGGACTTGAGCAGCAGGTGGATGGAGTAGCTGGAGAGCAGGGCCACCGCTGTGAGGAGGAAGCTGTGGGAGGGAGGACACAGCCGTGGGGCAAACCCTGTGCGGGCACAGGACACCCCACCCCTCACCTTGGCGGGGTGGATGGGCCCCAGGGTCTGGGGACCCCACATCTCCATGCCCAAGGGGAGCTGGTGCCCACATCCATGTGGGAAAATCTGGTCTTGAACTAAGGAAGTCAAGCCCTCCTCCTCCTCCTCCTCCTCCTCCTCCTCCCAGGGGAGACAGCGCCCAGCAGGAGCGGCCTGGCTTATGCTCAGGCAGCAGGACACCGGTCTCTGCACCACCCCAAGCCAGGGACCCCTTTCTCCCCTGCACCCCCTGACCCCTGGGGACGACCCCATGCGCAGCCCAGGCACTCACAGGAAGAGGATGATGCCAGTGTTGGCCATGGCGTAGGCCAGCCCCAGGATGCCGCTGCCCATGATGGCGTTGCTCAGGTTGAAGACAGACATCCCAAACGACGTCTTCCCCTCAAACTGCACACAGGAGACGTGACGGGGAGGGGAGGGGACGGGCCGGTCACACCGGGAGCCACCCCCGCCCCGCCGCCGCCACCGCCGGCGCCTGTGCCGGGACTCACGTCGGTGAAGTGCGTCTGCTTCTTCTCCGCACCGTGGGGCAGGAACTCCTCCATCTCCGCCACGCTGGACTGGTTCTCCTCAAACCTGGCCACCGAAGGGAGAGGGGTGAGGCCCTGGGGGGCGTGAGGGGGCTGCTGTGCCCCTTCCCCATGCCTGGCTGGCACCCCAAGGGCAGGGAGCAGTCAGGAGGACCCACAGAGGCGCCGGCACCCCCACTCGCCCCAGCCAGCCTACCTGTCGCCCGCCAGCGAGGGCACAGCAGAGGCAGTGAGCACAGCCTCGTGCTTCCCGTTGGGCACCAGCTCCACCATCTCGGCCTGGAGGGGCACGTCCGTGGCATCCATGGCAGGGCAGTGGGTGGGCTCTGAGCTCTCCTCAGGCTCTGCAGGAGAGGGGCAACAGGTTCTGGGCAGGAGCACTGGAGGGGGGCTCCCACGAAGTCCCACATCCAGCGGGGATGCCGGAGTGGGACTCACCACCAGTGCTGGTGGCACGGCAGGGACGGGCAGCCGGGGATGAGGATGCAACTCTCCTCTCTGCCAGCCCGGCGCACACCAGCCCCCCCCGGCCCCTCGCCTGGCCAGCTGTCCCCCTGCCCACCCCCAGCACCACTCCACTCCCACTGGCCCCAGAGCCTCTGCCCACGGTACCTGCCCACTTCTGGTCCCTGCCTACAGCTCTCAGCTCCACGCCTCAGTTTCCCTTGCTGGAGATGGGCACCAACAGGCGAGCAGGGATGGCTGGGAGGGCAGCTGGGGACGGGGTGGGGAGCTCGGGGACCCCCCAGCCACCGCCGTTACGTAAAGCCTGTGGCGCTGCTCAGCACGAAGGGCTCGCCCGCATCCTGCTGCCTGGGGCCGGCACGGCCAGGGTGCCAAGGCAGGGGGCTCGGGGGCACGTCAGGGCTGGACAAACGGAGCAGGAAAGAGCGCGGGGCCGGGAGACAGCTCCTTGGCAGGGGAAGGCGGTCGGGCTGCCGAGCGCGGGACGCCTTGGCACGCCGCACAAAGCTGCCTCTGTGAGAGCCCCGGCCCTCCCCGCCCCGCTGGGAACGGCACAGGGTGGCTTTCTGGGGCAGACTGGCAGCCAGGGCAGGGTCCCCTGCCATCCCCCACCATCCTGCAGGGCTGGGGTCCTCCCTGTCCAGCCGGGGGGGTCTCCACCTCAGGGAGACCTCAGCCTAAGGCCAGGGCTGGCTGGGACGTGGCATGGTCCCTGGCCCTGGGAGGATGCTGCCACCCATCACTCCAGTGCCTGGGCTCCCACTGGGACCAATCTTTCTGTTCCCAGGGGACTGACAGCCCTGGGGACCAGGTGAGTCTTTCCATGACACTGCTGGAGCAGGAAACGCTGGGGACAGCAGCCCCCAGCACACCAGGGATGCACAGCGCAGTGGGGTACAGGCACCCCCATGCTCCTGAGCTGCTGCCCTGCCTGTCCCTGCCCACCCAGGCCACCAAAGAGACTCAGCAGGGTCATCCCAGGCCATACACTGGTAGTGCTGGGGGGCTGAGACTCTAAGGCTGCCCTGGGGTGGAGGCACATGGCTGGGCCACCCACCTGCAGCACCCGACCCGGTGGGGAAACTGAGGCAGGGCGCAGGCCAGCGGGGACCAGCGCGGGGAGGCTCAGCCATGCGGGGGACGAGAGGGAAGAGCAAGGCAAGCGCTGGGCAATGATCTATCCCCTCTTCTAGGCCTCCACTTGGGCCAGATCCAGGCCCGAACAAGGCTGCCAGCACATCCAAACGCTGCCGTTAACTCTGCGCCTTCCCACCGCTGCGGGCAGGCACTGCTGAGCCCACCGAGGCTCGGGAGGGGGGGCTGCCAGGCCCCCGGTGCTCCATTGCTTCCACAAACTCCCCCTCGCCCCCAGGGCTGCCAGGCTTCCCGCCCGTAGGCCTCCGCTGCACCCCACGGGTGGGTGGGTGGGCGGGCGACCCGCTGCCCCTGCCCGCTGCCCCACGGGCGCCGGGGAGCCGGGCGCTCTCCGCCCCGGCCCCTTTCTTCTCCCAGGTTATAATTACACCTCTCCGGGCGGCGCAGGAAATGCCAGGCTCTTTCCCCAAGCGCCTCTCGGAATAGCAAGCGGCAGGGCCCGGCTCATTTCGCATGCACCACACTTCACACCACCACCCAGACGCTTCCTCCCGCCGGGCAGCGCTGGCACGGCCCTGGCACAGGCCTGGCACAGGCCTGGCACGGCCCCCGGCACAGCACCGGCGCTCCCCGCCATTGCTGGCCCCGGCCTTTGCCCCTCGGCCAGGGTCTCCGGTGGTGTCCGGAGGAGTCGGGGGGGATGGAAGGGGAGGGAACGGGAGACGCTTCGATCGGGCAGAGCGTGCCCGGCCTGCCGCTGTTTGCCTTGCGATAAGGCCAAGCGAACAACAAATACATGGGGTGGCACATGGCCCCGGGGGGGCGGGGTGGGTCCCTCAGGGTTGGGGGGCGGCGGGTTCAGCCCCGTCCCTGGGTGCTCACTGGGGAGCCTCGGTGCTGGTCAAAGAGCATCTCCCCGGGATCTCTTCCCACCGTGCAAGCCAGCCCCAAGAACAGCAGCCCGTGGCAGGACAGTCATGGCACTGCCCGGGAGGGATGCTGCCATGCCCACCGCCACCTTGGGCAGCCCGTTTGCACTTGCCATCGTCCCCCCACCACTGCCAGCCCCAGTGCCTGCTCGCCCGCCCTGATGGCATGGTCAGGGCCACGTGTGTGGCCACTGAGCCCCCCGCTCCAGCGCCCACAGCCGTGTCCCCAGGGGTGCTGAGCCAGCTGAGCTCATTTCCCAGCGTCCGCCGCTCCGCTGCCCGCCGGCTCCGTGTGACATGGACAGTGACAGCCGCGCTGCACCCAGACCTCCCATCTCTCCATGGCTCTCCCGGGCAGCTCCTGCCATCCCGATGCCCAGTAGGTACCTCACCCACCTCACTGACCCTCTGGTACAGACAGGCTGGCCCGAGTGGGGCCCCGGTGCCGTCCTGCACCCCCTCAGCAGGGAACAGGGAGCCGTATGCGTGGGGCCGCACGTACCCTCCCGCCGGCCACGTCTGCGCGCCGGGGCGGCTACATTTGGTCTCGCACGTCGCGTCCCAGCCAGCGCGGAAGGCTGCTCCCCCCGCGCCGGGACAGGGACACGTGTGGGGCGGGCGGCAGGTCTCCCCATCCCTGCCCTGGCAGGCAGCCCTCACGCAGCCCCTGCCAGCCCTCCCGGGGGGCTGGGACACCGTGGCAGGGGGGGGTCTGGCTGTGCAGCACCTCGCTGAACCTGGCTGAGCAGCAACTCGCTGTCCCGCTCCCTCTCAGACCTTTTTGGAAAGGTGGAAAGTCTGAGTAGGGAGCAAGGCGCAGCCAGGGATGGGGGTGTGGGGGGTGAGGCAGGGGACCTCTGTCCTTGCTGCTGAGGGGATGCGTTGGGCAGGGGGTCCGTGATGGCTCGGAGGGTGCGTGTCACCGGGAGGGCCCAGCTGAGCCCTGTCCCAGCTCCCTCCCCACCCGCGCATGGAGGGGACAGGGGCACTGGCAGCTGCCCGCCAGCGCCACAGAACGCCAGCCCTGCCTGCACAGACCCACTGTGTCCCCAAGGCTCATGACACCCACCCCTGAGCACCCCCTGCTCTCAGCCAGGGCGGGACCAAAGCCCCACACCCCTCAGGCTGGGGACCCCCGCAGGGCAGAGACCCCCCTCCCTATCCCCTGTCCCTCTGCAGATGAATCCCGGCTAATCCGCCCCATCTGGGCCCGCAGGACTATTCCGGGTGGTAATCCGGCTTTAGCGCCAAGCCTGCTGCAGCTGCTGGCCTGCGTGCTCACAGCCAGGTACCCCGCTGTCCCCTGGGCAGGCTGGGGGGCCAGCAGCAAGCTCCCCCCCCACCCCCAGCCCCGGTCTGTGCCTGCCCAGGCAGCTCTTCGGGTTTCAGCAGAGCCGGGCACGCGCAGGTCTCATGTTGCCCAGGACTGGGCTGGGGACAGAGCCCTCCCAGAGGGGCCAGCATGGAGGGACCACCGGGCACGTCCCCCCACGGCCATCAGCCCCCAGCCTTGGGGTCACCCCCAGCATCACTGCAGAGCACAGGGCAAAGCCCAACCTGGGATCCCATGTCGGTGCCCTGGACTGCTGCTGGGGATGGAGGGACCCCCAGCGCGGGGTCCTTGGTCAGGATCACTGCTGATCACAGGGTGACCCCCAGCCAGGTGTCCCCACTCACCCCCTGGCACCGCTGGGGCAGCAGCTCAAACCTGGGGGGTCCCTGGGCATCAACTCCCCAAGGAGGCTGGACCCCAGCAGGGCAGTGGGGACCCCCCTCCACAAAGAACCCCATCAGGGGCAGCCCTGGGAGCCCAGGCCCTGGGAGCAGAGCCAGCCTGACCCCGTGGAGCAGCGCCTGCCCTTCCCCCTCAGCACACGCAGACGTGGCTTTCCCCCTGACCTGCCTTCCTAAAATTAGCACCCCAAACCTGTTTTTAAACCTACGGCATTCCTCCCCCCCACCTCCTGGCCCAGCAAAGGCAACACCAGCATCCCGCCTCCCCCGGGGCAGCAGCCACCCAGAAGGGCAGATCCAGCTGCTGCAGGGCACCGGTGAGCAGAGACACAGGGGAGGGACAGCTGGGGACAACCTGCCTGGTGCACGCTGGAGAGGTCCTCCAGGTACCCCCTGTACCCCCTCCCTAAACAAGACCCGCTGGAGACCTTCATGAGACAGCCCCACAGAGACCTTTCCAGTAGCCCCTCTAGAGCCCCACTCCTGGTCCCCATGTGAGCTGGGCAGTGTGGTGCTGCTCCTGGGCTCACCCAGTGCTGGGGCGACCCAGAGCTCCAGCCCCAAACCCCACGGCGTGGCCTTGGCACAGTCACTGCTCTGGCCAGGGCGAGCAAGAAGCAGCTTTCTAAGCCACTGTCCCAGCCACTGTCACCTGCCCCAGCAGCTCGGGGCCATCCCCACCCCACTGGGAGAGGTGTCCCCTGGGGTCTTCCCTCAAAGAGCACAAGCAGCCCCCCAGCCCTCGGGGACAGCTCTGCCCCAGCCCTTGGGGACGTGCCAGAGCATGCCAGTGGCCAGGCTGGCTTGTGGCCACCAGTCCCAGCACCGTTCCACAGCAGTGGATGTGCTGGGACTGGGACACACTGGGGAGACCAAAGGCACTGTGGGGTAGGGGCAGCAAAGCCAAACATCATCACAGGGAAGGTTTTCCAGTGCCTCAGCCATGCCAGTCCCTGTCAGGCACTCACCCCAGGGGGAGAGGGAGGCCACAGTACTGGTACCAGCCACCACCCTCACACCAGATCTTCCTGCATCCAAGCACCAGAGCCAAGGTGAGCTGGGAAGAGCAGTTGGGAAACTGAAGCCTGGCAAGAGGAGCTGTGCCCAGCACCAGGACAGCCCTGGCTGCCACAGGCACAACCTGGCATGGAGGGAAGGGGCTGAGCCTGTGCAGGATGAGGCCAGGCAGCAGAGGTGGCTGGCAGCGTGGGCACAGGGATGGGGTGGGTGCAGGACACACACAGCACGGCTATGGGGTAAGATGGCAGCTTGAGCCCAAAGTGACCCAGCAGGCTCCAGGCTGGACCTTAGGTTTGGCTTTGAACTTAAAGCCCACGTGGTGCCCTCCAGGAGCTCAGTGCCACCCAGAGAGGACAGTGACAAGGATGGCAGCGTGGTGGGGACTGAGGGGCAGGTAACGCCTGAAGAAGCCACGTTGGGTGTCCTGTCGCACCCCTGGAGTGCCTTGGAGGCAAGATGCTTTCCAGGGGTCCCTAAAACACCCCCAGCCTTGGGGGCATGCCACCAAGGAGCCAACGGCAAAAAACCTGGGCATCACCAGGGCCATCAGGCAGGATGTGTCCCCCACCACTGCACACCCCCAGTAGAGTCCCCTGTCCCAACCAGCCACCCTGATCTGCCACCACCAAGCCACCACCCCCCGTCCCAGGCACAGCAGGGCCACTCAGCCAGCCCCGGCCCTGCGTCAGTGGCTGGGGAGGTGCACCGAGGCCGAGACCCACGCGGGGAGTGGGGTTCGGGGTAGGGGGGGAGCCCATCCCGTCCTGTCCCGTCCCGTCCCGCCTCTGTTTTCTCAAGGCTGCGTTTCCAAAGCAGCCCGTGGGATCCCGCTCCTCTCCCCCGGCCCCGTGCGCCAAGGAAAATAGGCTCTGCCGGTGGCTGCAGCCCCGGCGTGTGATTACAGCTGCAGCGCGGCCGGGTGCTCTGGGGCCTTTGCGCCGCGGCCAGGCTCCCCGCAGCGCCAGCAGCCCCCCCCCACCACCACCACCGTGTCACCCCCAGGCCGGTCAGGGTGCCCCCGATACCCCTCCCGCAGCATCTCTGGCTGCCAGAGCCAGGGCGCACCAGCGCTTGGTCCCCAGTGAACAGGGCGGCATCCTAAGGCATTGGGGGAGCTTTCTGTGGGGGACCCCCCCCCAAAGCCGGGGATTGGGAGGGGGGGGAACGCATGCTGCTGGCTCGCAGCAGGGACCGGGCAGGTCTAACGGCTCAGCTTGGTCGGGATCCAAAAGGCAGTGGAAAATTCCCCGTCTCCTCCGTGGCAGCTCAGCGCAGCCGTGCCCTCCGCAGCCAACCAGGGCGCAGCCCCACGCCGGGGCTCCGCGTCCCCTTCATCCTACCGGCCGTGAACTTTGCCGGGGTCCCCTGGCTCGCCCGCGCCAGCGTCACCCGCCGTGCCTCAGTTTCCCCACCGGTAAGGTTCAGCCTCCGGCCGCCTCGGGCAGAGCGGGGCCGCCGTGCCGGCTGGCGTGGGACACGCGTGGCCGGTGGTGGGAACGCGATGTGCCGCCCGCCTCTCCGCGCCAGCCAGGGCTATAAATACCCTGGCCCTGGGGACGCGGCGTGCGTGGCCCAGCGGGGCCCCGGCAGCACCCACGGCCCCCGGCATCGCTCCGCGCCCCGGCACCCCGACACCTGATCCCGGCCGGCCCCGCGTCCGGCCCCGCGACACCCGCGTCCTGCCCGCGCCCATTAAAAATTAAAGCGGAAAAATAAATATATAGAAAAGGAGAAAGGAGAAGGGGTCTGCTGGGGGGGGGGGGGGTGAGGGGAAGGGGGGGCGTTAGCAGCAGTAGCAAAGCAGGTGGCAATGCCGGACCTCCCCCCCCGGGCAGGAGCTTTGCCTGGGGGAAGAGCGGCTGTGCGCCCCCCACACCCCCCCCCCACCGTGGGACTTGTCCCCCTCCCCCCCGAGAGGGGTTCGGCACCCGCGGGGGGAATTGCCCAGGGAAAAGCAAAGCAAACAGCCCGGGAGCTGCCACTTGCCGCCCCCCCTCTCCTCTCCCCCCCCCCCCCCACCGGGGCTGCCGGGGCGGCGGGGGGAACTGTCCGGCCCCGGCGCGTTTGGGGAGGGGGGAAGCAGCGGGCTGAGGAGCGCCCCGGGCTGCGGGAGCGGTGCGGGGCCGGGCGGGGGTGAAGGGAGCTGGGTCGAGAGAAGTGGGGGGGGTTAGGTTGGGGTACAGGAGGGCGCGGAAGGGAGGGAAGGGCTTCAGACCCCCGGCAGCCCTCAGCCGCGGAGTTCGCTGAAAGAGAAGGCAAGAAGCAAAGCGGGGGGGAGGAGGGAGGAGAGTTCGTGCAACTGGGGAGACTGGGAGGGACTGGGGCGCTTACCTGCCCCGCTCTCCGGCGGTGCCTCCGCTGGGCCAGCAGCCCCCAGTCCCGCAGGTCAGAGCCTACCCCGCACCCGTAATCCTGCTGGAGCCGGAGATTAAACCGGAGGCGGACCCGCCCCCAAACCACGGCTCCCAATCTCCGAGCTGCCGGGGAGGGACCCGCCGTGGCGGGCAGAGCTCCCGGCCCCGGCTCCCGCCCCCGCCCCGGCCCCGCCTCCGCCTCGCCCTCTGCCCCATCGCCTACCCGCGTCCCTCCGGGCATCGTCGCCCCCCACCCCGGCATCACCACCCTGCTGTGTATCCACACCTCACCGAGCATCCCCAGCCCACGGGGCACGGCCACCCCACCGGGGGGCAGGGTCCCACCACAGGCATCCCGACCCCACCGGGCATCCCTGCCCCACCGAGCATCACCGCCCCACTGCACCTCCGCAGCCCACTGAGCATCACCACCCTACCAACCATCTCGTCCCCACCGAGCATCCCGGCCCCACCGAGCATCCCGACCCCACCGGGCATCACTGCCAAAGCACCTGGGGGCTGGTGCCCAGGGGCCGGTGTCCAGCCCTCAAAGCAGGGCGGCTGCTCCTATGTAACCTGAAGGACAAACCCCAGCAGGCACCTAGCGCAGGCGCTGGGTTTCCTCCCCTTAGCGAGGGGCAGAGTCACCCCACAGCCAGGGAAGGTGCCCCCAGCTCCTCCCACACCCAGCTTCTCTCCCCAGCCCGAGGAATTCGAGCTGCATACAGGTTAACCTGGACCAGACAGCTGCCCTGTTGGGGTACCCTCTGCACCCACCCTGGCATGTCCCAACACCTGGAAGTAAATGATGCGGGTGGGACCGTCCCAATGTTGCCCAAAGCAGAGGAGACGCTCCAGTCCCCTCCTCCAGCCTCCATCAAACTTCCCCACTGGTGCTGAAACGCCTCTTTTCTTTCACAGAGACAAAATTTTGGGGTCCTGTGAAAGTGCCCCAAAGAGGACATTCCCTCTGGGAGAGCCAGGAGCTCCTGGCCAGCCACCAGCCGTATCCCTGGCAGCTCCCTGCCTCTTCCAAAGGGTTGTCACCCCCCAAACTGCCTCCTACCCCGCTGGGCAGGGCACCCCGCTCCTCTGCCCTGCCTGGCTCGGGGTGAAATCCCGGGGAGGGGGGGGGGGGGGTCGGCGGGCTCGATGTTCCCGCGGCGCAAGGGAGCCCTGAGCAGGGGGGAGCCGGAGCCGGATGGCCGCGGCCACACGTTGGCAGGATGACTCCGCGCGTTGCCGGGAGGCTTTATTTGTGTTACACATATCTCTCATAAATCCTCGGGAAGCCTGGGGCTGGGCTCTCAGATGGAAGCGGCTCCACCGGGCCGGCAGCGAGCTCTGCCTCTTCCATAGGGCTGGGCGGAGGGAAAAAAACCTCCCCTTGGCCCGGCGGGCAGCGTCACCCTCTCGCCCGGGATGTTAAATATTCAGCGTGCTCCCGGCAATCCCACGGCTCCTGTTACCGCCGCTCTGCCCGGGCCGGAGACATCCATTAACTAATGTCTAATAACAGCAGCATGCGTAAGTGCTGAACCAGCGCTGGCTGGCACGCAGGGCCACCGAGCCAGCCAGGTTTGGCAGGGTGGCCATGGGGGGGGGGGGTAGACGGAGGCACCCAGAGCTGTGGGCAACCCGGCGGCTGGGCTCAAAGCACCCGCTTTAACCCTTCCCCTGCCCTGGCACAGGTGGGTGCCAGCCACGTGGCAGCGGAGCAGAGACGTCCCCCGGGAAGGGTGACAGGGCTGTAAAAAGGAGGCAGGGAGCTGCCGCCCTATAAGCAAACACAGAGCGCGGGGGCGGCTGGGGACAGGGACGGGCCCCCGTGGCGCACGGGCTGCAAGGGGGGGGTGGGCATGCTGAGGGGCTCTGGGGTGCAGGCAGCAGCAACTCGGAGACTGCCTGCTCCCTCCCAGCCTCCACGTGCTGCCCTTCCCCTTCTCCTGTTGGACCCAGCGGAAGCCGTGACCCCTCATTACTGTCCCCTCTGTCCTCTGGCACGTGGCACCCCAGCCCATCACACCTCCCTCTTGGCTGGGCAGAGGAGATGCCAGTGCCATCCCTACCATGTCTGGAGAAAGCTTTGCTGAAAACCCAAGCAGTGAGAAAGAGAGGGAATAAAGGGCCTAAAGATGCCCCCAAACCTCAGAGCCTGGCCCAACGGGTCCCCACAGCTGGCACGCGGCGGCTCCAGCCCCATGCAGCCAGGCTGGGGAACCGGCATGGGGAGCCGGCCCCTTGCTACGGCCAGGGGCTGCTTGGGAGAGGGGTGGGCTAAGAGACCCTCCTCTCAGCCCACCGAGCCCCCAGCCCACAGCGCTTCCCTGGCACAGCCCTGGCTGGCGCGGGTGTCGGGCCTGTGCCTGGGCTCCAGCCGATTGCGAAACTGCAGCCGTGCGGTTTCCCTGGCCGACTGGAAAGTTTGACGCCGGAATCCCAGCTGTGAGGAGCCTTCAGGGGAGCGTGGCACGGTGCATCCCGCCCGCAGCATCCCGCCTGGCCGCTGGCAGGAGGCTGAGTGCCCTGCCAGCCGTGCTCTGCTGTGGCCCTTACCCAGCCCCTTCACCAACCCCCCAGCCAAACCCTGCCCTATCCTTTATCCTTCGGCCATGCTCGGAGATGAAGCAGATTAAGATGAGCCCACAAAGCCCCCCTCAGCCTCCAGAACACCCCAAGTGTGAGATGAGACCGGTCGGGACCCGGCCAGGAAGGAGCATGGGGTGCTCTCCTCACGCCTGGTTTCCTTGCTCACCCTCTGTGCCCGCTGCCTGCTGCTGCCCACTGCTGCCTGCTGGACCCAGGGCTGAGGTGGGAGATGCTGGGAGGATGTGGTGCAGACCACGGTTCCATCTGTGCCCGGAGTGGTGTGTCTGCCTGCCACCACTGTCACCTCTGGAGCAAGGAGCCTCTCGGAGCTCGTCCTTGCTGGGAACACATCGGCAGGTGCCTTGGGTCTCCGGCACTGCTCGTCCCACAGGCATGGCCCCAGCACCCATCTGGGACTCTGAGACCCCCACTGCCCCCCCTGACACTGCTGGGCAGTGAGTGAGGCACTAGGGGCCGGGAGCACTGGTGGCAGGAGGAGGAAAGGGAACCCTGCGGTCAGCAGCGTGGGCTGGAAGGACTCAGGGTGACACCTGCCCGTGGCTGTACCCAGGCCAGGACCCTTCCTCCTCCTAGCCCCCCCTCCACAGAAGCCCCCCGATGCCGGCAGCACGGCGCCTGACCCTGGAGCTGGCGGGGGGGGGGCCGCTCAAGGCCCCCTCCCTCGCCCTTGACCGCCGCTTCCCTCGTGGCACATGCTGTCATGTGGCAGGGCACAACAACAACAAGGACTAATTGGTTAATGTGATTTCAAAACATGATTTGCAATTATAACTCACCAGAGAGCATTCAATGGGCCCGCACATCGCCGAGTGGGTTTTTCTCCTCCGTTTGTTCCTGGAACCTCGAAACCAATTAACTTTACAGAAGCCAGAAGCAAAGTGCTGCTCAGCAGACCTGAAGGGTGGGTTATCTCTGCGCTCAATCGCTTCCCTGCCAAGCGTGGTACTGGGAACCAAGGAACCCAGGGCGAACCCCAGGGTAACCACGCTGCTTCTCCCCACAGCGTTGCCCCCCCACACCCCCGGCTCCCACAGCCCCCACTGGGATGCCAGTCCCATGCAGGCTTCTCCAGCTTCCAGCCATCGAGTGCTGAGGGAAGGAGTGTGCCCTGAGCCTGAAGAGATGGGAACATGCCACTCCTCTTGGTGTAGGGGCACTGCCACCGCTGTCGCCTCCGGTGATTCTGGCATCAGCCCACTTCTCTCTGACCCCCTGGCAGGGCAGCTGCATCCCCACCGTCCCCACCAGCAGCACCCACAGCTCCACCAGGCCCAGGGGCTCTGCACCCATGGGATTGCCATTGCAGCAAGGGCCTAGGTACCTTTAAGGCAATTAAGCAAGGACTTAGCAAGGACTTTAATGCCTTTAAACACAACTTCACTGCCTTTAAAACCCAATGAGCCCAAGCAGCCGTGATGCACCTGAAACATCTGGCACCCAGTGCCCCGTCCAGGCTAGCTCCTCTGAGGCTTGGGGTATTTTCCCAGTGGCCCCAGTGACCAGGTTCTGTTGCTCCCCACATCCTGCTGGGAAGCCAGACCCAGGGCCGGTAGCGTTCATCCTTGACAGGCAAAGAGGCACTGGGTACCCACTGCTGGGGGGATGTTCTGTCAGCGATGCCTCTGGACAGCGGAGGACCCCCACTCTGCTGGGGGACCCCTGCTCACAGGGGGACCTGTGGCCCCACTGGCCCACAGGGAACACTCCCAATGTGAACGGGTCCTGAGGGTCCCCAGGCCACAAGCTGCCCTCCATCAGCTTCTCGAGCCCCAGGGTCCTCCATCCTATGGGCAGCTTGGCATCCCATGTTGCAGCCACCCAGGCTCCCTGAGGACAGGGAGGGAGCCCAGGCAGCTCCCAGAGCTGGGACAGGCTGGGCTCCCTACACCCCAAACCACCCCTGGGCCAGGAGCAGGGCCAGGCCCCCAGCCAACCACCCCCCCGGGACACCAGGTCCTGTGTGGGCTGAGCCACAGCCAGGGTGGGCAGTTCTATTTAGCAGGGCAGGAGCAGGGCTCTGGTGTGGGGCAGCAGAAGGAAATATGGGGCAGCACTGGGGGGCCCGCAGCATGCAGGGGGGGTGTTACCTGTTCAAGCCCCAGCTCCCCAGCAAGCTGTCAGGAGCTGCTGGGGAGCCCTGAGGGGCAGGCACACTACCCAGGGCTCCAGTGGCAGATGGCTGGGGAACTGGGGACGGGGAGCAGGGGAAGACCAGGGACGCCTTTCAGCCCAGACGACTGTAGCATCCTTGTTTAAAGATATAAATAACCGGGCCAAAAATGGAGACGTAGCCACAGCCCTGTCCCTCCTCTCCCTTGGGGGGCCGCAGTTGGGCCGGAGCCAGCCCAGGAACATGACCGAGCTCACGCGGCCCCGGTGAAGCCGCGGTCTGCTCCAGCTCCCGGTGGAACGCAGCAGCGGGGCTGCGCTGGGCCCACCCTCACCAGGCCGCACCGGCGGTCCCGGCGCAGGACGGCAGCACAGGGTCCTGCCGGGCGTGATCCGGCCACGAGGAGCAGAGGGGATAAAGGCCCTTTCATGACCCGCCTGGGAACAGGATTCAGCAGCAGGAGCACAAAAGGACAGGCCGGCGCTCAGCGCTGCCATGTCCCCCAGCACTGGGGTCCCCGAGCTCCTATGGTAGTGGGATGCAGAGGGTCATCCCCCCCCCCAGCCAGGGACTGCTGGGTGCTGGGGTGCTGACAGGCACCTCCGAGTCCCTGCCAGCGCTGCCCAGCCTGGTGCTCTGGTAGGCCGAGCCTGGAGCAGTTTCAGGCCAGGCAGATCTGGCATGGCGTCCCCCTCCACGGTTGGGAAAGCCCCAGGACGGCTGCCCCTCTCCCTCCCCTCTGAGCTGGCTGACAATTGGCTGCTCAGGGGACACCGGCCTTGATCCGCATCACTGCCCGTCCCCACGGCCGAGCAAACAGAGAGGAAAACAGCCCCAGCCGGCCCTCACCACCGCCGGC
Organism: Gallinula chloropus; assembly: GCF_964237585.1. Lineage (NCBI taxonomy): Eukaryota > Metazoa > Chordata > Aves > Gruiformes > Rallidae > Gallinula > Gallinula chloropus. Next base: position 22,825,524 of record NC_140097.1, read on the forward strand.
ACGTGGCCAGGCACCCGGCAGCATTCCTGGGACCCCCGCTGTCGAGTGGAGATGGTGGAAATCACCATGCCAGGGGGCTGACGGCACCGACCCACCTACCCCACAGCCAGGAAGGAGCCTGGGGCCTGCTGGGGCTGAGCTGGGAGGAGGGAGCCGGGGCCAGCAGCAGTGCCCACCATGCCAGTGGAGCGGCTGCGCTGGGGCAGCCAGCATGGCAGGGAAAGGGCTGAGACGCAGCTGGGGCAGCCCCCCAACCACTAACCCTGGGTGTGGGGCAGTCCCTCCTTGCCCAGGCCAGGGGTCGGCTCGCCCAGCTCAGCGCTGTTTGCCAGGGCTGTGGGCCAGCTGGGACCGGCCGGCTGGCAGCGGGCAGCCGGCATGCGTCAGGGGCACGTGCGTCACCCCTGCCCAGCCGCCCCACACGCTCCCACCGCCTTACCCAGGACCTTCCCTATCCGCCGTGTGTCACGGAATCCTGCCCCGGCCCTGCCAGAGGGGCACCCCGCTCCCACGGGGGGCAGGGAGATGCCAGGCACCGGGGCAATGCCTGAGGCCAGCTCCCAGCCCGCTTACCCCTGCGTATCCCCTGCTGCCCAAAGCTTCGCAACACCCCCAGGACCCCCCCACGCCGTCGGGTCCCACGGTGGGCAGGGGGACGCGGGCAGGGGAGGCACGGGCGGGGGGATAAGGGGGCTCCCAGCCGCGGTGCTGGCACGGCGGCCCCAGCTGCTCGCTGGGTGCCAGCGCACGGCTGGCTGCCCCGGCCCTGCCCGCCGCCGGCAAGGTGAGCGCAGCGCCGTGGCCGTGGCCGTGACCGCGCCGCCGCCTCCTCCTCTTTCCGCCGCCGCCGGCCGGCCACCCCCGGTTCCCGCCGGCCGAAGCGCCGGGCACGGGCCGGTGACCCCGGCACTGTGCCCAGGCGGCACCACCGCCGGCCCGTGACGGCCCAGCTCGGCCCAGCCCCACTCCCGCCGCCGGCCGGCAGCGCGGCCCGGCAGCCCCACGCGTGTCCGGGGCCGCTCCCGCCCCACGCCGGTCCCCGCCCGCCGCCACGTCTCGGCTCCGCCCCGGCCCGGCCGCGAAGGTCCCGACCGCCCCCTGACGGCAGCCGGTGGCGTGGCCGGGCCTCCCGCTGCACCGAGCGGGCCCCGGTCCCTGTGCCCCCTGACCCCTGTGCCCCCGAGCTCCACAGCCTCCCACCCGCTTCCCCCGTGCTGGGCGCTGGGCCGGCTGCAGGCGGCAGGAGGGGCGCAGGCAGCCCCCGCGCTGCCCCCGGGAGGTGGGGAGGGGGAAGCGGCTGAGGGGCTGGGGGAAGCACAGTGCCTGGACAAGCTGCCCCCCGGCCACGGTGCTGCCTGGGCCCTTCTCAGCCTCTCCCGTGGGAAGGGGGAGGGGGTGGCGCTGCCCAGCACATCCCTGGTGAGGGGCACCCGGGACCCCTGGTCCTCAAAGACCCCCGCGGAGCTGGACGTTGCACAGTGCCACACGGCGTGGCGCGGTGTGTCGCGGTGTGGCGCGGTGTGTCGCGGTGTGTCGCGGTGTGTCGCGGTGTGTCGCGGTGTGCCACGCACCCACACCCCGCCAGCCCCACGCCGTGCTGCCCTGCAGCCGTGCCGGCCAGCGCCCAACTCTGCCTGGCAACATCCCATCCCCAGACCCTCACCTCCAGCGTGGGGCACAGCTACCCAGGAGAGATGCTGAGGTCTGGGCTGGCCCCCCAGGCGCTGGCAGAGCCCCCCAGTTGCCAGCCCATGGCAGGAGTGGCTCTGCTGGCACTGGCCGCTCTGACCCAGCCAGGTTTGCCCATCTCCAGGGCTGGAGGCTGCGGGGCAGCCGTGCCAGCGCCGGGCCACTGCTGCGGCAGGGAACAACAACGCGATTCCTCGCCTGCAGATGGAATTTCCTGAGCTGTTTTATTATTAAATCGGTGCCTGTTGCCTCCCGTGCTGGCGGGCACCACGCAGCAGAGCCCGGCTCCCTCCCCTCCGTGCCCCACAGGTCCCTTTTGGAGACCGGCAGGTGTGGGTGGTGGGTCTGTCTCCCTCCTCCGGCTGTTTCCTGTCCCAGCCCGATGCACATCATCCCGCCCCGCTCCTTCCAGCTGAAGTCATCCTGGCACGTCCGGCCATAAAGCAGACCCCTCTTCTCCCTCCTGCCCCGGCTTCCCGTTGGGGTAACGCTGCCGTACCCCCAGTTCCCGGCACCCCGGGTGGGCGAGGAGCTCTGCGGCTCTCACCGCCCAGGCCCAGGCGAGAGAGCTCGTTACACATTGACCCCGCGTTAATGGGGCAGCACCGGCTGCCTCCGGCCTTCGGACCACGGGGATGCTACGCAAGCAGCCCCGCAGCCCCGTCAGGGCAGGGCTCTGGGGGCTCGGGGGACTCTGGGGGGTGAGTGCGCCCAGCACCGGCCCCGCGGAGGCAGCCGTGTCCCCATCCTCCTCCTCCTCCTCCTCTTCCTCCAGCCCCGCTGGGCTGGGCTTTGCAGGAGCAGATGAGGTTTGGGGACAGCGATGAGCGCTCTCACCCTGGCACCCCTCCAACCAGGGACAGGACCGAGCAGGCAAGGACGGGGGCCCTGGGGATTTTGGGATGCTGCACGGTTGCGATGCGGGACCCAGAGCTGGCTCCCGCCTCCCAGCGCAGGTGGAGGGGGGGTGGCGGCACGTTGGGGAGCCCCGGGGTCCGGAGAGGCTGTCCCCGGGCCGCCGGCCGGGTGGCTGGGTGCACGGGGAGGACACGGGACAGTCGCCTTTTGTTGGTGCCGGCCCTCGGAGCGGGGACTGGGGCTTTGCGTCCCCTCCCTCCGCCCCCGCCGCCGGCAGGACTGGCGCCCAGCACCGGGGATTTGGGGTTTAAAGAGCAGCCCCGGCCCCGGCTCGGCAGCAGCCAGGCGAGGAGGCGGGCGAGCTCCCGCAAAGCCCACGCACCGCGGCAGGTGAGATGGCGGCTGCCGGGCACCGGAGGGGTGGGGCTACAGGGTGGGGGAAACCAGGGTGGCAGAGGTCCCTGGGGGGATGCCAGGTGCCTGACTCCCCTCGGTGGGTGCTGGGTGCCAACAGGCTCGGACGCAGCCCCGAGAAGGAAGCGGGGTGCATCGTCACGCACGCACCGCCTCCTTGTCCCCATCACCCTGTACCTGAGCAGGGACCCCCCTGCGTCCTGTCCTAGCTGGGGCAACTGGGGAGCACCGCCGCGTTAGGGGGGGGGGTCCCCAAGTGATGCCCCCCTTCCCCAGGGTGTTGGCTTATGGGAAGGGGGGTTCGCTCGGTGCCTTCTCACCCTCGGCTCCCTCCCACCCTCGGTTCCTCCACCTCGCTGGCTGGGCCCTGGGCAGGGCTTGCCCTGGCTGGCACCTGGGCGAGCTCCGAGCCGCTGGGGGAAGAGGGAAGCCCATGGCCGGGCACGGGGCTGGGCAGCAGCGGGAGCCGGGCCAGCAGACAAGGCCCTATTGTGCCGCGCTGGGGCCGCCGGCTCGCCCGTCAATAGCCGCATTATGCGCCGTGACAGCCCCCCCAGCCTTCCCAGCCGCCGCGGCTCTGCGGGAGCGCCGTGGGAGGCGAGCTGAAGTGGCTGTTGTGTTGGGGGGCCAGGGTGAGAGGCGGAGGGTGGGCAGCCACGGGTGCCTGGCCCTTTCCGCCGCTCCCTGACCGGGTGCTGTGGCAGTGGGACGCTGCGCTCCCTTACTGCCGTCATCATCGTGTCTGGGGCAAGATGCCCTGGGCGGGGAGCGGGTGGGCTTTGGTGGGCATCCTGGCACCCCTGTCCCTGCTCCCCTGCCCTCGCTGTCCCTCCAGGCAGTGCCCATGCCCGAGGCGGCCGCAGCTGGGTCTCGCTGGCCCTGGGCAGGGACAAGAAAGTGGGCAGTGAGGGCGGACATCGGCCCTGGGCGCGGATGCAGCCTGTCCAGCCGGAGCAGAGGATGGGGCAGGAGGCTTCCTGGCCTGACACACCCCAGCTAAAATTACTGATGCTGTCACAGGGACACCAGCCTATTTTTAAAGCCTGGAGGAGCTGGATGCTGACAGCTGGTGTGCTGCAGGGCAGGGCCAGAGGGTCTGTGGCAGGGCAGCTGGTGGCAGGAGCTCAGCCAGCATCTCTCCTGCAGGGACAGGGAGAAGGCTGGGGTGGAGGCAGAAAGCCTGCGGGTCACGTCCCCCCCTCGCTGTGGCTGCTCCAAGGGGAGGGATGGTTCATCCTCCACTGGGATGGGTTTGGGAAGCTTCAAGCTAAGTGGTTTCCAGTGCACAGGACACAGCCCCTCTGCCTGCCCCGGAGCCTGGCTGCCAGCAGCCACAAAGCTGAGGGCAGGTGGTCACCCCAGGGCAGCTGGATGGGATTCTGGGAGCCCCAGATCCCTCCGTTTCCCAAAAAGCCATTGTGCAGCACCGGGAAGAGGGATGCTCCCTTCATCACTGCCCTGAGGGTTCACTCTGCACCCCATGGCTCGGTCCCACCGCAGTGATGGCACCCCAGATGTGCTCAGACACTGGGGTACACCCAGCACCCCATGTCCCCTGGGGAGTCCAGCTCAGCCCAGCGCGGTGTGGGGATGATTAATAAGGGATTAGCTGGGCTATGGCACGGTGCTGCCGGGAGCTGGTACCTAATCCTGGCAGGAATGCACTGGGGCCACGCGGGTTCCTGCTGCGGGGGTCTCACACAGCATGCTGTGATGGGGGTGGGTGGAGGGTCGGGGGTGGGGGGGGTTGTATCCATCCATGTGGTGTGAGCCCTGAGCTGGTGTCCCTCCTGGACACAGCCACCTTGTCACATTGCAAGGATGCAGCTGGCTGGGGGGGCGTTCGCTCGCTTCCAGCCAGGCCATTGCCCTGGCACGCTGGGGACCCCATGGGCTCTGTCACCTGCCTGGCACACTGTCCCCTCACACAGGGGGGAATGTGGTGGCCACCTGAGGCCTGATGCCATCCCATGGCCCGATGCTATGTGCCGCAGGGACACGCAGCCTCTGCCTGGCCTCGCTGCTCAGGGAGGGGACACCGGCGGTGTGCTTGGCATGGCAGGGTGCACCTCACACCCCCGGGAAAAGCCACAGGCTGTGGCAGGAGCAGGGCTTGGGATAGGGAGATGGCCTGGCCAGGCATGGGGGGACCACACAGGCAACTGATGAGGAGTCCCATGCAGGGGGGGGATCCCAGAGGAGTCCTAAAGCCACGTCCTTGGTGCCATCACAAACCACCGAGGGCTTGCTGGGGTGGCCAGGCCTGGGGGTACCAGCTGGAGGGGGGTACCCCCACGCCTGGGCCATGGCTGCCGGCTGGGCTGAGGATGCCTCTCCTCCCTCCTCTTCCCCTGGGAAGCCAGCAGTGTCACCACGAGTGCTGGCAAAGGCCACCCTGCTACAGGAGCGCATCTCTTGGCTGGGAGCAGCGCTGAGCCAAGCCCAGGCAGCACAGGGACACCTATGACACCAGTTGGCAGGATGCAGCCCACCTCGTGCCCCTGGGATTTGATGGCTCCACCGGGACCGAGGGATGCTCCCCAGCCCCAGGGAGACAGGGGCCACCCTGCAGCTGGGTCACTCCCACGGGTGTCCCCATGAGTTCTGGCTCCTGCTTGGGGTGCAGGGTTTGTGCCCATGCTGGTGGCTAGCGGCAGCCCACCCTGGCCTGCCGCCCTCTGCGTGGGCTCGCCAGCAGCCGCCGCTCCTGGTGACTCACCTGATGGCACAGGTACCTCCCACGCTGTGCCCGCCAGCACCTCGGGGAGCCGTTGGGTGCTGCCTGCCACCGCCCCAGCCCCGGGAGCCCGGCGGAGGGGAGCCGTTTCCTACCGCGGACACAGCTGGGGTGCCGCCAGCAGAGCTCGGGGTGCTCGCCAGCGCCGGAAGCACCGGGGGAGATTTGGCCGAGGCAGCGATCCCCAGGTGCAGATCCACCAGCGGCAGGCAAGGGATCAAAGAGCGAAGGTGCCAGCACCTGCTCCGATGCCAACGGTGACACCCCCGCGCTGGCGGGCGGCCAGGCCACCAGGCCAGCGGCACCTGGCCGCGCTCCGCGGGGCTGGCAGCAGGTGCGGGGCTGAGGGTGGGACGTTGGTGGGGAAGCCCCTTCCAGCTGGGGACCGTCATTCTGTCAGCGCCCGGCAGCTCCAGCACTTGGCTGGAGCACCCTGTGGAGTGGGAAGGGGTGGCCGGCGGGTGACGTGGCGCATCCCTCCCGCAGAGCTTTTTCCGGGATGGAAGCCTGGCCCTTCTGACGCCTGATGGCTTCTCCAGGCGGAGCCACTGCCGGCGAGGTCCCCGCAGGGCTCCGGTGCTGGGGTGACAGTGATAACACCCGGCCACCTGGTCATGTATGCCGGGAGTGGCAGTGGCGCTGGGTGTAAAGGTCCCAGCTGGGTGGAGGGAAACTGAGGCACGGTGCCGCACAGCAAAGGAAAGTCCCTGCTGTGCAGGGCTGGGGGGCCACCCACCCTGAAGTCCCGCTGTGATGCCCACCAAAGTGCTGCAGCAGATAACCCCCACCATAGCAGTACCAGCCATCCCCTCGCTGTCCCCGTCCCCCTCGCCTCCTGTCACACCAGGCTGGAGCTTGGCACCATGGTGTGACCAGGAAGTGAATAGCTGGTGGTGCTGGGGCAGAAGGTGCCATCAGCCTGCCCACAGGACAGTGCCCCCGGCAGCGAGAGGGAAGGGCACTGCCCGGGCACTCTGCCTGGCACCACTCCTGCTTGCTGCCAGCCCCCTGCACAGCTCCTGCTGAGCCCACCGCCCGCCTGCACCCGCCGTCTCCCTGCTCCTGGGCTGCCCGTGCCCGCTGCCAGGCTGCCGGCACCCGCCGCCGGCCTGCACCCGCTGCCCACCCCCCAAACCCCCTGCTCGTGCTGCATCTGCCTTGCTGGACACCCGCACCCACAGGTAAGGGCCAGCCAGGGCCGTGGGGGGCACGGGGCAGGGGGTGATGTGTGTGTGTGTCCCCTGCCCCAAGCCCAGCTCGCCGAGGCGTGCGTGGCCCCGCTGCCGGCACCGCTCCGCACTTGCTATTCTTGGCAGCAGCAGCTGGAAAATGGGAGGCAGCGGAGGAATTTTGTTTGCTCGGGGCTGGGCCCACGCCAGACATCTGGGCTGCAGCTGAGCAGGGCGAGAGGGACCGCCCCCGCCCCCCACCGCCGCCCCCAGCGTGGCCCCCGGTGCCCCCCCACACCCTGGCCCCCTCACAAGCCCTGGCACCCCACGCCCCAGCAGGCAGCACCTGCCCCACAGCTGCCCACCCCATGGCCAAGCCTGGCCACTGGTGTGCTGAGCGTGACGTGCTCAGCTCTGCCCCGGGGACAGCGGGTGTCACCGCGGGCGTCACTCGGGGTGTCTCGGCGGGTGTCACCGTGGGTGTAGCTGCGGGTGTCGCCGCGGGTGTCGCCGCGGGTGTCGCCGCGGGGCAGACGGAGCAGGGCGGCATCAGCGGGTGCGTGTGCGTGCGAGAGTGTCCCTGCGTGACAGGCGCTCGCGTGTGGGCGATGGGGTGCGTGTGCCCCGCACGCGTGGGGTTCTGTGCACGCCTGCTCACACGCGTGTGCGTGTGTGTGGGTGTGGGTGTGCACGCGTGTGCGAGCGGGCAGGTGTCCCTAAGGCTGTTGGCAGGTGTGCACAAGGGGTGGGAGGGTACCCGGGGGGGGTGGGGTGGGAGGGGGGGGTGTTTGTTCGCGCGTGTTGACCCCGTGCGCGTGTTTGCACACGCGTGTGCGCGTGCCCCCGGCCCCGCCCCGCCCCGCCCCGCCGGGGCCGCCCCGCTCCCTCCCGGCGGACGTGGAGGGCGGGGCCGGGCCGGGACGAGCCGAGCTGGGACCCAGGTGGGTACCCAGGACCGGAGGGGTGTGGGGGGTTACCGGGGTCGGGGGATCCTGCGCTCGGTACCAGGGAGGGGGCGCCCCGGGTCGGGGTCTCGGCGCTGCCGTCGGGGCTTGCCCGGGCTGGCACCGGGGGGCTGGGGGCGGGTCCCGTGTCCCGTCCAGCACCGGGGGGGTTGGTCTACGCGCCTCAGCCCGGGCTGGCACCGCCGGTCTCCGGGGTCCGTAGCGGGGTCCGGCACCGGGGGGCTGCGAGGGGGAAACGGGGCTCGGCACCGGGGGTCTCCGTGGGCTGAGTCCGCCAGCGCTGGCACCGGCGGGTCTCCGGTGCTGCTGCTGCCGCCCCCCCTCCAGCCTGCCCCCACTCCCCCTCCCCGTGCCAGGGAAGCCGGAGGGGCTGGGGAGCGGGTCCGGGGGTCCCGGGGCGGTAGCTGGCAGGTGCCGGCCGGGCGGGAGGACCCCCGGTGCCCCCCGCCGCGGCCCTCGCCCGCCGGCAGTCGGGGCGGGTTGGGGGGGGTGCTGGCAGAGCCCGGCACGGTCCCCGCCTCGTCCCGGCGGCTCTGGAAATGCCATTAGCGCCTGCCGCCCTCCCGCCGGGCAGCGCAGCCCGGCACCGGGCCCGGCCGGGGCCCGCTCCCCGCCTGGGACCCGCTCCCCAGCCCCCCCCGCAGCATCCCGGCCCCGCACCCGGCGTGCCAGGCAGACCTGCCTGGATCCGTGCGGGGCACTGGCACCCTTGCGTCCCCCCGGCCTGGCACACACCGCCTGGCACCCGCGATGCCTGAGCAGGGTGGCTGAACCGATCCCCGGTGCCCTGGTTGGGGGGCTTCTGTCCTTCCTGGTAACCCGGGGGGGCCCCGGTGGCGTGGGACGGGTGGAACCCCTGGCCGTGTGCGTGGCATGCGGCACGGCGAGGTGCCCGCTGGCCAGGCTCGGCTGCTCGCCGCTGCCCAGGGCGTGATGCTCATGGCAGATGCCATCTCCCCCTCCCCAGGGGGAGAACGTGGGTGCCAGAGCTGGAGGAATTCTTCCCGTGGTGCGGGTCACTCGGGGGGGATGTGAGCACCTGCTCAGCCAGAGCCCCCCCCCAAAACCCAGCTCCAGTTTGCAGCGTGGTTTGAGAAGGGCCAGGGGGCAAACGGTGAGGGTTGTAGCAGTGAGGGAAACTGAGCCACAGGCTCCCATGGTGGCTGGCTTGCCTGCTGCCTGCCCAGGTGCTCTGCCCAGCTGGCACCACCACAGCTCCATGCGTGTGGGCAGGGATGGGCAGAGCCCAGCACCCCGCAGCCAGCAGGGCTCAGGCAGGCCTGGGTGCTGCTGAGCCGGGCTGCCTCAGTTTCTCCTTCAACCCAGGTGGGAGGGCTGCTTCCAGAGCCCGTTTAATTTGGGGTCGGATTAATGAGGGCCTAAAGACCAGGGAGAGATGCGAATGGCCCCTGTGCCTCCCCACCCCCAATCCACTGGCTCCAGCCCGGCGGGGGTGGGGTGTCCCCTTGTGCTGTTGGGTTGCCCTATGCCAGTGCTCCGGGCCCTCCAGATCCCATCAGCAGTGGTGAGGAGGGACCGTGGTCTGGGGGCTGTGGGGAGGGGGCTGTAACCTGAGCTGAGGTCTCGCTTCTCTGCCCCAGCCGCGGGGCCACCAGCCAGGCCCCGGCCATGAGCCGCACGCTGCTCCTGCTCCTGCTCCTGCTCCACGGCCCCGCCGCCAGCCGCCCCCCAGCCCCTGCCACCCCCCGCCTCAAGCTGACCTTCTCCGGTGAGCGTGGGACATGGGCAGGGTGGGGGGGTCTGGGGTCAGGTGTGGGTGCACCGGTGCCGTGTCAGCACCCAGCATCATCCTGGGGGACGGGAGCACCCTGGGGGAGCCGGGGCATGGTGGCAGGAGGGGTTGGAAACCCCGGCACTGCTGCCTCCCTGGCACCAGCGCTGCCCTCGGTGGGGGCTGCCGGGCGCAGGCTGCCAGGTTCGGTGCCCGGTGCCAGCCCCCCACCCACCTGCCTGTCCTTGGGGCCATGCCCGTGCTTGGCCCTTCGCTCTGGGCCCCCGGCCTGTGCCGGCGTGCCTGTGTCCCCACGGCACTCTGCTCTGGCACTCCTGGCTGTGCTGTGCGGTGCCGGATGGCGGGCCGGTGCCGTGTCCCTCCTGCCCACCCGTGGGCTCCGGTGCAGCGCGAGGGGCTTTGTCCCACAGCGGGTCCCGGCGAGCGCTCTCCTCAGCCGGACAAAGGGCCGCTTGTTCCCGCCGCGGTGGGATTAGCTCAGCGGGGCAGGGAATGGCCCCCTCTCCCCCTCTGCGGCTGTGCAGGGATGGGTGCTGGGGCTGTGGGGCTGGGGGTCAGGACGGTGTGTGTGGGGGGTGGGTGGGTGCTGGGCTGTGAACCCAGTCAAGCCGGTGGAGCGGGTTTGGGGAAGGGGCGGCATGGCGTGGGGGCTGCGGCCAGACATGGGCCTGGCCAGGGCGCAGGTGCGGGCTGGGCTGAGTGTGGCCATGGGCCCGGCAGAGCTGCGGGCTCGCCACGGGCTGCGCCTCTTCGCGCTGGAGCGCTCGTGCTGCTACGAGGCCCTGCTGCTGGATGAGGAGCGCGGCCGCCTCTTCGCTGGAGCCCAGAACCACCTCCTCTCGCTGGCCCTGGATGACATCAGCCAGCGGGACAGGAAGGTAATGGGGGTTGGGGGGTGACAGGCGGGCTGGGTGGCCCCAGGCACCCACTGGGGCTGTGAGCATCCTCCTCTCCCCTCACAGATCTACTGGCCGGCACCAGTGGAGTGGAGGGAGGAGTGCAACTGGGCCGGCAAGGACATCACCGTGAGTTCTGGGGGTGCTGCGGGGCACCAGGCTGTGCTGGGGGGCCACCCCAGCCCCGTCTCCCCGTGCTTTCCCCCCCCCAGACTGAGTGCATGAACTTTGTGAAGATACTGCACCCCTACAACCGGACCCACCTGTACGCCTGCGGCACCGGCGCCTTCCACCCCGTCTGTGCCTTTGTGGAGGCCGGCCAGCACCCAGAGGTGAGCTCCCCACAGCCGTGCTCCTGCAGCACCCCCCTGGCTGCTGCCGCTACCCCACACCTCCTGTCCTTACCCCCCCACCACCACCAGGAGCCCTTCTTCAGGCTGGACCCCCGGCGCACTGAGGATGGCAAAGGGAAGAGCCCCTACGACCCCCGGCACGCAGCCGCCTCTGTCCTCGTGGGTAAGGGAGAGCCCAGCCCAGCCCCTGGGGATGGTGCAGCGGGGGGTGCCAGGGGGTTTCCCGTAACGCTTCCCTCGCTGCCTGCCAGGCGAGGAGCTCTACTCCGGAGTGGCCACCGATCTGATGGGCCGTGACTTTACCATCTTCCGCAGCCTGGGCCGGCGTCCGTCCATCCGCACGGAGCAGCACGACTCCCGCTGGCTCAACGGTCAGTGCCGGGAGTAGGAGGGTTGGGGGGGGGGGTCCCAGCACGGTCCTGGTGCGCGCTGGTGCGGCATCACTGCTCCCCAAAGGCATCAGGCCAATGAGTCCTCCGGGCTTGGCCACACTGTGTCCTCTGCTGCCTGCAAAGGGTGATTCTAGGGGGACCCCATGCCCCCTGCAAGACTCCCTCCTGATAGCCAGTGAGGTTCCAGTCTCACCCTGCCTGTGCCCTGCAGTGGAGCAGGGGGGTCTCTGCGCCCTCCTGGGGTCCCGGCAGGTGCCACAGAACCCCTGGGGAGCAGAGCTAGCGGGAGCACTGAGGCAGCACCCCTTTGCCCCCAAGAGCCCAAGTTCGTGGCCGTGTTTTGGGTGCCGGAGAGCGAGGACCCTGACGATGACAAGATCTACTTCTTCTTCCGTGAGACGGCGGTGGAGCGGCAGCAGCGGCTGGGCAAGGCCAGCTTCGCCCGCATCGGCCAGATCTGCCGGGTGAGAGCATCCCTGGGCAGGGGGGCGGGCTGGGGGGTGCCCGGGGGTGCCACCCACCGCCGCTGAAGTCGGTACCCTCCGTCTCCGGGCAGAACGACGTGGGTGGGCAGCGCAGCCTGGTGAACAAGTGGACAACCTTCCTGAAGGCTCGGCTCGTCTGCGCTGTGCCGGGACCTGATGGCACAGACACCCACTTCGATGAACTCCGTGAGTGGGGTGGGGATGGAGGGCAGCCCCCCCCCCCCGGGATGCCCACAGGCAGCCCTGGCATGTCGTGGCGGTGCTGATGCCCTCCTGGCTTGCAGGGGATGTCTTCCTGCTGCAGACAAGGGACAAGCGCAACCCCCTGGTCTATGCTGTCTTCTCCACCTCCAGGTTGAGCCCCCTCCCTCCCTGCCGGCCCTCCCGCCCCATGCCTGGTGGTGCCCCCCCCTTGCCCCTCACATCGTCCCCTCTCTCTCCCACCAGCTCCGTCTTCCAGGGCTCAGCCATCTGTGTCTACACCATGGCTGACATCCGCCGGGCTTTCCTGGGCCCCTTCGCACACAAGGAGGGTCCCAACTACCAGTGGGTGTCGTACCAGGGCCGCGTGCCGTACCCCCGGCCGGGCATGGTACGTGGCACCGTAGTGTCCCGGCTGGTGCTGCCAGTGGGATGCTGGTACCCAGGGTGGGTGTGGGCGGTGGGGAGTGCGACCCCCCCTCTCAGCCTGAGCCGCTTCCCGCAGTGCCCCAGCAAAACCTTTGGCACCTTCGGCTCCACCAAGGACTTCCCGGATGAGGTGATCCAGTTCGCCCGGCACCACCCGCTCATGTACAACCCGGTGCTGCCCCACGGCCAGCGTCCCCTATTCCTGCAAGCCGCGGTGCCCTACACCTTCACCCGCGTCGCCGTGGACCGCGTCACTGCTGCCGACGGCCACTACGACGTCCTCTTCATCGGCACAGGCACGTGGTGACGCTGGGGCTGGGACAGGGGAGGAGAGCTGGGGGATGATGGGGCTGAGACCCCCCGGCCTCACCCCTCCCTGCCGCAGATGTGGGCACGGTGCTGAAGGTGGTCTCGGTGCCCACGGAGAGCTGGCACCGCATGGAGCCGCTGCTGCTGGAGGAGCTCCAGGTCTTCCAGGTGAGGGAGCTCAGCACCCCGCGGCACCCCTTTGTGCTGCCCACGCTCTGGGCTGTGCCAGGGCCCCTGCGACATGAGAATGGGCAGCACAGACGCCTGGGGTGCCCTCCCCGTCCCCCCTTGACCCCTGCCCGCTCTCTGCCTGCAGGATGCCTCCCCCATCACCAGCCTGCAGCTCTCCTCCAAGCGGGTAAGGGGGGGCCCCGCGCGCGACCCACGGCCCACTGCAGCTCTGCCCAGCCCTGTGCTGCGGTGTGGGAGTGCTCAGGTCCCCTCTCTTCCCCCCCACCCCCCCACACCCTTACCCCCAGCAACAGCTCTATGCCGGCTCTGCCGCGGCGCTGGCCCAGCTGCCCCTGCACCGCTGTGGTGCCTATGGCAAAGCCTGTGCCGAGTGCTGCCTGGCCCGTGACCCGTACTGTGCCTGGGATGGCACCACCTGCAGCCGCTACGTGCCCAACACCAAGAGGTAGGTGCCGTACTGGGGGGCGCAGCAGCTGGGGCTGTCAACCTGCCCGGAGGCCACGGTGAGGGGTGCAGGTTGTGCTGCCCCAACCCCGACTCCTCTGCCACCTTCCACCACAGGCGCTTCCGCCGGCAGGACGTCCGCAACGGTGACCCCAACGTGCTCTGCTCAGAAGGTGAGCCGGGGACCCTGGCAGGGAAGGGTGGTCCCCAAGGGGGGGCAGGGGGCTGACAGCTGAGCCGTGTGCCCCCAGACCCCCGGCGGGGCAGCGTGCCCCAGAAGCAGCTCTACGGCGTGGAGGGCAGCACCGCCTTCCTGGAGTGCGTCCCCAAATCCCTGCAAGCCCGCGTCCTCTGGACCTACCAGCGCACCCCGGAGGACTCCCAGCGTGAGGTAGGCTCTGCGGGGCAACCTGCTGCCGGCGGGGGCCGCGCTGCGCCCAAGCTGACCGTCCATCCCCGCAGGTACAGGCGGACGAGCGGGTGGTGAGGATGGAGAGGGGCATCCTGCTGCGCAGCGTGCAGCCTGCCGACGCCGGGCTCTACCTCTGCCACGCCACCGAGCACGGCTTCACCCAGCCCCTGCTGCGGCTCTCGCTGGAGGTGATCGGTGCCCGGCAGGCAGCGGGCACGGCGCCTGCCGCAGACCCCCAGCTCGCCGCCGGGCCCCCCGGCCGCAAGGTCTGGTACCGGGACTTCCTCCAGCTGGTGGAGCGCCCGCCCTTGGGAGCCGCCGACAAGGCGTGCCAGCGGCTCTGGAGCCGCGGGAGACCCCTGCCACCTCCCCGTGCCCACGCCGGACCCCCCGGCCGTGGGCAGGGCGAGGAGCCGCCACGCAAAGCTCGCCACCGGCGCACCCACGAGGGTCCGCGGGCCGAGCGCGGCCCCCGCAGCGCATCCCCCTGGTGACCCCGGGGCCAGCCCCGGGTGCCGGGCTCGGCCTAGGAGCGGGGCTGTGGGCAGGGGCGAAGACCCTGCCGGCCTCGGCCACCCTGCCAGCAGCACGAGCTGGGCACGGGCAGCGGCGGGGGGCTGCAGCTCCGGGGCCAGGAGAGCAGCCAGGCTGACACCTCCCCCCCCCCCCGATCTCGCCCCCCCGAGGGGCCATGGGCTCCAGCTCCAGTGGGGGGGCCCCAGCTGGCTGCTGGCACCACAGAGTCACCAAAATATTTATTAACAACTGTTAAGGATGAATGTAAAACTGCCCGGGGGGGTGGGGAGGGAGGGGCAGCAGGACCAGGGTCTGTCTCCCCCTGGGCATGACACTTTGGGGGGATGTGGCAGGAGGGCCACCCTCAGGTTCTGGGGGGGCTGTGGGAAGTAGCAGGACCCCAGAGGGGCAGGACAGGCGCTGGCAGGATGTAGAGGGCCTGGAGGAGGAAGGGTGCCTGGGGGAGGAATGTGTGGGGGCACAGAGGTGGTGCCCAGCACCCTGGGTGTGGAGCAGTGGCACAAGGGGGGGGGCTTGTACTAATTGAGCACAATAAAGCAAAGGGTTCAGCCCAGGATCCCATGTGTGTGCCCTACAGCGGGGACCCCGCCTCTCACCCTGAGCTGGGAGGGTTGGGGGGGGCTGGGAGGAGGGGGGGCAAGTCCTGTGGGAACATCTCCAAGTCCCTCCAGGCTTACAGTCACACACTCACACCCCCCCCCACACACACACTGCCCCGCCCCCCACTGGTGAAAACCCAATTTGGCTTGGTTTTTCCCCAGTGCCACCAGCCCAGTGACCTTGGGGCCCCCAGTGATACCGGTACCTGCCATGCCCTATTGGCTGGGGTGACATCAGCCCCTCCCTGTGACACCAGCATGTCCCAGTGCTGGCTGCACCCCAGCCTGGACTCAGGGCTCCCAGTGTGGGTACTGGCAGGCACTGGTGGAGGTAGAGCACCCCCAGCCTCCAGGCAGGGCCTGTCCCTGTGTGTGCCCCTGTGCCACTGGGCACCATCCCAAACACAGCAATCAGCATAAGGATGGATCTACAAAGGCATTTATTTTGGGGGGGTGGGATGGGGGTGTAAACTGGTGCGAGTCTCCCGGGGCTGGGCACAGGATGGGGGGGGAGGGGGGGGGGATACACTCAGGAGTAGGTGGGGAAGTGGGGTTCCCCAGGGTCTGCACCGCCCCGGAGCCGCAGGTTCATGTGGATGGTGGTCTTGGGCTGGATGTTGTAGTGCTTCAGCGTGAACCGGTCCTCCAGCAGGTTTGGGCCGTACACCAGCCCCTGCTGATGGGCAGGAGGCCCGCACCGTCTGTGGATCTGCTCCTTCAGCTGCAGGACGGTGTCAGTGGGGCGCACGGTGTAGGTGGTGGTCCGGTTCTTGTCGTCCTTCACGAAGACCTCCATCTCCTGGGGCTCCACCTGCAGCAGCAGCAGTGTGGTGCTGTAGAAGATGCCGTAAGAAGCCAGGGTCTTGTCGTCCTCAAGGATGACGATGTTTCTCTCCTGCTGTGTCAGGCGCTGCCTGTACGTGGGGATGCCCCACTGCCTCATGATCTCCTCCTTCAGCTGCTGGATGCTGATGCTTGGGCTGATGGTCCTGCTCAAACTGGTGCCCGTCATCTGCTTCACCTCGATGGTCACTGGCCGGGCTGGCTGCAGGAACAGGAGAGCGGGTGGGCAAAGCTGGTGGGGACAGGGTGGTTGGGGGGGGTCACGGTGCCTGCGAGGTGCAGGCACCCTTACCTGCACGTTCCAGGGCTGGGCGTGCCTGACGCAGGGCAGGCTGCGGTACCGGCCGGCTTCATGTGCCAGCAGGCGCCAGTCCTTGTCCTGGCCCAGGATCCCCGTGGGGTCAGCGGGATCCAGGATGATGGGGCTGTGAACACAAAGGGGGAAGGTGCTACCATCAGCCCCAGGCAGCGCTGCAGGATGGGTGGCGATGGGTCCCATGGGGCACGGATGGGGTCTGGTCTCACCAGGGTTGGCGCAGCAGCTTCTTCACGTGGGCACCGATCTGTTTGTGCTGGAGTGAGTAGTATATCTCCCAGTAGACACAGATCTTCTGGGGCTGGCACAGCAGCTCCAGCACCGTACGGAAGCCCTCAGACATGTTGAAGGACTCTGAGGACTTCGTGCCCACCTCCCAGGCGTAGATGGTCAGCAGCTCCAGGGCATACTTGGGGGGCAGGTCTGCAGTGGGATGCTGTGGCTTCAGTAACTGGAGGGGGGAGGGAAGAAAGCATGGGGGTAAGATCTGCCTGGGGCAGGTACCCATGGGGTGCCAGGGAAGCTGGGCAGCTCCTCACCTCCTTATACCAGTGCTTGACCAGGCGCAGGAGGTTCTTCAGCTTGGCAGGGTACCGCTTTACAAATTTCTTCTGCAGCTCTGTGAAGCAGGGGGAAAACTCCCCGGGGCTGATGCTGGCACTCAGGAGCTCCTCGTACACCTCCACATCCGGCGGGGTGTTCCCGATCACCTGCCCTGTGGGAAGGAGGGTGAGACCCATCCCGATGCTGATACCCGCCCCCTCCCCACCCCGCACTGGCCTGGAGCCCTTACCCAAGGCGTCGTAGGCAGGCAGGAGGTCCACCTCGATGGATTCTAAGGTCTGCTTGGAGGAGAGGGTGAGGCTGAGGGAGCGTGGTGTATCATCAGGCCCCTTGTACCGGGGCTCGTCTACGTACACAGTGAACGTCAGCTTCTTCTTGCAGGCAAACAGCCTATCCTTGATCAAATCCAGGATGTACTTTCTCTTCTGCTTCTGCTCCTGGTAGCTGGAGAAGCAGCTGAGGAAGAGCACCACGTCTGCATCGGATTTGTTCTTCAGGGCTGTGCCCTTGCCTGCTGAGCCGCCCTGCAGAGAGATGCCCTGCCCGCTCAGCACCGCTGCCCAGGGAAACTGAGGCAGGGCACGAGCTGGAGCGGCAGGGCAGAGGGAAGGGTGGCAGCAGGGGTGCCGGCTGGTTCCTGAGCCGGGCAGCACTCACCTTGACGGTCTTGTGGACATGGATGTCGGACTCGAAGCAGTCCTCCTTCAGAAAGTCACAGATCTGCTTCACCGTCTCCTTCACCTGCTTGGTGAAATCCGTGCTGGGCTGCAGGACCGCTGCGATCCAGGCGTCCAGGTCCTTAGCATCCACCGCGCTCAGCTGGGCGGCTCCCAGAATCTGCTCCATCCTGGCGAGGTAACTCCGAGCCCTTCCTACCCGCAGCAACTTTTAACGCTGCCCCAGGTCCCCGCCTCCACGGCGTCACCGCCGGGAAGTTAAGGTGGCTCCGGGGCTTCCCCTCACCCCGGTGGGCTCCTTGCCTCCGAGGGGACCCACCGTCACCCCGGCTTTCTGCAGCGGGGTGTGGGGAGCGGCGGGACCCGCCGTGTCCCTCGGCCAGCCCCCTGCCCGGAGGCAGAACCCCCCCCACCGTGAGACCCCGGGGTGCCCTGCCAGCACCGCAGCTGCCTCTCCCCGCACTGAGGAGCTGAAGGCTCCGGGCTGGGGGCGCAGCCAAGCGCCGTGTCTCCGCACTCAGGGGGCTGTGCCCGGTGCCCCCCGGCCGGGCAGCGGTGGGGAGGGTTGGGGGGGGGCGGCGGGTGGTGCGCCCGGGATGCGGCTCCCGCGCTGCCTTAAGCGGCGGCGGCGCCGGGAAACGAGAGTTTCGGGTTTGTTTTTTTTTTCCTCAAGTTTCGGTTTCCGACTCCGGCGGCTGGAAACGAAAGTGCAAGAGGCTCCCAGGGGAACTCCGGCCCCTCCCGTTCCCGGCGCTGCCCGCGAGTTGCCCCGCTCGGGGATATCCCGGGAAACCAAAAGCAAAACTGCACCAAACCCCAGGAAACACGGAGCTGGAAACTCAGGGAAGGGACAGGCAGAGACCGGGCACGGGCAGAGGGCAGGGACCTGCGTAAGGACGGGATGGGCACGGGGCGCAGTGGGGCACAGGGATGGGGTAGAGATGCGGTCTGGATGTGGCCAAGGGCAAGGATGGTGGTGGCATCCTCAGTGTCGGGGACAGGGGTATAGGGTATAGGGAAGGGTATGGGCAGGGACAGCGCCGGGCCGGGCTATGGGCAGCGTTACAGGCAGGGATGGTGACAGGAGCAGGTATCTCAGCATGGACACAGGCGGGAGCAGGGGAAGGACAGAAGCAGGGCGATGGGCAGGGGCAGGGAGAGGGACAGGGCCGGCAGCAGGGACAGGGGTACAGGCAGGGGGACAGGGCTGTGAGCAGGAACAGGCATCAGGAGTATTTCACCCCTGGCCTGTGCAGCCCAAGGAGCGAGGCCAGGGTGCTAAGGCAAAAAGAGTCGTTCTTTATTTGCACCCCTGGCGTGTCCCAAACAAATCACAGAGTCACAGGATTGGAAAAGACCTTTAAGATCACCAAGTCCAACCATTCCCATCTTGTGCTAACCCACATCCCTGAGCACCTCATCTACCCATCTGTGAAACACACCCAGGGAAGGTGACTCAGCCCCTCCCTGGGCAGCCTGTGCCACAGACCCACAACTGCCAGGGAAGAACTTTGCCCTCCCATCTGCTCTGACCCTGCCCTGGCACAGCTTGAGCCCATTGCCCCTTGTCCCATCTCCTGTCCCCTGGCTGCAGAGACCATCGCCCACCTCTCTGCACCCTCCTGGCAGGGCAGAGGAGGTGGGGAGAAGGTCTCCCCTCAGCCTCCTCTTCTCCAGGCTGAACACCCCCAGCTCCCTCAGCTGCTCCTCAGAGGATTTGCCCTCCAGCCCCTTCCCCAGCCTGGTTGCCCTTCTCTGCACTCGCTCCAGGACCTCAATGTCCTTCTGATGGTGAGGAGCCCAGAACTGGACCCAGCACTCGAGGTACAGCCCCACCAGTGCCCAGTCCAGGGGCACAATCCCCTCCCCAGACCTACTGGCCACACTGTGTCTGACACAAGCCAGGGTGCTGTTGGCTTTCCTGGCTGCCTGGGCACACTGCTGGCTCATATTCAGCCTGCAGCCACCCAACACCCCCAGGTCCTTCTCTGCCTGACAGCTCTCCAGCCAGTCTCCCCCAGCCCCATCCCTGGGGTTGTTCTGTCCCATGTGCAGCACTCAGCACTTGGCCTTGTTAGGGCACCCCAAACTGTCACGCTTGGCTCTCACACCCCTCAAGTGCTGGGGTAACGCATGGTTTGACAAGTCCCTACATACACCCCCCTGTGCTATGCAAAGCCAAGGTGATTCTGTTGGGGCACCACCCTCCTTCCCTCACCCCAGCGTCCCTGCAATCAGTCTCACCAAATGCACTTATCTGTGAGGCTGGGTGGGAGGGCCTGGGGTGCTGGCCTTATCTCGGGAGGCCAGGGGTGGGTGGCCTTCATCCTTCAGGATGGAGCTGTCATCCTTCTCCTTGCAACGAGCTGGGGTCCTGCAGCAGTGCCTGCTGAGCTGCAACTGCAGTTTGCTAGAGATGCTCTTGACCAAAGGAAGCGCGTACAATTCCATCTGGCAGGGATGGGGCAGAGGCAGAAGGGCCGTGGGCAGATACAGGGATGTGGCAGGGGTAGAAATAGGGGCAGGGATTTGGGCAGAGTACAGGAAGGTGCAGGGATGGGGCAGGAGCAGGGCCAGGCAGCTGGACAGGGCACAGTGCACAGGGCAATCCCAGGGCACAGGGCGGGCCTAGGGCCAGGCACAGGCACAGGGCTGGGCTCAAAGCCAGGCACAGGGCCAGGGACAGGACTCAGGCACAGGTTGCACGCAGGGCAGTCCCAGGGCCAAGCACTGGGCCGGGCACAGGCACAGGGTGCAGGCACAGGGCGTGGGCACAGGGCAGCCCCAGGACACAGGGCGGTCCCAGGGCTGGTCCCAAGGCCCAGAACCAAGCACAGGACACAGGCACGGGGCAGCCCCAGGGCATGGGGTGGTCTTAGTGCTGGGCACAGGGTGCAGGGCCGGGCACAGGTCACAGGCACAGGGCATGGGCACAGGGCACAGCACAGGGCAGCCCCAGGGCACAGGGCAGTCCTAGTGCTGGGCACAGGGTGCAGGCACAGGTCACAGGCACGGGGCAGCCCCAGGACATGGGGCAGTCCTAGTGCTGGGCACAGGGTGCAGGGCCGGGCACAGGGTGCAGGCACAGGCACAGGGCATGGGCACAGGGCACAGCACAGGGCAGCCCCAGGGCACAGGGCGGTCCCATGGCTGGTCCCAAGGCCCAGAACCAGGCACAGGACACAGGCACGGGGCAGCCCCAGGACATGGGGCAGTCCTAGTGCGGGGCACAGGGCTGGGCACAGGGCACAGCACAGGGCAGCCCCAGGACACAGGGCGGTCCCATGGCTGGTCCCAAGGCACAGAACCAAGCACAGGACACAGGCACGGGGCAGCCCCAGGGCACGGGGCAGTCCTAGTGCTGGGCACAGGGTGCAGGCACAGGGCACAGGCACGGGGCAGCCCCAGGGCACGGGGCGGTCCCAGGGCCGGGCTCAGGTCCCAGGGCCGGGCTCAGGCCGCAGGACACAGGACACAGGCGCAGGGCAGTCCCGGGGCGCGGGGCGGTCCCAGCCCCAAGGCCTCGCCCCAGCCCCGCCGGCCGCCCCGCGCCTCAAGCCCCAGCCCGCGGCGCAGGCGCAGCTGGGGCCGGGCCGCTCCCAGGCAGCCGCGCGGCGGGGCCGAGGGAGGGGCGGGGCCAGGGGCGGGGTTTCCCGCCCAGGGAGGGGCGCGGGGGGTCGGCGCGTGCTGGCCATGCCGCGCTCCCGCCGAGCCGCGCGCCGTGAGTGGGGGCTCGGGCGCGGGGCAGGGCGGGAAGGCGGCGGGACGGGGAGGGCGGCTGGGGGCGGCTGAGCCGGGGCGGGGGGGGAGGGGGCCCGGGAGGAGCCGCCGTGCCCGGCCCCGCTCTGCCCTCCCGGCAGCGGGCACGGGGAGGGGAGGGAAGGGAGGGGAGTGGGGGCTGCACCGCCCCGGCCGCGCTTCCGCCTGCGAGCCCCCCGCGCCCCCCGTCTCCGCCGCGCAGCCGGCTCCGCGCTGACCGCAGCCCGTGGCCGCTCGTCCGGCCGCCCGCAGGTGTCCCCGGTAGCGCCCGGGCCGGCTCCCCGGGCAGCGAGGAGGAGGCGGGCAGCGAGGCGCCGAGCCACTGCAGCAGCGCCAGCGAGGGAGCCAGCCCCGCCGAGGAGCCCGCAGGTGAGCCCCGCGCCGGCCCCGCTCCCCGCTCCGCCGCCGGGCCCTCCCCCGGGCTTCCCCCCCCAACCGTGACGCGGGTGCCGTGCCGGCAGGGAGCGAGGCGGCGGGCGAGCGGGGCCCGGAGGAGGAGGCGGCGGAGGACAGGCTGAAGGAGCACATGGACAGCCTCCTGGACAGGAGGTGAGCGGCGGCCGGCCCCGGCTCGGTCCCACGGGGACACCCCCCCCCCCCCCAACCCCGCGCCGGCCGCCTTAGCCCGTGACCGGCCGCGGTCTCTCGCAGCGCCAAGACGCGCCAGGCGGCCCTGCGGAGCCTGCGCCTGGCCTTCTCCTGCCGAAGCCTCTCCGAGCTCCTCCTGGAGCGCCGCCTCTCGCTCGCCGACTCCCTGGAGAAGTGTCTCAGGAAAGGTGGGGGGCGCGGGCCGGGGGCCGGGGGCCGGGGCCGGGGGCGGCCGGTGCCTGAGAGGGTCTCTCGTGCTGCCCGCAGGTAAAGGGGAGGAGCAGGCGCTGGCGGGCAGCGTCCTCACCCTCCTCTGCCTCCAGATGGGCTCGGGCTCGGAGGGGGAGGAGCTGTTCCGCAGCCTGAAGCCGCTGCTCACCGGCGTCCTGGCGGACAGCACCGGCAGCCCCGGCGCCCGGCAGAGCGTAAGGCCCGGCCCCTTCCCTCCCGGCACCGCGCTGGTGGGCAGAGCCCGGCTGGGGCTTTCGGGGGGGTCCCCGCAGCCGCCGAGAGAGCGGCGGGATCGGGGCAAAACGGGGCACCCTGAGCCCGCTTTCCCCTGGGCAGGAGCCCGACCCGGCCCGGCGCTGCCTCCTCTGACCGGCTCCTCTCCCCGCAGTGTGCCATGGCCCTGGGCGTCTGTTGCTACATCGCTGCTGCTGACCTTGAGGTAACTGCGCCCGGGCGCGATCCCCAGCCCCGCCGGAGAGCACCCCGGCAGCTGGCCTGCCACCCACTCTCAACCCGTGGTGCCGGGGGCAGCTTGGAGCTGAGCTGGGGAAGGGACACAGGGACGTCAGTGGCGGGTTCAGGCCCCTTCCCCAGGTAGCATGGAGCTAAGCTGGGGTGGGGGGAGGCCCACCTCATGGAGATGGGGTGTGCCGGGTGCAAGAGTCCCTGGGCTGGTGGGGTCCCCTTCAGTCCCCGCTTCGTGGCTTTGCTTTGGCACCTTCCTGGAAGCTGTGGCCTGATGGTCAGTCTTCCCGCTTCCAGGATGTGGTCTCGTGCCTGTCCTGCTTGGAGGGCGTCTTCAGTCCCCCCAGCGTAGGCGAGGGGGGCTCGACACCCACCCAGCACGGTCCTCTGCACTGCAGCGCGCTCCAGTCATGGTCCCTGCTCCTCACCATCTGCCCCCCTTCCCACATCAAGACTGTCTTGGACAAGTGAGTGGGCTGGGTGTGGGAGTCGGTGTGGGGCAGCCAGCATCGCAGGAGGAGCCCCAGGCATGACACCCTGCCCCCCTGACTGCCCCCCTGCCTTCCTCTCCCAGCGGCTGGCTGAAGTTGCCTCCGCTGCTGTCCAGCAGCAGCGTCACCCTGCGCATCCTGGCTGGGGAGACCATCGCCCTGGTCTTCGAGTTGGCCCAGGACATGGAGGTACAGCGGGGCACTGCGGTGGCACGAGCTGGTGGGTGGGTGGGCACTGGTACTCTGGCTGAGCTGGCACTGGTAGCATTGGGATGCTCCAGACCAGCATCGCCAGCAGGTGCCCCAGCAGCGGGACTGGCCCCAGTGATTCCCCAGCACCGTCCTGGTGATGGTAGTGGAGAGCAGCGCCCAGAGCTGTGTCCCCTCCAAGCCCCCCTGGGGTTTTTTTGGGCAGGAGGACTTGTGCCCCCAAGATACGGAGTTCCTGCGTGCCCAGCTCAAGGTCCTGGCTACTGAGAGCAACAAGTACCGAGCCAAGATGGACCGGCGGAAACAGCGCTCCATCTTCCGGGACATCCTGCGTTTCATTGAGGTACCGGTGGTGCCCTTCCCTGCCCAGCCCCTGGCTGTGTGGCTGCTGCCTGGCACCTCCCCTCTCTCTCTGTGAGAACTGGGGGACATGCAGGGCGGGTGCCCAGACTGGTGCTGATGCTCCTGTCTCCGCTCAGAGTGGAGAGTACCAGGAGGAGACCATCCGATTTGGCCTGGAGTGCATGTACCTGGACAGCTGGGCACGCCAACGGACCTACAAAGTCTTTAAAGAGGTGCTGGGCTCTGGCATCCGCCACCACCTCCAGGTAGGAGCTGGGCAGTCGCACGGGGCGGTGCTGGACTGGTGCTGGGGGTTGCTGACAGGCCTCTGCTTCCTCAGAACAACGAGCTGCTACGGGAGATCTTCGGGCTCGGGCCGCCCTTAGTGCTGGATGCGGCCGCTCTGAAAGCCAGCAAGGTCTCCCGCTTCGAGAAGGTGAGTGTCCCCACCCAGGCTTGTGCCTGCAGTTCCCTCCTCTGCTGCCACGGGCTCCAGCCCAGTGCCTGAGTGTGGTGGGTGGTGGGTGCGGAGGTGGACAGGGGGCCAAACCCCTAACCCATCTCCTCCTGTCCCCTCCCAGCACCTCTACAACTCGGCTGCCTTCAAAGCCCGCACGAAAGCCCGGAGCCGGGTGCGGGACAAGCGGGCGGACGTGCTGTGACGGGGCGGAGCGGGGCAGAGCCCCCAGCCCACCTGGACTGCAGACCCAGCACTGTGAGGGGCTGGTGCCCCCAGCCCTCGGGCTTTTATCCATGTACAGCAGAGTATTTAATGCCTGGAGCTGCCCCGCTGGGGGCTGCCCCCTCTTTTATTTTTGTAACCAAACCAAAAAGCAAGATAAAAGAAGAGTGGGGGGAGATGGTGGCGTGCTGCTGCGTGCCCGCTCTGTGGCTGGGTCTCGTGGCAGGGCTGGGGGGGGGTCTCACTGGGCTCTCATGGCCCTTTTTGCAGGCAGGGCTCGTGTCCCCCCTCTGGATGGCACAGCAGGGCCTGAAGGGCTGGCTGGGAGGGCAGGGCTGCGGGGTGGCTGCCCCTGGTGCTGTGCCTGGGCCCCATGCCCGCAGCCCTCCTGGCACCCAGGGTGGGCAGTGGTGTGGCACAGGGTGGTGGTGTGGTGCAGGGTGGCAGGGGGTGGCAGGGTGGCGTGGGGTGCAGGCGCTGCCCAGCCCTGCCAGCTGCCCGCTCTGAGCCCTCGCCCAGCCCACGGCTTCCCGTGAAATAGTCCCCTGTGGGGAGATCCCTTGCGGGGGTGGCCCCGCGCGCGGGTCCCAGTGCTGCCCGTGCAGCCGCGGGTGCCGCTGCCCAGGCAGGCGTGGGACCGCGCCAGCTGCGAGTGCTGCTGCGCCCCGGGATGCGTCGCTGCTGGCCATTCGCTAAGACTTTGATTACAGGAGGTCATTAAAAGGCTAATTGGAGGGTGCCTTCTGCCTTCTTGCGGAGAGGAAGGGCTGTCACGGGGGTGGGTGCCGGTCCCTGCAGCCCCATCCCTTTCTCTCACAGCTAGGGGTGGGGGCTAGGGTTACCTCTGCCCTGCACCCCGAGGGCTGATGTAGGATTCGGGGGGGGGGGGGTGGTAGGGTCACCCGGTGCCCCCCCTTCCCGTGGTGGCCTGGTGCCTGCGGCGGGGCCGGGAGCTGGAGAGCAGCTCAGCGGTGCCCGCCGGGTTGGGCGCTGGCGTTGAGGCGAGCCCAGAGCTGGCTGCTGGCTGCCCGCAGCTGGCGCACGGCGTCCTCCTGGCTCTCCAGCCACTGCACCACCGCCCGCACGGACTGGCTCTGCAGGACTGTGGGGAGAGGATGGGGACAGGCTGGTGATGGGCCCTCCTGCAGCTCCCCCAGCCCCTCCCAGTGCCACGTACCGCTCAGGTAGATGGCCAGCGTGGCCAGGACCAGGCTCGCCAGCGCCAGGAGCCCCAGCAGGGTCAAGACCAGGGGGTGGTTGGGGCTGAGGCAGGGGCAGAGGCCGGTTGCAGGTGCAGGGCGCAGGGTGGGCAGGAGCGGTGGGGGGCCGGTGGGCACAGGCCGAGGCGGGGGCTGGCGCAGGGTGCTGGAGGGAGCTGGGCCATTCCCTGCGGGCAGTGGGGGGAAGGGGTCAGAACCCAGCTGCTGGCACAGTCAGGGCTGGCACGGGCCCCCTCCCTGCTCTCACCCTCGGTGCCCTTGTGCCCGCCGGAGGCCCAGTGCAGGTCACTGATGGACTCCACGGGGCGCAGGCTGATGGCTCCGGGCTCGCTGCTGTCGGGGTCCCCAGGCTCTGCTGGCGCTGCACCCTCTGCCCTTCCCATGCTGTCTGCTGGGACCAGAGGCAGAGTGAGTGTGGGCCCTGTCCCCAGCCCCAGTGGGGACCAGAGCCCTCCGGGAGGTGACCCCAGCTCTGAGGACAGGCTGGTGCCGTGCCAGGGCAGGTGGCTGATGTCTGTGTTCCCTTGGCACAGCCCCACAGCTGTGGGCTGGCGAGCGCTGCTTGTGACACCCAGCCCCGGTGCTGTCATCAGAGCAGTTAGCGGGTGGCTGGTGGCCACGGTCCCAATGCCTTGTTAGTGGGGCTGGAATCTGGCCCTGGCTTGGGACAGTGACGTGCCACCCCCCTGGCCTGGGTAGCCAGGGCTCCCACGGGGCCAGCTGGGAGCCGTGGGGCAGTGCCAGCTCCAGCCTGTGGCACAGCGTGACTGGGCTCACTCTGTGGGCACCATGCTCTGGCACTGCTTAGAGGATCACAGGCAGAGATCTGGGGTGCATGCTGGGCATGTCCCTCGTGGGAGCGAGGGGCCTTTTTGGATGCAGGCATGGCTCCAGCTCTGGCTTGGGAAGGAACTGTGCCCACCCTGGGCGTGTGTGTGTTTCTGAGCGGCGGGCAGGGCACAGGCACTGTGCCTGTGCAGGAACAGGGTGGGGTGGCCCTGTGCCTGCTCCCAATCCCTCCCAGGGTCACTGGTGTGTTGCAGGGCAGTGTGGTGCCGTGCTGCTGCCATCGGGGCTGGGGGGGTAGTGGTGCTCAGCTGGTGCCTGGGGGTCCCCTGGACCCTCCCCGGGGCCCTGTTGTTGCTGGGAGCTGGTGCCCGGGTACCCCCATCACCCCTGCATTCGCTCCCCCATGCCAGCTGGGGAGCATGCCTGGCTGTGCAGGTTTGGTGTGTGGGGGGAGGCTGTGCCAGCCAGCTGCTTGCCCCCTCCCCAAACCCTGCTTCCCTGCACCTGCAGCCCTGCAGGATCCCTTTCTTCCCTGGGCAGGCAGTCCCCAGCCGCTGCTTCCATCCCAGCACCACAGCCTGTGCGAGCCAGTCCCCCCAGGGGTGCCAGAGCCCTCCCAGCCCGCTCCCCAGCCTACCTTCTCCAGCCTCCCTGGGCATGGCTCCCTGTGCCCGGGCAGTGTGAGTGGGCAGCGAGGCGGTGCGGGGCCCCCAGGAGCCGGGCACGGGGTTCCCGCTGCGCCAACTGCAACGCTTAAAATAGGACAGTGAGGAAGGTGGTTGGGGGGGTGATAAAAATAGCTGTGGGGAGGGGGGCCTGGCAGCGCGGGCAGGGCTGCCTGCTGGCAGCATGGTGCCAGCGTGGCAAAGGGGGAGCAGCCCATGGCAGTGCCCTGTGTCCCTTTCCCAGGGGAGGGGGCTGCCAGCAACCAGGGGCTCAGCAGTGTCCCAGCAGTGACAAGGGGTTGTGGCTGGCCTGGGGCAGCGTGGCACTTCCCCCAACGGCTCTGCTGACAAGGACGGCGCCAGTTGTGCAAGGAGGATTTATTTACGTTAACAAGACCGCAGGAAGCCCCAGGGAACCGGTGCTCCCGGCTTAGGGGACCTCGGCCGTCCCCAACCCTGGTCACCAGCCCCACGTGCCCCGCGGCAGGCAGGTGTCGGGGGGCAGGAGGTTGTACCTGTAGAGGCTGTGAGCGTGGGGGGGTGCCAGGCAGGCGTTGGCAGGGCTGGGCTGGGCCCGTCGGGCACAGTCCTTGCCGGCCCAGCCGCGGTAGCAGTGGCAGCGGAAAGCGGCCGGTGAGCTGGCGCCGGGGCTGAGGTGCAGGAGGCTGCCCAGGTCGTGGGGGTGCCGCCGCACACAGCGCCCGTGCCCGTGGCACTGCCCGTAGCTGCACTCCCTGGCTGCCGCCGTCACATTGGCCACGTAGGGACCCAGGGTGGAGGTGAGGTAGTGGCGCAGGCTGGCACAGCTCTCCTGGAGGGGGGGGAAAGAAGCAGTGAGAACCCTGAGGGCTGTCCAGCCACCCCTCCCTGGCGGGCACGGGGGATGTGGCCATCCTGGGCCAGCTCCTGCTGCCCGCTGCGCGCCGGCTCTGGTGCCCCAGTGCAGCGAGGGGCTGTACTCACAGCGGACTGGGAGTACGTCATGTCTCCCCACAGCACGAGGCCGGCTGCGCCCAGTGCCGCGCTCTCCCCGATGGTGTGCACCAGGTCAGCCTGCCAGGGAGAGAGGGAGACGTGACTGGGCTTGGGGGGGACAGGGACAGCACCCCCCCATCCTGGTGCCCAGCGGGACCCTGACACACCCGCTGCCCTGGCCCTGGGGCGCTTACCAGCTCCAGGAACCGGGGGGAGCGGCGGAAGGAGAGGCGGGAGTACGCGACCACGGGCAGGAGGCCGTCGGCGCCGAAGGCGGCCACGCGCAGGGCCTCGCGCAGCCGGTGGTGCACGTAGCGGCGCCGCAGGGCCGGGGGCAGCGTGGGCGGCAGGTAGATGCTGGGGTAGAGCGCGGCCGAGGCGGCCCAGAGCCAGCCCAGCCGGTCGTTGCGCTGCACCTCTGCCTGCCGGCACTGCCCGGTGTAGTTGGCCTCCTTGGCCCAGTTGCCGTTGAAGCAGTCGGGGAAGCGGTAGAAGCCCCAGAGCCCCCTCGGGCGCAGGGCCTGGCCCAGCAGAAGCGTCTCCTCCATCAGCTCTTGGGCCGCCTGCTCGAACTCCCGCCGGGCCAACCGGAGCCGGCGCCGTGCCGGCAGGAGGCCGTGCCGGTCCCGCACCCACTGCTCTGAGGCCTCCCGGTAGATCCGCTTAGCCCCCCAGTTTTGGGCCCAGAGGGGCCTCCACTCCTCCCAGTCCACCACTGCCAGGCCGTGGAAAGCGGGGTGCAGGAGGAGGCGGATGTCCCCGGCTACCCTGGCAAGGTGGGTGCCAAGGGGAACCCGCTGGGGGATGCCCCCGTTGTGGGGGACGCCCTGCCGGGACAGGTAGGGGTACAGCCCAAACTTGTTCTTGTAGAAGATGGTGATGTTCTGGCCGGCGAAGCGGCCGCCCCGGTTCTCCACGATGCCGTAGTCGCCGAGCGGCAGCGTGACGCCGAAGCGGCGCTGGCAGCGGCCCGTGGGGATGTTCCACACCACGGTGAAGGGCTGCCCGCCTGCCAGGGGCTCCGGCGCTGGGCTCTCCCCGCTGGCCGTGCCCAGCGCCAGGCAGGCCCAGAGCACCAGCACCAGCACCATCCTGCGTTGCCGGCTGCTTGCAGGGCCGGCACCCTGCGGGGAAAGGAGAGTGGGGGGTGTGAGTTGGCTAGCATCGGCTGCGGGGGCCGGGCTGCCCCACAGGCACATGCTGCCCACCCCAAAATCCCACAGGACTGAGCAAACTCGGGGCTCATGGGCCCCTCCTGCCTCAGCGCCACGGTGCAGAGCCCCTGCCTGCACCACCCAGCCACGGCACAGCTCTGTCCCTGCCCGCGGCGCCCCAGCTTCCCTGCTAGATCCTGGCCCTGCCCACAGCGGTAGTGCCATGACCCCCCTTTCCCATCTTGTAGCGGGGCTGAGCCTGACCAGGCGCCCTGCTGAGGGGCTGAGCCCCCCTGGAGCTGTGGTGGAGCTACAGGGCAGCTCCATCCACCCCCCCCGGAGGGGCTGGGTGCCCCTGCCTGGTGCCAGCCATCTGCGAGGGTTGAGGGGCACAGGATGGGCTCAGGAGCCACACAGCACGGTGAGGCCAGCACCACCCTACCCCACAGGGAGCCTGGCTGCTCTCCCCAGCCTTCCCATCACTGCACCCCCAGTGCAGTGCAGGAGCCCCTGCACATTGCATCACCCTGCCCTAATCCCCTGAGGCATCACGTGCCTCAGTTTCCCCAGGCTGCTCTGCAGTGAGAGCAGCAGCTACAGCATGCCATCAGCCCCAGCTGCCCCCCAGTGAGTCCCCTGGGTGGAGGAGACACTGGTGGGACTGGGCGGCACTCCTGGCACCAGTGCCAACCCCACTGCCTGAGGTGGGGCAGGTTCCCTGCCACATGGGTGGTCCTGGGGCCGGGTGAGCTTGGGGGCACGCGGGAGAGCAGCATGGGGAGGGCAGGGTAGGGGGGACCGTCTCCCTGCCAGCACCCAACCCAGCATCGGGGCCAGGGTGCGCCAGGGAGGTTGGGGGGGGGGGGGGGGGCTGATGCCAGCCCTGAAGAACGGCAGGCGGGCAGCACCGGGGCGGGCAGCTGCTGCCCACACTGCTTTAATCACCGGCTCGGGGCCGCTCAGATGGCTTTCTTCATCCAGAAGATGGGCAGCCCCTTGGCGTCGCGGTGGGGGGTCTGCAGGAGGTTCTGCTCGCCGCTCTCGGCCAGGACTCCCCTCGCCCAAACCACGGTGGGCAGGGGGGGAGGTGGGGGTGCGGCGGGGGGCGGGAGGGGAGGCGGAGGGGTGCAGGGCACCCTTGGCCTGGGGGCAGCGCTGGCAGGGGCAGGAGGGCCGGAGAAGAGCCGCAGCACTTCGGCGGGTATGGCGGGGCTGAGGAAGGCCACGCTCTGCACCGGCTCGCCCAGGACGAAGCCCAGGTGGGCGTAGAAATGCTGCTTGTCGTGCGTGGTGAGATGCAGGCAGGAGAAGCCCCGGGCCCGGGCCCAGCGCTCGGTGGCCTCCATCAGCTGCCGCCCGTAGCCCTGTCCCCGCAGCGCCCGGGCCACCACCACGCTCTCCACGAAGAGGTCACGGGGACGGCTGGCCACGCGGGAGAGCCGGACGTGGCCCACGAGCTGGCAGGGGCCTTCCTGGGCAGTGGAGGCTGCAGCAGGGAGCTCGGCGCGGCCCCGGCTCCGTAGCAGCAGCAGGCAGGTGGGGAAGGTGTCCGAGGAGCGCTGGAGCGTGTGGAGCCGCGATGCCCGGCTCTTCCCCCACTCCTCGCCCAGCAGCTCGGCGCAGGCCTCCAGCAGCTCCGGCCTCTGGTGCAGGGGGACCAGGCTGAGCTCCTCCGGCACAGAGCCCATTCTTCTCACTGACGGGAGACCAAGCAGGCCACAGCTTAGAGGCAGCGGGGTACACGCCGTGAGATTCCCCCCAGCCTGGCACCGGCCCCGGCGCACATGCAGTTCCCCGGCCGGATGGGTTGGCAGGAGTTAGCGGCGGGTCCCAGGTCAAACAACAACAGCACGGTGGTGGGGAAGTGGTGTGTGGTGACAGCTCCAGGCACCCATGCCATGAGCCCCGCAGGCAGGTCTGGCACCACCAGGCCAGCAGAGGAGCAGGGACAGGAGGCACAGGGCTGGCCTTGACCCTGCACCAGCCCTGCTGCCACCTCCTGCCACACAAGACCAGCTAGCTCAGAATCACAGCACGTCAGGGGTCGGCAGGGACCTTGAAAGCTCATCCAGTCCCACCCCCTGCCAGAGCAGGGGCACCCAGACTAAATCCCACAGGGATGGGTCCAGGCGGGTTTGAATGTCCCCAGAGAAGGAGACTCCCCAGCCTCTCTGGGCAGCCTGTCCCAGGGCTCTGCCACCCTCACAGGGACAAGGTTCCTCCTGACGTTCCCATGGAGCTTCCTCTGCTCCAGCTGCACCCGCTGCCCCGTGTCCTGTCGCTGCCACCCCTGAGCAGAGCCCAGACCCTCACCCTTTACACCTGCATGCACATTGATGAGGTCACCCCTCAGCCTCCTCTTCTCCAGGCTGAAGAGCCCCAGCTCCCTCCGCCTCTCCCGAGGAAGGGCTTCCAGTCCCTCCACCACCTCGGTGGCCCCGCGCTGGGCCCTCCCCAGGAGTTCCCTGTCCCTGAGCTGAGGGGCCCAGAGCTGCACCCCATACTCCAAGGGCGGCCTGAGGTGCCCGTCGCACCGGTGCCTCCGGCCAGCGAGAGCTGCGGCGCCCCCCGGCCCGGCACCCCCGGCCCTGCCGCAGGAGGAACTGCCGAGCCGGCTCCCCGGCGCAGCGAGCCCCGCTTCCCCTTCGCGGCGGGCAGGGCCCGGCCCGCCCCGGGCGCCGCTTTCCCTTCCGCCCGCCCAGCCGCGGCCCCGCCAGCGCCCGCGGGGCCCCGAGCGCCGGGGGGAAGCTCCCACCGCGCCCGGCCCCTGGTTCCGCCACGCTGGGCCCGACCCGGCGCCCCTTCCCCTCCCCTCGCCGCTCGCAGCCCCGCGGGGTAGGGGCGGCCCCGGCGCCGTTCCCCCGCCGCGAGTCCCGCACCCAACCGGGAGCGCCGCGGCCCCCTGCCCGCAGCCCCCCCCGGGGCCGCCCCAAGCCGCATCTCGCTGCCGAGCCCGGCGCCCGACCCGCGCCCAGCCCGCCCGTACCGACTCGCCGGCCCCGCCGCCGCCGCCGCTTCCGCCGCATCTCGGCGGGCGAACAGCGCTCCCCTGGCGGGCGGAGGTCGCGCCCGCTCGCCCCGCTCCATGTGCGGCCGGAGGCCCGGGCGGGGCCTGGGCAGCGGGACCGGGCGGGCGGCGGGCAGCGGGTTTACCCCCAGGGGCTTCCCCAGGGCCCACCCGGCCCTGCGGCCCGCGGCGACCGGGAGCAGCTTCCCCAGCGCGGGGCGCTCGGAGCCCCGTCCAGCCCGACCCGGAGCGGCTCCAGGGACGCGGCCCCCCCGGCCGGGCAGGGTCTCACCCCGCGCTTCTCCCGCAGGGCTCAGCCCCACCCGGCTCCGGCCTCAGCCGCCGCCCCGTGCCCGTACGGACAGGCCTGCCCGGCCCCCCGGGACCGGCGGGGCTCGGGGCTGCCCCCAGGCAGCCTTCCCTTCCCCTCGGCTCGGCGGCAGAGCTGCTCCAGCCCCTCGGGTCCTCCTCTGCGCCCGCCCCAAGAGGTCCGTGTCCTTGTGCTGGAGGCTGCTGGGCGCAGTGGAGCCTGGGCAGGGCCCGGGATCCCCTCTCTGGGGCTGCCTGCCGCGCCCTGATGCAGCCCCTGGTGCCGCTGGCGCCCCGTTGGCTCCTGTCGAGCTTTGTGTCACAGCATCACGGCATCGCCAGGCTGGAAAAGGCCTCGAAGATCACCAAGTCCGAGCGTTCCCATCCTGTGCTGACCCTGCCCCCAGTGCCAGCAAGTCCCTCACCCAGGCACGCTGGGGCCCCCTCCCCATGCTGCTCCCCAGCCCTCTTCCCTGGGGCTCAAAGGGGAAACCAGTGGCCCAGAAACTGGTTGCCCTGAAACCAGGCTGGTGGCACCCACAGGAGCTGGGCAAAGGCCTTGGGTTCCCCTGCCTGCCCCCAGCCCTGACTGCTCTCTCTCTCGGCCACATCTGGGCTCCTCCAGGTTGGCCATGTCCAGGGAGGAAAAGAATGCCCTGGATATCCTCCAAGCCTTCCTCTGGAGCAGACCAAAGCTATTGGCCAGTGGGTGTTGGCTGTCTTGGACCTGGGGGAAGCTTCTAGCACCTTGTGGCAGGAGCTACCCCTGCAGCCCTCACTCCCCACCAAAACCTCACCACTCAAACCCATCACAGCCCCAAAGATTACTCCCTGCCAAACTCTCCAGGCTGCCCAGGTCTCGCTGGATGGCAGCACAGCCTCTGGGGGTGGCAGCCTCTCCTCCCAGCTTTGGATCACCACCAACCTGCTGAGGGTAGGCGCTATCCCTTCATCCCAGCTGCTGATGGAGCAGGGCAGGACCCAGGACTGAGCACCGAGGACACCTCTCCTTACAAGCCCTCACCTCCCCTGGCGAAGCTCCTTGTAGGACTCCATGCAGCTCCTGTCAGCCCCTGGGAAGCGTGTGAGGAGCGTGCCAGAGATGGGAGGAAAAGCAACCGAGCAGGTGTCACCCCAACACCACCCCAACTTCCCATCCCCTCAGGGGGTCTCTTTTCCCCTTGGTGCTAAGAACCCCTGGAGATGATGGAGCTCCCCTCATGAGATGAAGGAATGGGAGCTGCTGCTGCTGCTCTGTATCTCAGGCCTGAGCCTGTGGGGCCTCTGTGCTGCCCTGCAGCCCCAGCTTCTTGGCCATATTGGGTCTGGGCATCTCTGTGACCTGGTGTCACAGTTCTGTGTAGCTGGGTAAGGCAGAGAATGGGGGGGGGTGGTGGGTGGTGTGGTGCAGAAGCAGCTGTGTGAGAAGCAGCTAGAAGCCTGAGGAAGGGCAAACCACTGAGAGGTCTCACATGGAGCCGGCTGCGCGGCTCCACGGCTGGATGCCAGAGGAAACAGCTCCTAGGACAGGGACCTGGCAAAGGAGGAAACGAAGTTGGTCTGGTCTGAGCTGGTGCCAGGACATCACGCTCATGTCCTGGGGTGGGGGGCACCCTAGGCCTGAGGTCGAGAGGAAGGTACTGAGCAGGGCAGGGGGCTGTGTGGGGTTTTTCCCCCAAAGGTGAGGGTCATGGGGGTTGAGATGTCCCTGGCATCAGTGTGGGGATCGGGCCAGGTCTCCAACCCTGGGCTTTGCCTCCTCCTTGCTGGCTCTGAAGAGCACCTCCCTGTCCCCACAGCAGAGCGGGGCTGCTGCTGCAGGAGAAGAGCAGCCTCCTCCACACCTGCTTCTGCAGCACCTTCCACCTGACCCTTCACTCTGCCATTGTCTGCCACCTGGCAGAGCTCCTGGTAGAGGACCCAACCTGGGACAAGGTCGCCATGGTCTTCCTCATCGAGGTGAGCGGCCCCAGCTCCCTGCAAGACTCGGCTCTCCCATGCTCACTGCTGCGGGAGGGGCTGGGGCAGCGGGTGGGCTCTGGTTGGTACCGTGGAGCAGCCAGTGGCATGTGGGGTGAGGCCCGGGGCCTCTCTGCCATCCTGCCCAGCTCTATCCGGGCTTGGTCTTCTCCCTTGGCCCTGGGCTGATGGTTGGAGCCAGCACCCACCTCAACAGCTCCCATCACCTGCGTTTCACATGCTGGGCTTAATGACCTTAATGACGAGCTGGATGGGGCCCTGGAAATCTTCCCCAGGTATCTGCAGTCAGTGCCTGGGCAAGTCCAGTCTGGGGCATCCTCAGCCTCATCCGGAGCCCGACACGGCGAGCAGGGACAGGCGGGACAGCAGCATCCCCCGGCTGGAGCAGCGGGCCAGCCAGGGCTTTCCCGAGCCTCGGGACCTGTGCCAGCTGCTGCTGGGCGAGGAGAGGCAGCAGCGCCGAGGGGAACGGGCTGCCGCTGCCGGCACGTCCCGGCAGGGATGCTGGGGGCAAAGCGAGCGGCCGGAGCCTGGGATGTGCAGAGCCCGGCCGTGGGGGCTGAGCCCGGGGGCAGCCTTCCAGGCACTGCCAGCACCAGGCTGAGGGACTTCTGTGAGGAACCGGCCCTGCCGCGGGCCGATGGGGCCATCCCCGAGGGTGACGAAGCCACCGAGGCTGCCCAGCGGGGCAGAAGCTCTGCCCGTGTCCCCACCGGCCCCGCGCCTGCTCCCGCCCGGGGACCCCAGAAGTGGCGGGGGGCCGGTGAGAGGCCGCAGCTCAAAGCCGAGACCCCGCGGAGCCAGCCCGCCTCCCGCCAGCAGCCCGGGCATCCCGGAGCAGCCCGGGGATGGGGCCGCCCCTACCCGCCCTCCCGCAGCCCCGCGGCGGGCGCGGGGCGGGACCCCGCGGCCGGGGGTCGCCGGGAGGTCGGGGGGGGGGGCGGGGTGAGTGACGCCGCCGGTCCCGCCCCCTCGGGGCGGGACGGGCCCCACGTGCGGCGGCAGCATGGCGGCGGCGGCGGGCGGCAGGAGGGCCAAGGCCCCGCGCGGGGCGGCGGCGGCGGCGCGGCGGCGGCAGCTACGGGCGGGGGTCCGGCGGGCGGGCGGGGGTCCGGCGGGCGAGCGGGCGGGAGGGGGGGAGCGGCGCGGCGGGGGGAGGAGGGGCTGCCGCGGCCGGCGGCACCGCGCTGAGCGCTCCGCTCCGTCCCGCAGGCCCCGGGCACCGAGGGGAGGCCGAGGGCGGCGTCCGGCCGGCCCGTCGACGAGGAGGTGTCCAGCGACTCCGAACCCGAGAGGTACGTACGGGCCGCGCCGGTGTCGGGGCCGGTGGCGGGGCCGGGAGCGGGGCCGGTGGCGGGGCCGGTGGCGATGCTCACGCCTGTCCCCGCAGCCCGTCGTTGGGGCGGCGGCGGCGGCGGGAGGCGGCGGAGGAGGAGGTGGACGAGACGCCGCAGGAGAAGAAGCTGCGCCTGGCCAAGCTGTACCTGGAGCAGCTCCGCCAGCAAGGTGAGCCCCGTCGGGGCGGCCCCGGGCGCTGAGCCCCGGCGGGGCGGCCCCGGGCGCTGAACCCCGGCGAGGCGGCCCCGGGCTCTGAGCCCCGTCGGGGCGGCCCCGGGCTCTGAGCCCCGTCGAGGCGGCCTCGGGCTCTCAACCCCGGCGAGGCGGCCCCGGGCGCTGAGCCCCGTCCCTCATCCACCGTGTCCGCCGCAGAGGAGGAGCGGGCGGCAGAGGAGGAGGACGAGG
Organism: Gallinula chloropus; assembly: GCF_964237585.1. Lineage (NCBI taxonomy): Eukaryota > Metazoa > Chordata > Aves > Gruiformes > Rallidae > Gallinula > Gallinula chloropus. The sequence goes on from NC_140097.1 coordinate 22,861,368, forward strand.
AGGGGACCCAGCCCGCGGATCTCATCGGGCACCGGCTGAAGGAGGACGTGGTGAGCAGGGCGGCGGGCGCGGCCCCTCGGCGCCGGGGCCGAGCCCGGTCCCCCGCCGGGGCCGGCCCCGCTGAGCCTCCTGCTTCTTCCACAGCTCGAGCAGAAGGGGCGGCTGCAGCGCCGGGTCGCTGACGATGTAAGTGACCGGGGCGGGGGGTGCTGGACTGTTAGTCCTGGGTTTGGGGGATGCTGCGGTGCCAGGGGTGGGTCAGGGCCCTTCTCTGCCCAGCTGGCACCGAGCTCAGGCAGTCACCCCGTGCTTGGCAGCAGGGTCGGGGCAGCCTGGCACACATCCTGCTCTCCCTGTAGGTGCAGCCCCCGGATCCAGCCAGCATCCGAGTGCTGCGGGGCCACCAGCTGCCTGTCACCTGCCTGGTCATCTCTCCAGATGATAAGTTCATCTTCTCCGCTTCCAAGGATGGTGCCCTCATCAAATGCAAGTGTTCCCTTGGGGCTGCAACCCTCCATTCCCCCAGCCTGAACCCTGCGGGGACCTTGCAGCAGCAGGACCATGGGTGGCTTGGCCCTCATCCCCTCTGGGGACGTGCCCTTGGCCCTCATCCCCTCCCATGCGTCATTCTCACCTCTGTGGGAGGCTCCTTGACGCTTTCCAGAGAGGTGGGAGGTTCTTGCAGATAACATCATGTTCTTCCCTCAGGGGAGGTGGGGAGCGGGAAGAGGCTGTGTGTGGTGCCAGGGGGGAAGAAGGGCACTGAGGAGCAGCACATGGGCCACGCATCCCAGGTCCTCTGCATGGCCATCTCCTCGGACGGCAAGTACTTGGTACGGGGAGAGGCCGCTGGCGCGGGGCAGAGGGGTGGCTGCGGGAGGCTCGTGTCCTGGGGGATGGTGTCTTGCCCATGTGTAGCTTGCTGGGTTAAAGCAGCCCCTCTCCTGGGGTGACTGGAGGCTGGGGTGGGCTGTGAGTCCCCGAGGGGGATGTCTCCAGCATCCCCCACTGTCTGCCAGGCCACAGGAGACAGGAACAAGCTGATCATGATCTGGGATGCGGCCACCTGCAAGCGCCTGAACATCTTCACTGGGCATCGCGACGCTGTCTCAGTGAGTCAGGGGAACCCCCCAGTGCGTGTGGGGCCAGGCTGCCACACCCTCAGTGCCCCTCACTGCTGTCCCCACGTCTGTCTGTAGGGTCTGTCCTTCCGGAAGGGCACGCACCAGCTGTACAGCGCTTCCCACGACCGCTGCGTCAAGGTCTGGGACGTGGCAGAGAATGCATACGTGGAGACCCTGTAAGATGGGGGGGGACACACACGCCGCTGCCCCCAGGGGAAGGCTAGGGGGTGGAGGGCTGTGTCCCCACTGCAGCTCTGTGCCATCTCCCCCTCCAGGTTCGGGCATCAGGACGTCATCACAGGGCTGGACAGCCTGAGCCGGGAGTCCTGCGTGACGGCGGGGGGACGGGACGGCACCGTGCGGCTCTGGAAGATCCCTGAGGAGTCACAGCTCGTGTTTTGTGGGCACCAGTAGGTCTGGGGTGGGAGAGGAGGCTGTGGGCTGGCAGGTCCAGCTGGGGCAGCAACGAGTGGGTGCCAAACATCACGGGGAGCCTGGTGGCACCCCAGGGAGGCTGATGCCCTCCCAGGGATGCTGATGCCCCAGTGACCCCTTGTCTCCTAAGTAGGATCCCAAAGCATCCTCATAACTGATGTAGTCACCTCTCTCCCTAGGGGCTCCATCGACTGTATTCAGCTCATCAACGAGGAGCACATGGTGTCAGGTGCCGATGACGGGTGAGCACAGGGGCTGGGGTGGTACATGGGGTGGGCAGGGCTTGCTGGAGGGGTCCCCTCACCCTGCTGCTCCGTGGCAGGTCCATAGCCCTGTGGGGGCTGTCGAAGAAGAAGCCGCTGGCGCTGGCGCGGCAGGCGCACGGCACGCAGGACGCCCAGGGCCTGCAGCAGCCATACTGGATCTCGGCGGTGGCTGCGCTGCGCAACACCGACCTCCTGGCTACAGGTGCGTGGCAGCCGCTTCGGGGGTGCAGGGGTGTGTGCCCTGCTCCCTGCCCAGGCTCGGGGTGCATGGCATTCTCCTCTCTGCCCCAGGCTCTCACAGTGCCAGCGTGAAGCTCTGGAAGTGCGGCGAGGGGTTTCGGAAGCTGGACCCGCTCTGGGACATCCCCTTGGTACGGATGGGGAGGTTGGGGATGCTGGAGCTGGGCTGCTGGGGGTGGGGGTGTCTCTTGGCGGGTGGCAGGAGGAGCTGTGGGAGCCCCTCACGCCTGCCCTGTCCCCTCCAGGTGGGTTTTGTCAACAGCCTGGCGTTCTCAGCAGCTGGTGACTTCCTGGTGGCTGGTCTCGGGCAGGAGCACCGGTACTGTCCCCCCCTCCCTGCACAGCCCCCCCCCGCCTCCGGGGAGCAGCAGAGGGTGACACCCCCCTCCATATCTCTCTCCTCTACAGGCTTGGACGGTGGTGGAGAATCAAAGAAGCCAAAAACAGCATCTGCATCATCCCCCTGAAGCAGAGGCCCTCAGCCCCCCGCCCCGAAGGCCCTGCTAGCTCCTAGCCCACTGGGTGCAAGGCCCAAGCTCCACCTTGGGAGCCATGTCCCCCCCCTCCATGCTTCAGGCATCCCCTCCTTGTGTCAGCAGGACAGGAGCTGGGGCTGTTGCTTGGCCCCCTGGGTGCTGCTGTGGTTCTGCCCTCTGCGAGGGTCTGCTGCCTCCCCTCATGTTCCAGGGGGCCTGAGCTCCACAGGACTCTGGGTTTTAATAAAAAAACCACTTTATTTACATAAATTACAAAAAAAAAAAATCACACTCTTACTCACAGAAAAAGATCTACTTCCAAAAACTCATTGGGCTCAAAGACCGGGGTGCTGATCATCACCGTGGCCCCAGCTACACCTTGGCAGGTACAGCAGCATCCCCTCCTCCCTGCTCCTGCCCCGTCTCCCCAGAGGGGTGAGGAGCACCCTGTGCAGTGCAGGGGGGGTGGAGGGGTTTTGGGCCCAGCCCGGTGGCACCTGGCTGCTCCCGGGGCTGGGAACAGGAAGGGTGAGAGCACCAGCCGTGGGGTGATGCGGGGTGATGGGTGAGAGGGCCTGCGGCAGCAAAGGGAGGGGGAAATGGGGTGGGGGCAGCAGGGGTGCGATGGGTGCCTGGCCGGCACGGCTGGGTGTGGAGGGGTGGGGGGTGCAGCGTGTTGGGCGCAAGCGAAGCGTGAGGTGGCACCCTGGGGTGGGGCAACGGATGGGGCGTGCGTGGGGTGGGGGCCCCACACCCCAGCGGGGTGCAGGGAGCGGGCCGAACCCTCCAGCTCAGTGCAAGGGGTGGGGGACATTCCCTGTGGCTCAGGGTGGGGCTGTGGGGACGCACGGTGGCTCCGTGCAGGTGACACTGGGGACATGCACCGCGGCTTGTTGGGGGGGGGGGGGCGTGCACCATGGCTCAGAGCAGGCTGGGGGTGGGTGGGGGGGACACGTACACCACGGCTCAGCTGGAGGGATCCGGGATGTTCACCGTGGCTGGGGACAGGCTCAGTGCAAGGGGTGGGTGACAGGGACCGTGACCCAAGGTGTGGGCTGCATCACTGGGGCGGGGGCTGAGCCCCCCCGGCTGCCTCCGGGCACGGGTCCCGCTGGGAGGGGCTGGGGTGCGGTGCCGCCGCGGGCTGCCCCCCCCGGGGCTCACAGGGACGATGTCGTGGAGTCCACCACCTCGCGGCCGTTGCACACGGTGGGCACGTACGGCGAGGCCGAGCCTGGCCGGGAAGGCAGCGGTCAGGGGGAGCTGGGGCCTGGCTGCAGCACCCCCCCGGGCACCCCACTTTATGGGCGATGGGTGCCCGGGAGCTGCACCCCCAGGGCTGGGGTGGAGGGTGCCCACAATGACCACAACCCCTGCCCCCCGCCCAGGACCGATGATGGGGGCCCAGGGTGACCACATGCCCCAGGGCTTGAGTGGAGGGTGCACGGGGTGGCCGTGTCTCCTTGGGGACCCCAGGGACAGTCCCACCCCCCTCCCTTGCAGCCACGGGAGACATGAGAGGCTGGGACACAGGACGCAGCATCCTCCATCCCCCCCATTTCCAGTCACGCCCTACCCTGCACCCCACTTTCATTCAGGGGCTCATTCTGGGGTACTCCTGCCCCACCCCCCTGCCCCTCAGCCCCGCTGTGCTCACCGTGGGACTGGCTGGAGCTGGCGGCTGCAACGCTGAACCGAGCGGTGCCCACGCGGTGACTGGCCACGTTCTTCTGCGGCTGGAAGAGGATGATGTGCAGCTTGGGGGTGAAGAGGCAGCCAAGGACGACGGTGCCACTGAGGCTCACCGAGATGCACATGGTGGTGGTCTGGACCTGGAGACAGGGGTGGGCATCAGGTGCTCCTGCCACCAGCCCTTGGCCCTCAGCAGGGCAGGGTGAAGCCCTCGCTGTGGCACCGGCCCCACCAGGCAGAGGCTGTTCTGCACCCCTCAGGGATGTCCCACCCCACACCTCTACCAGGGTGGACCTGCTGGAGACCCATGGGCAGAAGATGGGCACTGCCTGGGGACATGTTGTCTCAGCAAAGCAGGTACACCTCGGGCAGCACCCCAGCTTTGCCAAGATGCTGCTTTGGGGTGGCCAGAGCCCAGCACCTCCCACCCTGGTGCCCGCACCCACCAGTGGACACAGGTCCTCTCTGGAAGCCTCTGACTGCAGTGGCCCCCACCAAGTCCTCCAGGCCCATCAAGAACATGTTTGGGTGCCCTTGCCAGGGAGCTTGAGGTGCTGCAGCGTGCACCCCAGCCCCTGGCACTGCTCTGCTCCCCAGGGACTATGTTGGCCCGGGGTTGGCATTCGTGCTTTGGTTGGGAGGTGGCTGGATGAGCCAGAGGCTCTTTGTGTCTTTGTGTTGTGAGGCTGAAGGTCAGGTTGGGGGTTGTGTGTCTCTGGAGGTCTCCAGACCATTTCCCATCCTCATCCTAGCAAATGGTCTGTCAGGAGGGACACACACACACATATTTTCTCCCCAGGACTCACTGCCCCTTTGGCCACCCTTCACCTAGTCCCACATGCCCCAGTATGGCAGAGACAGCCACCACCAGTTCCACGGCCGATGACCCTTCCCCAGTCCCACCCATCTCCTAGCCACAACCCCCCCTCCCCACAGAGCCCAAATTACCAGGACCTCTCAGATCCAGCCCTGCTGCAGCACCCCCCCCACCACAAGCTCTTACTCGGTAGTCACTGGAGGTCACGTAGAAGATGGGCAGGAAGGCCAGCCAGATGATGCAGGTTGTGTACATGGTGAAGCCAATGAACTTGGCCTCGTTGAAGTTCTCGGGGCATTTCCGTGTCTTGAAGGCGTAGACTGTGCAGAGGACAATGAGGAGGACGTTGTAGGTGAGTGAAATGAGCATGTTGGAGTCGCGGTTGTTGCACTTGAGGGTGACGATGTACCTCTTGTCAGGCTCAGTCTCCTTGCCTGTGCCGGGGGTCTCCACCAGCAGCCAGATGATGACAATGATCAGTTGGCAGGAGATGAGGGCCATGCAGATGACCACCTGTGATGTGGGGCTGATGAACCGGGGGCGCTGGACCCCTTCCTTCACGCCACTGAAGATCCTGGCGATGCGGTTGGTCTTGGTCAAGAGGGCCGAGTAGCAGACGGCGAAGGACGTCCCCAGCCCCAGGCGCCGCAGCGTGCACACCTCGGTGGAGGGCTTGGCGATGAAGATGAAGGTCATGCTGTAGCACATGAGGACCCCAGTCAGGAGGATGTAGCAGAGCTCCCGGCCAGAGGCCTTCACGATGGGGGTGTCATTGTTTTTCATGAAGACTCCGAAAACAAAGAGGGTGGAGATGAACCCCAGGCAGGAGATAGTGACGGGCCCGATGGCCCACATGTCCTTCCAGCGGATGTATTCCTGGGGCAACTCGTAGCAGCCATTCAGGGTCTCGTTGGGCCAGTAACCCAGACCACAGTCCATGCAGGTGAACTCATCCAGCAGGTACTCGTAGGGCTGGCAGGGGATGCAGATCCAGCAGCATATGTCTCCTGGCTGCATACTCTTGATCTCGTTCTTCTTGCAGGGGTCGCTGCACTGGGACACAGGGATGGAGGTCTCAGCCCATGGGATGAGGCTGGTGTTGAGGATAAGCCCCTCAGCCCAGTAGCCCACCTTCTGGTACTGATACCGCCCATCCGTGTGGTGGTAGTTGAAGATGTTGTAGCGCCCGATGCCGTCGCCATAGCGGTCAAACCGCACGACGCTCTTGGTGTCTGCTGGCCTGAACGGAGCTGGAGGGAGGAGAAGGGGAGACAGTCACGGCCATAGGGCAGCAGAGCACTCGCTCCCAGCACGGAAGCAGGGGGTCCTTCAAAGGGCCACATCCCACCATGGCCACAGGCCCATGTCCAACCCACTCCCTGCCTACACTCATACTCTCTTGTCTACACACGTGTTAGGAGCAGGAAAGCCAAGGTGGACAGCTGTCTCCCCACGTGCCCAAGAGCTTGTCAGCCCCAGCCAGTTCTGCAGGGCCAAAGTGGGGGATTTTGCACCCTCTGTGGTTCTCAGTGACACCTGCACAGCTGGGCCCAGCCCAAGTCCCACAGGACATGCTTTGAATTCATCCCAAACTATGTGGGTCCCTAATCAAGGGGAGCACTCCACTTTAATCCCTGAAATGTGAATAAATCACAAGGCTTGCAAGTGAGGTCTCCAAGGACCTGAGTTCTTGGGAGGTTCCATGTGGGGCTGGTCCCACCCAGCTGTAGTAGGATGGAGTTGGTCACCAGCTTCTCTGCACTGGGGGCAGAAGACCTCCCAAGTGTGATGGTGGCCTGTTGGCTTCCTGGGACAACTACAGCACAGGCGTAGGCAGGCTGGAGGAATTGGGAGGGTCTTGGGTCAAATTTGGGTCTCCTTCCTTGCCCCTCCACCCTGTCATTTGCAATTAGGCAACCAAACCCCACCTCCACCTCCGGACTCACCATCAAAATTAACGTTGAGGATGAAGTCCTTGTAGAACCTCTTGCCATTGACAGGCTTCATGGCACTGCAGAGCTTGGTGGTGTTGGGGCACAGGGCCTGGTGCATGTTGTGGAGAGAGTGGGCCATGGCATAGACCGCGTTGACCACGAAGGTGATCTTGGACTCTGGCTCAAACTTGCCCGTCTTGAGGGAGTACCAGCTACAGTCCTGTGTGTGGAAGCTGCACTTGAACTTCTGCTCCCAGAACTCCCGGAACCAGGGATTTCGGCTGTTATTGTAGGGGTTGAGGTTCCGGAAATAGGCAGCAAACTCCTTAATGGGGTAGGCCGCCAGCTCGATGGTGATGGCTCCCTCTGCCACAGCTTCACTCCCAGCCACCACGCTCTCCAGGGCTCCCCACCCATCGCTGGCCACCCACATAAAGGACACGTTGGCTCTCTGGGCAGCCGCCAGCAGCTCCCGGGCGTCTTCGCTTCGGGTGAACAGCACAACCACTCTGGCGTTGGGCTTCTGGTGCAGAGCCCGGACCACCCCGTCGTAGGTCTTCTTGTTCATGGAGCGACCCACCTTCTCCGAGGTGGCAATGCAGATGTTGCGCATGCGGGCTTCCTGCTCGAAGGCCTCGATCCCCGTCTCCCCGTAGTCGCCCTCCGAGGCCACGGTGGAGACGTAGGTCCAGTTGAAGAAGCGGAGGATCTCCGCCATGGCCTTGGCCTGGTAGAAGTCTGGCGGGACGGTGCGGGCGAAGTAGTCGTAGCGGGACTTGTCGCTGAGCTTGGCGCTGGTGGAAGCGTAGCTGATCTGGGGGATCTGGAAGAGCCGCAGCAGGTTGGCCACCTGCGGTGGGGGAGGAGAGGGGCCTGGTGAGGGCTGGTCCCACCGGGGACCCCCTGCCCAACCCCAGCTGCTGAGAGTGCTGCTGAGATGACTGCGGTGAGCGGTCCCCACCTGGGAGGCTCCTGGCTGCCTTGCAGATGCCGGTGTGTTCGTGGAGCTGCCCCAGCCCTCTGGTGTGCGACTTGCCTTCATTTGGAATTGTTTCATTGGGGTTTGGGGGTGTTCCCTGCACTCCCTCCTGAAATCCAGGGCTCTGTGTGTGTGTGTGTGTGTGTGTGAAGGGATTCATGGCAAAGGCTGATGATCCCGTGTGGGTGACCCGTGGGAGATGTTTGTGGGCAAGGGGAAAACCGGGGCACATCGCAGCCCCACGGGGTGGGGAGAAAGGGGAGACAGGGCTCTGGGTGCTGAGGCAGAACCCCCCACCCAACCCGACAGAGGGGCTACAGAGCTGGGCCTGGGGACCAGTGCCTGTGTGCCCAGATTGGGATCCCCAGCGGGACCAGCACCTTCCAGCTCTCATTAGCTTTAAAGGGCAAAACCCCCCCACCAAACACCCCGCTAATGAGGCTGTTAAACCCCCATCTGAAGCCAGGGAGGCTTCAGGCACGCCAGCGGGGCCTGTGAGCCTGCCCACAGCTGGCAGCTCCCCAGGCAAGAGCGGTGGCTTAATTAACGTGGACAAACGCTCTGCACTACAAAGTCCCCTCATGGGAAGAAGGCCCCGAGCGCAGCAGCGCGGCTGCCCGGCCCGGCTGCACAACGGCAGCTGCCTGCGTGGCACAGGAGACGGGGCCTGCACCCTGGGGGGATGCTCTTCCCGGGGTCCACAGACCACCCCGGGGTGACAGCTGAGTCCAAGGCTCAGGTTAGATAACTGGGGACGTGGGGGTGGTGTGGGGGGCTCCCTGTGCCCACCCTGCCCTGCCCAGGTGGTCCTGAAGCAGACAGGTTTGGGGGGTGGGTAGGGGCAGAGGGTACAGCCCCCCATGCCGGGCAGCTCTGCTTGCCAGGAGTGGTGCTCCCACATCCCCGGCACCAGTGTGACATTAGGAGTGCCACGGGGTGTGTCCCTGTGCCCAGCCGTCCCACGGGGCTGGAGATGAGCCCAGCCCTGCTTCCACACCGTGGTGGGTCCCAGGCACAGCACCCCGCCCCATCCCTCTGGATGCCAGGGCATCGCCGAGCCACTCTCCCCAGCACCATGCTGCCCAGGGGGGAGCAGGACAGGCACGAGGCAGCCATGGTGATCCAGGGTGCTGGAGGTGGCCACCCGCAGTGCCTGCTGCATCCGAGCGTGGTGGCATCGTGCTGTCACCCATCAGCGGGTGCCTGCGGGCGCTGCCAGCCTATGTCAGGCAGGAGAGGGCCAGCATCCTCCTCCAGGCCCACACTGGGATGTGGCAGGCCAGGGGCTGGTGCCAGCGCTACTGGGAGGCTGCCTGCACCATCCAGGCTCAGTGGTGGCAGCAAGGGACACGGCAGCGTGGTGGCACCAAGGATGGCATCGACCTCAACATCGAGATCGTCCTGGGATGAGGAGCTGTGCTTGCCCCCATGGCCCTGGGAGGGGAACAAACCCCCGTCCCTGTGTGTGATGGATCCACTGGCTCGGCTCCATTGCTTGTGGTGGGTGGGGGGGTTTCCTGCAGCCCCCATGGGGACCCACCCTGGCCACCAGCAGGGCTGGCATTCCCTCTCCACTGCAGACAGGGGCACTGCATCTGCGTGTGGGAAATGAGAGCATCCTTGTACCAGTCTGGCAGCGGCATCATCACACTGCTGCCAGGGTTTTACCACCCCCCCTCCCCATTTCTGCTGACACCACACCCCTCCCCTCCCCCCCAGACTCATCCATGTCCCTCTTGCCTGGGGGTTACCTGGATGGAAACATCACTGTAGGAGCCCCCGATGACCCCGGTGATGGCCGTGGGTACGTCATCGTGGACAGCGTAGGAGCCGTCGGGGCAGATGTGCTCCGAGCCGTCCACCCTGGTGAGGGAGGCACGGACAAAGTCCAGGGACTGCTCGAGGGCGTAGGTGTCCTTGGAGCAGGTGTCGAGGATGTGGGCGCCCAGCTTGACCCCCGGCAGGATGCTCCCATCCTTGTTGATCTCATCCAGGGCGAAGAGCATGGCCTCCAGGCGCTGGATGCCCCGGTGCTCGTTGATCTTGCCACAGTCTTCACCCCCCACTCCCTTCTCGTGGACAGGGAAGAGGCCTCCGATCACCAGGTCCCCGTCCGTGCTGATCTCCCTCTTGCCGGCCATGCCGTGCCCGGCAGCCAGGCAGCTGGCCAGGCACACCAGCCACAGCCAGGCAGCCAAGGGGGCAGCCATGGGGCGTGCTGGTGCCAGCTGGGGGACCTGTGCCACCCCGCGTCACCCGCTGCCACCCGTCAAGGCAAGGGCAGGCAGTCCTCAGGCATCGGGGTGGCACCCGGGGGGGGGGGTGGGGGGGTGGCACGTTGTGTTGTCAGCAGGAGGGGGGGGGTTGCCGCCCCAGCAGAACCCTTGGCACCTGGAAAAATGGAGAGAGAAGAGGCTGGATCTTGAGGCTGCAAAGGGAGACAGGGACTGTCCCGAGGGCAGTGCCAGCACTGCACGGGCAAGCAAGGGTGTGAGCCTGCCTGTGCCCCCCCACCCCACCCCGACACCTCTCACCCCAGGGTGCCCTTAGGAAGAAGCTCACCACCCGGGGCCCCAGGACACCGGCAGGTGACACCCAGGGAACAGGCAGGGGAGCGGGGACCAGTTGCCCCACAGCAGTTCCCGGGATGCACCAGCATGGGCAGGGGGCACAGAGCAGCCTGCCGGGGGTCAGCTTGCCAGGGCCCCAAAGACTGGGGGGGGAAGGAGGGTGCAGGGATGTCACCCAGGGCAGGCAGCCTGTGTTGGGTGGGCAGAGCCAATGCCAGCTCCAAGCCAAGCCCCCAACCCATGGAGCAGCATCGGGGGTGCTGGCAGCTCCTGACCTACAACCAGCCATGAGCCCACCGTGCTGGCAGCACCCAGCCCCCAGCCCCCACCGTGTTTTCATGCCCACCCCTGGAGCCCACTGGCCCTGCTGCTACCCCAGTGCTGCCCATGGCACCGGAGCAGGGACACGCCACTGGCATCAGCCTCTTGCAGCGATGTGTAGGGCCGGCTCCGGCAGCCGCGGTGCTTCAGCGCCTGTTCTCTCACCACCGCCCCTTCCTTCCTCATATACTAAATTCAGAGAGCTCAGTGAAAGTAGGAGCCAGGTTTGCTGACTCCCTCTGCAGAAAGCACGGAGGCGCGGGGGAATCAAAGGCTTTTGCAGCAGACAGGCCTTTTTTTGGCAGGAGATGCAGTTCCCCCCCCTCCCTGAGAGCGGTTGTCTTTTCCCAAACCACAGGAGAGGTTTGTTTCCCATCTGAAGCTGACTGCTGAAATCCCCCAGGGCTGGTGTTTTGGGGTCCACGGGAGAAGGGTACCCTCCTCGACAACCCTGCTCTGGCACAGAGAGAGCTGCCGGTGCTGTGGCTGGTCCCAGGGCTCCCCTGCAGCCTGGCAGAGTTGGGGTGCTCATGGTGGGGCACATGGGGTGTGAGGATAATGCTGGAGGGTACCCCCGCAGCTGGTACTGAGGCTGCTCTCCATGAGCAGGAGCAGAAACCCCCCCACCCTTCCCCAAAGCCCATGGTGTCCCCAGGGCACCCAACTCCTCCTGTGGCTGGAGGAGCCCTTCAAATAGGCATTGGAGCTGGTGGTGATGCTGCTGCAGGCAGCAGCATGGCATGGGGCATAATAGGATGGAGGGTGTGTGGTCATCCCCCTCTGTGCCCCAAAACGCCCGTCCCTGGGTGCTGCCTGCCTGCCACCAGCCCCCAGCTGCCTTGGGACGTCTCCCACCTGACCCCCTAATTTGAAAGGGTTTGGGGGAGAGGCTGAGGGAAGGTCCCTGCCTTATTCAGCCAGTGAACACTCCTGAGGGACCCAGAGTTTCCTCAGGCATGTGGGTTATTGATGGAGCCCCAGGGCAGCAGGCTGGACCCCGCACACGGGCCCAGCAGCACCGAGAGCCCGGCTCCCCGGGGTCTGACTCTTCCAGGGCAGCTGGCAGGACCCGGCAGACAAAGGGCACCTTCAGGCAAAGCTCTCCTGAAAGGGCAAACCATTCCCCACCCCAGAGTGAGCGCTGAGGGATGCCGTGAGCAGGGCTGTGCCCATCCCTGCAGCTGCTCAGCTGGGCTGGCATAGTGCTGGGGGCAGACAGCCCCCCAGGAACATCTGGAGAACACTGGGGGAAAGTGAAGCACCCAGCAGGGCAGAGCCGAGTCCAGCCTGACGGATGGACGCGGGGCAGCGGGAAAGCTCCTGCTGGCTGCTGGCAGCCTCCCCTCCTCAAAGCATCGGCGAGTAGGACGGGTGGGAAGATGCCAGCGCTCCTGCGTGTCCCCAGAGCTTCCCACCCACCCCCTGCCAGGAGACCTGCCCCTCTCCAGCACCAGGGTGGCACGGGGTGCATGTGAGGAGGGCACAGGGTGAGAGCCCGGCCGGCACAAGCCGCCATCGTCACCTCCCCTGAGGGTTTCTGGAGCTCCTGGCACCCCCGAGCTCTGCCGGGACCCGGCACCTTCGCTCTGCCCCACGGCCCCCGGGGGGCCCAGAGCGCCTTCCCTGGGTGCTCGCCCCATTCCCCCCTCCGTTCGGCTGCTCTCCCCCGGCCTGGCAGCAGCGTGGGGGGTCGGTGAGGCAAAGGCAAGAGGCGCTGCCACGGCCCCGGCCCGGGCACCCCAGGGACACAGGGGGAGAGGAGGGGGCCCCGCCTGCCCCACCGCAGCCGCCCAGAGCCTGGGGTCACGGGCTTGGCCGATCCACCCCAATCCCAGCCCGAATCCGCCTCGCTGCCCGCCTGTCCCGCTCCATCCCCCCCCCCGCTCCCGGAGCCTCCGCTCTCTCCGGTCAGGGACCGTGGAGAAAGGACCCGTGGGGACGGCAGCAGGGGCGGGGGTCGCAGGGGGGGTCCTGTCCCCGCCGCACCGGCCGGTCACTCGCGCTCCCCTGGCCCGGGCGGCCCCCGGGACCCCCGGAGCCCCTTCTCCCGGAGCCCCGCGACCCGGCGTCCCGCGCCGGGCACGGGAGAACGGCGGGAGCGGTGCCGGTTCGCCCCCGCCCCGCACGCACCCCGGGCCCAGCCGGTGCCGGTGCCGGTGCGCGGGCTCATCTCCCCTCCCGCAGCCCCGGCACCGGCCGCCGAGCCCCTCCGTGCCGCGTCCCCGACGGCTGCGGGGGGTATCGCCCGGTCCCCGCTCCTCGCTGCCGCGGGCACGGAGCTCCGGGGGACGCCGGGACGCGGTTGGGGACACGGCGCGGCCCGAGGCCACGGGGACGGGCGCGGTCGGGAGCGCCGGGGTGGGAGCGCAGCCCTTACCTGGGCCCGGCGGGTTGCGCCGGGAGCCGGTGCCGGTGCAGCGGCTGCCTGGGAGCTGCGGCTGCCGCCGCCGCCGCCCGCCGCCGCCTCTGACACTCCGCCAGCCCCAGCCGAGCTGAGCCGCTCCGCCCCCCGCCCGGCCCGGCCCCGGTCCCGGCCCCCGCCCCGGCCCGGCCCGGCGGGCAGCGGCACCCCGGGGTCTCCCCGCCTGCCCCCCGCCCGCTCCCGGCACCGCCGCGCCGGGCAGGGCTTGGGCAGAGCCCGGCGGGGACACGGCGGGATCCGGGCAGGGCACAGCCAAGGGGCGGCCGGATCCCGGCGGGGCAGCGGCGGGACAGGGCTCCGCACCCCGGGCCGCCTGGCAGGGCACAGCTCAGTGCCTGCTCCCCCCCCGCCCCAGAGCTCCCGGCTCAGTCCCAGCCCGGCCACAAGGGTCCCAGTCCCAGCTCTGGAGCTGCGACCTGGTGCCCCTGGGGCCGTTCCGTCCCTGTCCCCTCTGCCCCCTTGCTCCCCAAAGCCTTTGGGGGTACCAGTGTGCCTGGCATCATCCCGCTGCCTCCCTGAACTCCACGCAGCCCCCACGAGCACCAAGCTGGGGGAAGTGTTTGGACCATCCAAAGGCAGAAGCAGCGGATGAATTCAGTGTTCCAGGTCTCCACTACTTGCCTGAACCCTTTCTGGAGTCATCTGGCCACGCAGGACCCCACCGAGTGGCTCAGGGACAAGAACAGGACAGGGGATGGCACAGGACCTGCAGGAGCCACGGGTGTCTCCAGGCCACTACCCCAAGCAACAGCCCCACTGCCCCGTGCCTCAGTTTCCCCACTGCCACTGCTGTGTTTGCAGGCTGTGGGTTAGGGCACTGCACCGCGAGCCAGACCTGCTCTGTCTACACCCCCAGCAAGCAGCCCTGATCTGAGGAGAGGATGACCCAGGACCTCTGTGGCAAGGTTTCTCCTGGGGTGCCATGGCACCAGGACCAGCCCCTGCCAGCCCATCTCCTTCCAAGGCTGGAAGCACTCAGGAAAAAGGAGGGTGCCAGGGCTGGGGGGACCTCGGCACTGCTGGCCAGGCTGGGCAGAGGACGAGGGAGTGATGGAGACGTGCCTGGCTGTGCTGAAGGATACCAGCAGCGCCAAGGTCCTGCTTCTCCCCCAGCAGAGGGGACCTGGCATGAGCCTCACACGTGCCACGGCACCGGCTGCATCCTCCTGGCTGCTCCTTTGGCACCGCTGCTGGCGGGACAGTGGCAAAGCCTCCCCAGCCCCATCGTCAGTGGGGTTAGGGGACAAGCAGCGTTGGCATCCGCTGCCTGGCTCCAACCTCCCCAGAGCCTCAGCCAGCCATAAATATTTCAGGGGGCCTGGCAGTTCCGTAATAACCAGCAACAAAGATAAACACTGGGAAGAGCAATATTTTTCCATGTGGGCTGGAGGAGTTTAATATTTTATCACTCAGAGCACAAAATATTTATGAACAATCTCCTGTCAATCACTGGCTGAGGACTAATCGTGACCTTTCCAAGCCAGGGAGGACATAGCCCCACCATGGAGGGACAGCTGGGCCTCCCCTGTCCCTTGTCCCCCTCCATGCCAAGCCCTGGTTTTGGGCTACCACGTCTGACTGCCCTGCAATGTCGGGGCACTGGGGGCACTGGGGCAGGGACTGAGGGGCTCCAGCACCCGGCACTGCCCTGGCAGCAATGTCCAGGCTGTTCCCATGTCCCCAGCCCAGGGACAGGGAACTGGGGCCAGCACGTCCCTGCCTACACACCCTGTGGGACCAGGCAGGTGGCACAGCTTAGGCAGGCTGGTCCTCTCGCCACTGGACCTGCCATGGGGCACCAGCAGGTCGGGGACCTGGCTTTGCTGTCTACCTTCAGCAGGTTCCCAAGATGAGGGGGGAACCACCTCCCTCCAGCCCAGCCCAGCCCAGCCCAGCCTGGGGTGGCAGCTGGGATCCTTCCCCATCACCCCCCCAGCCCACATACACCAGGGACGGTCCCCGGGACCCCCGGGGTTGCCCAGGCAGGGACTGAGCTGAGCAGCAGCGACGCGGAGCCACCGGGCAGCTCCCCGGCTCGATGCGGGGGTGTGCGGGGGGCAGCCCCCCACCCACAGCCCACTCCCCACCACGGGGCCACACAATCAGCAATGCCACCGGTGAGGAAAAGCATCCACTTTATTACAGAGCCCAGGAGCGCCCGTGGCAGCCGGGAGCAGTGGGATTTTACACGGGATGTTTCCATGTTCCAGGCAGGGAAGAGGAGGGGGACGAGCCCACCCGGCGCTACCTGCAGCTCTCTGGTGCTGGGACACACGGCAGCGGCAGGAGCTGTGGGTGAGAGGGGCCCTGGCAGAGCTGAGGAGGCACAGACACCCCTGCCATCCACCACCACACCCCCCTCCCCACACCCCTGCAAGGAGTTTGCATCTAGAGACACAGAAACGGCAAACACATCCTGCTGCCTCCCCCCCCACCCCACTCAACCCACACCTACCCCACACACCCGCCGAGCGCCGCGGGAGACCCTCCCCCTCCCCTCCCCATGTCCCTGAAACAGCCAAACACCCTTTCTGCAAAGAGGGAGAGCGGGTCCCCGGGGGAATCAGCAACTGAAATCTCTTGGCTGGAGAGGAAGGAGGTGGGAAAGGCAACCAGTTCCCAGGAACACGGACCCCTGCGAGGCAGCCAGGTCTCTGCTTCACTCTTCTCCTCTCTCGGCAGCGGCGGGCTCCTTGGTCCACTTGATTGTGACCTCCTGGTTCCCCGTGTAGCCCACGTCGGGCAGCAAACCTGCAGCTCCCTCCACGTCCCCGGTGACCTCCAGGTCCAGCTCCTCGAAGGAAGAGCCACTGGCTCCCGACTCGCTGTAGCTGTGCTCGCTGCGGGTGTCTGCTTCCTCCCGGCCGCGGCTGGCTGGGAAGGGCAGCAGGATGGAGGTGGCCACTGAGGTGTCTCTGCTGTCGGTTGTGGCCTCCATGCTGATGGAGCTCGTCTCGCTCATGGTGTCAGCCCCTGGGGTGGAGAGAGAGGAGGGATGTTGCAGGATGGAGGTGATGGGGATGGGGTGACGTTGCCTTTGAAGCCACCCTGAAACCCCAGAAGTGTCAGGCTGGGATGCAGCTCCTGCCCCGTCACCCCCATGGCTGCTGAGAAGAGCCCAGGCCAAGACAAGCAGGAGCTGGGCTCAGCGCAGCCCCCTGCCATCAGGACACCACAAGCCAGCACAATCACCACCCAGCTTCTCAGCTCTGCCCTGTCCTCGCTGCTTCCCCCTTGGCAGCCCATCCTCGGGCAGCAACTGCCCCCAGCACCGTGCCGGGAACCAGGCAGGATGCTGTGCTGGGGGGGTGATGCTGTGCTGGGGGGGTGATGCTGTGCTGAGGGGGTGACGCTGTGCTGAGGGGGTGATGTGGGGCTGTGGCACAGCGTGAGCACCCGAGGGGACGGTGGCACATGGGCACGTCCTCAGATGCGCTGCCGCCAGCGGTGGGCGCGGGTCCGGCCTCACGCCGTGCCACGCGAGCGCTGCCGCCGGCCCCCACACACCCGGCTCCTGCTCCCTGCCTGCTTTGCTGGTGGCAGCACCAAGGCAGGCCGGGCTCAGCAGCACATGGCACGCCGAGTGCCAGGGGACCAGGGAGCCTGCTCGGCCGGCTTGGCGCTTCTGCACATCACTTGGCTGCCAGCCGGCACCCCGGCTCCCGGCCGAGCCCCCCCCCTGGACCGCCCCTGCCTGCCTGGGTGAGGCCTCAGCCCACCCCCCCCTCCCCTGATCCCTGCCTCGTTAGTTTGTTTGACAACACAATTAAGGAGTCGACAACAAGACAAGTGTGTCAGATTGAGCCCAGCAGCTCGGTGCTGTTGCCAGAGCAACCATCCGGGAGACAAAATCCTCCTGTAAAACATTAATCATTGGTAATTATGACATCACAGGCCCACATGCTTGATTATGACATCACAGACCACAGCGCTCATCACAACACTGCGGAACTGCCTTGCTAATCACGGCGGTGGCGGCGAACACCCATCGGGCTCCCCCATCACTGCCCTCCCCACTCCACCCTCTTTCCTGCCTGCCTGGCACCGGTGAGAAGGGCATGTGTGGGGCCCAGCCGATCCCTGGCACCTCTGGGGTGCAGCACTGGTGCTGGGCTGGACCCCCCTGCTGAGAATCGTGCCCCACGCCAGGAGGGAGACCAGGAGGAGCCGGCTGAAGGCTGCAGCTCGCCATCAGCGGGGCCGGGGAGCAGCGCAGAGGATGGTGATGGCTGGAGGGGCTGCTGGTTGGGAGAGGGGAGCCCTCTCCTCCACGGCAGCTCCTGCGGCACGGCACGGGGCTCCCGCAGGCATCCCCAGCCTCTCCGGGCTCCCGCAGCCGGGGCGGCTGGGGCTGGGCTGCTCAGCCTCCTCCAGCCACACCGCAGCCACCGGTCTCCCAGAGGAGACCTGCCAGGGAGGGACCTTCCCTTCCAAACACCCTCAAATCCCTTTTTTTTTGGGTCTTTTCTGCTGTTTCTCTTCCCAGCCTGGGCGGGTGCCAGCAGAGCTGCTTGCACGGCAGCCCTCGGCCTTCCGAGCAGCACTGGCCCCCCAGCCCCCAGCCCAGCTCGGAGAGGACCCAGCGGAGGTACCAGGGTGAGGAGCAGCCAGGGAAGACCCACGGAGGCAGCCGGCACGAGCCGAGCCCGGGGTCACCCAGCGCCTGGCGAAGCGCCCGGGTAAGGGGAGGGGAAGAGCGTCCGGGCGCGGCGGCGGCGTCGGGCAGCACCTCGACATGGAAACTCCATTTGCTCTAAGTTAAAAAGCATGTTCTGCACGCGGCCAGCCGGGAGGAGCACCACGGTGGGCAGCCAAGGGGCAGCAGAGAGGAGGACGGTGCCCTCCCTCCCACCCGGCACTGGGCAGGCGGTCAGCAGAAAGCCTCTGGGAAGAGGGGGCTGGGGGGGCTGGAGGGGAGTGTGCAGCCCCTAAGGGCTCATGAGGTCCTGAGCAGGGGTCTCAAATCATTTCCCATTTGTCCCAATGGGTGGCCTGAGGTGACATGGACACAGTCCCACCAGACACAGTCCCACCAGACATAGTCCCACCGGACAGAAGTCCCACCGTGGCTTCCAACAGCTCAGTTCATTCATGGTCATCTTGTGTCCCTCTGAAATGTGGGACAAGACTGAGCTGGGACCCCCAGGCCATACCCTGCCAGCTCAGCATCCCTCCCACGTCCCTCGGGCCATATGGCCCAGGAAGCCATCATGTAACCCCACATGTAACCTCTCCTGAGGAGAGGAGCAGCCACTTGGGAAGGGGAAGACAGGGATGAAGCCAACCTCAGCACCGCTCCCAGCCGCCACCCCAGGAGAGCACTGCTGTCCTCACCCCTGCAGCCACCTCCCTCTCCCCCACTCCAAGGGCAGCAATAAATCCAGTCCCATTTCCATTCAACCAGGCACTTTGTCACCCCTCTGTCACTCCTGATGGCGCTGGAGCAGCCTCAGCTGGAGGATTTGCCTGTTCCCACTGCCTCGCTTCACCTCTGTGCAGGACACGGGTGGCTCCAGCACAGCCCTCCAGTCTGGTGGGGATGGATGGCCAGGGCAGCACAGGACCTGGAGTCATTCCTGCTGGGATGTGGCAGGAACCCCCAGCTGTCCCTGCACAGCCCAGGGAGGCTGGGTAGGGGGTGTGGAGGGACTCCCAAGGGGGCAACCAAAGCCTGGTTGGAAGGTGCCTTGTGGGCAAGCGGGGTGCTGCTCTCACCTCGCAGGCACGGGGGCTTCTGTGGGCCCTCACAGCCACTTCCCCAGCCTGCCCCAGGCACTTTGCTCTGTCCTCACCCCTGCCAGCTGCTGCCCATCCCCTGCCTCCCACCTCCCGAGGCTGCACCCTGCACTGGGGGCCGGCACAGCATCCGGATCCAGCAGGGCTTTTCCTTCTGCCATGCAGTGAGATGCTGGATGGTCCCTGCAACACCTCCTCTGCTCTGCTCCCCCAAGGACCACATAGCCACCCTGCTGCATGTTTGCACAGCAGGAACAAAGAACCTGGGGAGTTTTAATATGGGAAGAAGAGGCACAGCATGGGCTGAAGCCCTGCCAGGGTGCTGAGGAGCCCCCCAAATGCCAGGCTCACCCAGGAAGGCAAGAAGCCAAATAGCCAACACTGAGGTACCACCTGGGATGGGTGCAAGGACCTGTCAGGGAGCTGCTCCCCATGCAGCTCAGCTCTGTGCCACCCAGCATCCCTCCTGCCAGGGCTGGCTCCCCTCCTGCACCCCTCCAAAGGACACTGCTGCCTGAGGTCTTGGTGTACCTGGACCTTCCATTTTCCCTTGTTCAATCAAATATTCATCTCCTCTGCCACTGAATAATAGATCAATGTGCTGGCAGGGGGGGCTCAGCTCCCTACATTTGCTGGGGCTCCCACAGAGCGGGGCCAGGGCGGGCATGGGGGGGTCACCCACCGGGACCTCTCCTGGACTGTACAGGCAGGCAGGATGGGCAGGGGGCTGTGGAATGGGCAGGGGGCTGCAGAACAGGCAGGGGGCTGCAGAACAGGCAGAGGGCTGCAGAATGGGCAAGGGGCTGTGGAATGGGTAAGGGGCTGCGAAACGGGCAAGGGGCTGTGGAATGGGCAGGGGGCTGCAGAATGGGCAGGGGGCTGTGGAATGGGCAGAGGGCTGTGGAATGGGCAGGGGGCTGTGGAATGGGCAGAGGGCTGTGGAATGGGCAGGGGGCTGTGGAACGGGCAGGGGGCTGTGGAATGGGCAGGGAGCTGTGGAATGGGCAGCGGGCTGCAGAATGGGCAGGGTGCTGTGGAGCAGGCAGGGGGCCGCAGAACAGGCAGGGGGCTGTGGAACGGGCAGGGGGCTGCAGAATGGGCAGGGGGCTGTGGAATGGGAAGGGGGCTGCAGAATGGGCAAGGGGCTGTGGAATGGGCAGGGGGCTGCGGAAAGGGCAGGGGGCTGTGGAACGGGCAGGGGGCTGCAGAACGGGCAGGGGGCTGCAGAATGGGCAGGGGGCTGTGGAGCGGGCAGGGGGCTGAGGCGGATGGGAGCAAGCTGGGCTGGATCAGAGCTCACCGGGGAAGGAGCCCCCCGCCCCCCGCGGCACTGGGGCTCAGCGGGTGATGCCGCCGGTTGCACCCAGACGCTGCTGGACAAATTCAGCTGCGGGAAAAGGAGCACCTGAGACTCCGGGCAGGGCCACGTGCTTGGAAACCATCTGTGCTCGTGCCAGCCAGCCCGTGTCAGGAGGCTGCCTCTGTCTGCTTTCACCTTCCACGCTGCAGCAGGGGTCATGCTGGGGAGCGCGCTGCTGGGAGCGAGCCGGGGGCGAGGGCCCCGCTGCGCCCAGGCCAGAGCCCCGGAAAATAATGAAGTACAAAGCAGCTAATCGTGATTGACACTGGGTCCCCCCTGGAGACCCATCAGCCGCCTTCCAAAACCCCTTCCCGTCTTTCCGATGACCCTGACGCTGGTGAAGAAGGGACAGAATTGGTGCGGGGGCAGCCGCAGCTCCCGGCCCCTTCCTCGTGTGCCGGGTGCGTTTGTCCTCGGCAGAGCTGCCAGTGCCCTGCTCCATGCAGGGCAGGCAGGAAGCAGAGACCCTGCGCTGTGTCCAGCAGCTCCTACAGCCACCGGCTTTGCTCAGAGCCACAGGCACCCAGCACCTCGCAGGGTGAGCTCAGGAGCCAGGGGGGACACCAGGTGAGAGCCCGAACGGAGAGACGCGCCCCAAGGCCAGGAGGCTCAAGAAACAAACCCGAGCTTTTCTTGAGCATCTGGGTCACTTGGTTCTGCTTGGACATGGAGAGGTGAGGAGCAATGGCAGCACTTTCTGCTGGGAACTCCTGGAGCCCTTAGCCCAAAGCAATGCAGCTGCTGGGGGCAGTTCCATCAGCTGGGACTGGAAGGTGCCACGTCCACGCAGTCGCACGCTCAGCGCTCTTACGTCAGCGTTTTGCAAGAGGGAGGGAAGAGTGGGCTTCATCTGCTGCCACATCGGGGTGTGTAGGGCATCCCCAGCACCCACAGCGAGGGGGGAAGGGGGTCAGCACCTCCCCAGCCCCCCAACTTGCCCTGGTGGGGTGTTGGGGACCCCCATCTGCATTTGCACTGCTCAGGCATGGCCAGAGGTGCTGAGTGCCACCAGCGGGACCACCGCTCTCTCCACCCTCCCACCCCAGTGCTGCCCGAGCATCCGTCAGGGCAGGACCACTCAAAACACCAGTGGAGCTGAGGTGGATCAAGAAACAACCCAAATCACAGAATCCCAGAATCACAGGGGTTGGAAGGGACCCCCAGAGCCCATGGGGTCCAACCCCCTGCCAAAGCAGCTCCCCAGCTCATATTGCACAGGGCGGCGTCCAGACAGGGCTGGAATCTCTCCAGAGAAGGAGACTCCACACCCCCTGGGCAGCCTGTCCCAGGGCTCCCTCACCCTCACTGGGGAAAAGTTCTTCCCCATGTTGCTGTGGAACTTCCTCTGCTCCAACTTGCAGCCATTGCCCCTTGTCCTGTTACATTCAGGGACAGGGACAGGTTCAGGGGCAGCTGCCCCGCGTGTGGCTGGCGTGGCCGTGCCGCCCGGCGCCGGGCGTGCTCGGCTGGCGGCTCCCGCGCCTCGCAGACATGTGAGCACGTGGGCCGGCGCCGCAGCCAGCATTTTGGGTTACTATAGCACTGCTGCTCCGCGCCTACAGCCATTGTGGTCCCTTCCTGTATGAATCCATCCAGACTCCAACAGATCCCGCTGAGCAGATGCTATCGGGCAACTCCGCCACCAGCTACAGCAACCTGGTATTTAAGCTCCTCGCAATCCCGATACGGAACAGATGAAGATGAGCTCAAGGAAGATGTATATGACAAGGAGAAAAACAAGCCCAGCTGCAACCAAAAGCTGTGAGATCCAGCTCTGACAACGGGGGGCTGGCAGCTCAGGAGCAGCTTGGCCCTTGCCCTGGTGCCACAGGGGTGCCCGGGCGCTCCCCCGAAGCTCGGTGTGACATCTTGGGGACGAGACCCTCTCTCAGCCCAGGGCAAGGAGAAGGGATGTGCCCAACTTAGGGATTGGGCCCAGGATCCCCACCTTTGGGAGGACTGATGCCAATCACTGCCAATCACCCATGCACAAGCCACGGGTACCTGTGATGTCTGTCTGGGCGTCTTCAGCCTCAGCTGCAGCAGCCCTGCTCTTCCTCTCCAGTTCTTTCATTTCAGGCACATAGAAGTCCCCTTGGCGGGCGAGGGGACACACGAAGTAGATGTGGTCCTCCTTGTAGATCTCGATCCGGGGGTGGGCGCACAGCTTCCTCTCCTGAAAGACAGCAGGGGACCGCAGGTCAGGGATGTGCCCTTGCCCCATGCCCTGAGAACCCCCCACAACAAGGACCTGCTGGCCTGGCATCGTCACAGACTAACCTGCTGTGCCACAGACGTGGGAACTGAGCACAGAGCAGTGGATCCTACCCCAAAACCCCAGTGCTGCTCTCCCTGCTGCAACAGACCCCGTGTGCCAGGGACAGCGGGTTCGGCCCCGGGGATGAGCAACCCCCTGGACTCAAGGAGGAGATGCTGAAGCCCCAGGGAGGCTCAGCTGCCCCAGTACAGCCCTGGTTGTGGTGGGCTCACTTGGTGCTGGAACGAAGGGTTTCAGGGAAGGCAGCAGCTGCTTCACATGGCCCTGCCAAGGCTCAGGTCCCTCCCGGCAGCGCGGCCCCACGAGCGGGCGTAGCGCTTCTCTGCTAATTAATATAATCCAGAGCCGACAGCTCAAGCAGCTCCTTTCAGAACAGCGAGGGCAGGGGGAGTGGGAGACGGATCCCTGGCATTTCCGACAACTCCCCCTCCTCCTCGCCCTGCCTCCCCCTGGCAGCACACTTCCAGACCTCAGCCCCACAAGCCCTGTGATGGGGGCACGTCCCACCCCCTGCTGTGCCCCAGCCCACGCTGAGCCGGGGCAGTGGGGGCTCTTGGGGTGCTGGGGCTGGGCTGAGGAGCAGCTGGACCCCTCTTGCCACCCCCTCCTCGCCCGCCTGCCCGCCGGCTGCTCGCTGGCAGAGGGGGCGGCTGATTACAAGCCGGGTGAGAAGGGAGAGCGCCTCTTCAGCAGCTTTTCTTGTTCTTTCTTCCTTTCCCCTTTTCAAACCTCTGACAGCTTTTATTTAACCCCACAACCACCCTGATTATCCTCCTCCTCCTCCTCCCTGCCCCAACTATGCTCTTCTTCCTCCCTGCCACATCCCTGCCAGCATGGCTTGCCCAGACATCTTCTATCAGGGTTCCCATCCCTCCAGGGCTCCCCAAATCCCAGGCTGGCCCCTCTCTATGGGAGCATCAAACGTGACCTCCCAAAATCCTGTTCGTTCCTGACTCCCTTTGCCCCCGGGGATGGACTGAGCTAATTTTGAGTTCATTTCCCAGCCAAATGCCAGCGTCAGACAGAATCCAGAGCAGAGGGGAGCCCACGCTGACCCCCTCCCGGGCGCTGCCAGCGCGGCCCCGTGAAGAGCCACCGCCATGCTGGCACGATGCTGAGCGAGCGAGATGGGGATGAAAACCCCATGAGCCATTTTCGGGTGTGTTTTCCCACGAAAGCCCAGAGGAGCCACCAGTGCAGAGCCCCAGCTCCCCAGGCTGGGGAGGCAGGAACAGGAGCTGAGAACCAGCTGTGGCGGGTGAAGAGGCCAGAGCGAGCGGAGCCCAGCAAGAGCTTTACCCATCCCCAGCGCCTCTCAGCCTGGATTTGGGCACAGTGCCTCCTGCATCCTTGGAGGAGCCACGCTGGCGATCCGGGTGCCGCAGGGACATGCAGGGACACGGGCGGGCGTCCAAGGCACTCAGGGCCTGGAGTTCCCACTCGCAGGCAGGTGAAACACTCACACACACAGAGATCAAAACTGTATCAGATAAACCCAAGCCAAGCTGTTTTTAGCAGCGGCGCAGGGGCGGCTCACAGCTCTCCCCCTGCTTCAGCAGCAAGCAGACAAGAAGCCTCCCCGCTGCTCTGCCCCTTGCTCTACCAACCACAAGCCCATCAGCCCGTCTTCAGCTCGGTTCCTTATTTTAGGTTGCTGCAACACATACCAGAGAAGGGTATCTCCAAGCTCCTCAGGCTTTTTTGGATGTATCCAGCTGGCCCTCCACTGCTTAATGCAGGTGGGGACAATTCAAAAGACCTGAGAGCAGAGAGAATCACAGAATCACAGGGGTTAGAAGGGACCCCCAGAGCCCATGGGGTCCAACCCCCTGCCAAAGCAGCTCCCCAGCTCATATTGCACAGGGCGGCGTCCAGATGGGGCTGGAATCTCTCCAGAGATGGAGACTCCACACCCCCTGGGCAGCCTGTTCCAGGGCTCCCTCACCCTCACTGGGGAAAAGTTCTTCCCCATGTTGCTGTGGAACTTCCTGTGCTCCAACTTGCAGCCATTGTCCCTTGTCCTGTCCCCACAGACACTGAAAAGGGGCTGCCCATTCCCCCTGCATCCCATCCTTCAGATATTGATAAACATTCACAAGGTCCCCCCCTTAGTCTTCTCTCCAGGCTGAACAGCCCCAGCTCAAGGAATAGAGAGACCTTCATTACATTCATATGAGATCTCTATAATCAGTCTCAGCACTCCAAGCTGGCCTCCAAGACATCGCAAGCTGACCTCCCAAAGACCACTCTGGGATTCCCAGAGAGCGGATCTGGGACATACCCTCTCCCCACAATCTATGGAGGCTGCCTCAGCTCCCTTCCAATCCCCCAGCCACAGCAGCAACCCCACCCCACGCCCCTGCCGTGTGGGAACCGTGGCTCAGTAAGGCCTGAATACACACACAGCTCTACCAACAGCCTGGTCCTGGCCCAGCTCCTGAGCCAAACGCTGCTGCACACTTCTGGATCATGTGAGAAGAGATGAGGATGCTCCACCCTGCTGGGGTGGGAAGCAGCTCTGTCTCCCTGGCCCTAGAAGTGTTTGGGGACCAGGGTGGTGGGATTGCGCTGGACACCCACTGGACACTCCTGCCTCACTGCAGGCAGCTACAAGGAGGCACAACAGTTCCCTTCTTCCCACTTCATCCAGGGGTTTCCTCAAAAGGAACGGGAGTGGTGGCCCTAATTTATGCCAGTACAAATCAAGTTGGGAGCCAGGCTAGTGAGCCAGACCCTGCTCCTGCACTTCTTCCTGAAGCAACCCATCTACCTGTGGGGCTTCTGTGGAGCTCAGCGCTGGCAGCTGGGCTTGGGAGAGAGCAACATCCCCAAGAAGGAGCAGGGGGCAGCCAGGAATGCCACCCTGTCTGGGCTGGGTCCAAAGGGGTGTAAAGACTTGAGGAAAGGGCAGAGGTAATGAGGCAGGGAGCCAGGGCGACAGGAACAGAGAAGGGGATCATCCAAAGGGGATGCAGGGAGATCATCCTTGGGATCTTCCCGAAGGAGATCAGGAGGCAGGCAAGGGCCAGGCAAGCCCAGGCAGAGGTGTAGTGAAGTGTGACCAAGCCATGGGTGTCAGCGAAGGACAAGAACAGGGTGAGGATGACCTCAGTGGAGGGGAAGGCTGCGAGGCTGCTGCAAGGGAAAGGAACAACCCAGCGACCGGGGATGGGAGGCCAGCGGCGCAGAGAGCGGCGCAGAGAGCGGGTGAGCGACGGCTCAACAGCACAGCAACACACCAGCCACGCTCGGCAGGCAGCAGCGTGCCCCGGCGCTGAGGCCGGAGCCGCTCGCTGCCCCCGCGACCGCGCCAACAGACGGAGCAGCAGGGTGGCCGCGGGGCCCGCGAGCCGAAGGCTGGAGGAGCCCGGTGAGCGGCGGGACGCTGGCTGCTGGCCAGGAGAGCAGGGCCGGGAAGTAGGGCAGGGAAGGGGAAGGGACTGGTCCTGCTGCAAGGTCACACCGTGCCACCTCACCCTGCCTGTGGAGGGGAAAGTGGAGGCGGCGGCGCGGCGCGCACGGCTGCAGGACTGGGCACCCCAAGGGTGGGGCTTCTTGCATGGAATACACACAGCTGAGCTGCACACACGTGGCAAAGGGCAACGCGCCCAGAGCTCACCAGTTCAGCCCTGAGGCATGCAGCAGCTCTGGGATACTCCAGCTACATCAGACCCACCGTTGCCATGAAGCCAACTCCTCTGTGGCCCACCTGAGGGCTGTGGTGGGGTGCTGCTCACCACCCTCTTGGGAACAAGGGGTTATGTAGGGAAAGACTCCTGCACTCCTCTTTCCTGGGTGAAGGAACACCCCCACCCAACCTTTACCTCTGGATTGTTTCCAAATCACCCACCACCCTGACTCCCTGCAGGACCTTCTCCAGGTTGGCCTCACCCCTCTAGGAACGGAGCATCCTCTGGCCTCGTGCATCAGAAAGGACGACAAAGACTATGCACCAAACCACCTTCCCAGCAGTGGGAGGTGGCACCTCCCCAGCAGCAGGGATTTGCCTCTCCTACTTGTCTGTTAAGGAACAGACCCCACCATCTGCCCAGGGAACCGCCTGGGCACGGCTTTCCAGCTGGAGGGTGCCCCTGCTTGCCCAGGCAGGTGGGAAGGCAGCCCCAGGGCTGCAGGACACGTGCCAGGGTGGCGGAGACGTGACCAGCAGCCATTAAAATCCCAGTAGAATTGTGCCAAAGCAGGAGGTGGCAGGGTGCTCGCCCCACGCTGCGCCCCTCGGTGCCTGCCAGGAAGCAGTAGGAGAGCTGGGGCACTGCAGGGACCAGCTCTGTCACTCTGTCAGGCTCGTCCTCTCAGGAATTCAAATGTCACCAACTGGATCTGCTTCATCTCCCACTGCTGGAGAAATTCAGCTTGTTAGGAGACCAGCAAGTGAGCCTTGCGGATGCTCCCAGGATCCTCGCCATGCCCGGGCACCCTGGCATTCAGACTCCAGATGAACCCACTGCCTGCCCCAGAACACTTCTAGGGTCATGGGGAAGGCAGCGGGGAGGCAGCTGCTTCCCTCACCCTGCTTCTGGCCCCAGAGCTCCCATGACTCATCACCAAGACCTCCTGGCACAGGTCAGGGGGTGATGGCTAAGCCACACCAGCACACTGACTTGCTGTTTCAAGGCCAGTAGCATGGGAGCAGTTAAGGGAGAGGCTTTTCATGCCCCCACCATGCTGCTGTTGGAACAGGGCCGGGTACTGAGCTCAAAAATCCCAGCCAGGACTGGGAAAGCCATGGGGAGCAGGCAACCCCTCACCCATCAGATACTCCCAGTCTTCTACTGGGGGAACACCAAGCTGCCCTCCCTGCCGCCAGCCGTCGCTGGGGGCTGCTGCTCACCAGGGGGGCTCACCAGTGTTCCCCTGGCTGGCCTGCCAGTGCATCATCACACCCTCACTGCCTCTCCCTGTCCGTGCCACCAGAACTCAGGCTGCTCCAGTTAGCACCAGCAGAGTGCAGGGGGACCCCCAGAGACACCCCCCCCCCCAGCTCGCTCCCCCCTGCTCAGGCAACATGACCCACCCCCCCCACGCCTTGCTTCCAGCCAGAGGCACCCAGCCTCTCCTCCTCCCAGGGAAGGGCTCGGACCCCTTTGGTCCCAGGAATTCTAAAGAAACAACAAAACTGTGTGGAGCTGAAGGGCCCTAAAATCAGCTGCTAAAATTAGAGCTGAAACTGAGCCACCAGCTAGGACCGGAGGGAGCGCGCTGTGTGCCACATCCCCCTCGCTTCCTCACACCCTCCTCACTTGGTGTGTCATCCCTGCTTATCTAAGGCTCTGGGTGCTAGGTAGTGCAGGGAGCCTTTGCAGTTCAGCTTGCACAGCACCCAGCACACCCTTCGGTGCTCTCCTGGTGCAGACAGGGGACAGGCTCCTTGCTGGGCAACCCCAGGGCCAGACTGGGATACCCCTCTTTCCATCTCTCCTCGCCCAGCCAGCAGCCCCTGGTTAATACCTTCTCAGCCCCAAGCCTGAGCTGATGAAAGCAGAAAACAAAGCTAAAGGCACCCTTTCCTCTCTGGGCAGTGGGATGGGAATGCTCCCCCCTGGGCTGTGCTCTAGCAGGGATGCTGCACCTGGGATGGTGACACACATGTGGCCCAGTTTGGCTGCAGTGTGCACTTGCAGCCCGGAAAGCCAAGTGTCTCCTGGGCTGCAGCACAAGCAGCTTGGCCAGCCACTGAGGGAGGGGACCAGCCCCTTTCTTCTGCCCCTGTGAGACACCCCCCCCACCCAAACCCTGCCTCCAGCACCAGCTGGGGCCTGCCAGAGCAGGTCCCTAGGTGGCTGTGGAACGGTCCCAGCTCTGCTGTGTGGAAGGGCTGGGACAGCCAGGGTTCTTCAGCCTGGAGATGACAAGGACCTTGTAGCTGCCTTCCAGTACCTGAAGGGGCCTTCTAAGATAGATGGCAACACACATTTTACCAGGGCCTGCAGTGACAGGGGATAGTTTTAAAGAGAAGGAAGGCAGGCTTACATTGAGTATTAGGATGGCACCTGCTGCAGGTGGTGAGGTGCTGGACCGGGCTGCCCGGAGAAGCTGTGGGTGGAAGATGTCCCTGCCCACAGGACAGGAGTCATAGAATCATAGAATCACAGAATCATAGAATGGTCTGGGTTGGAACGGACCCCAAGGATCATAGAGCTCCAACCCCCCCTGCCACAGGCAGGGACACCAACCTCCAGGCCTGGAGCTACACAAGGCTGCCCAGGGCCCCAGCCAACCTGGCCTTGAACACCTCCAAGAACGGGGAATCTACTACTTCTCTGGGCAGCCTGTTCCAGCCCCTCACCACTCTTTCAAGCAGGTGCTGGGGAGGAACTGCCTGCCCAAGAGAAGGTTTGGGCTGAAGGGGTGACAAGCTGCTGGCAGGAAGATGTGTTTGCCACCAGTAATACCTGGAACCCAAGCACAGTGCCCACAGAGCCATGGGGCTCAGCCTCCTGGCACGGCAGGCACCCAGAGCCAGCTCCGGCACGCGGCGCAGCCGCCAACACCAGGCAATGCCTATGGAGGTTCTGCTAAACAGCTGCTGCTTCCCAGCCTGGAGAAACTCACATCTCTGAGGTGGTGAGGCTGCTCCCACGCCCGTGTGCTCGGCTTTCAAATCCCTGGGGCTGTGAGGTGTTTCAGAAACAGAAGGTGAGATGATTGCAATCAAGAAAAGGCCCTTTTCCTCAGCGAGCTGCAGCAGCAAAGCCAAAGGACAGCAAAGCCTCCAGGTAGAGAAATCCAGTGCCTGGCAATCAGCACCTCCTGCACCCAGCAGCATCCTTCCTGCCCTCCACACTGCTTCCCCCTCTTCCCACAGCCAGGATACGGCCCTGCTGATGCGGCAGCACCGTGGCTTCGGGATAGGGGCGTGAAGATAAGCCCCTGAGATCCCCCCCCCTGCAGCAGCAAGGGGTGTGTTGGGACTGTGGAGCTGTGAAACTCCAGGCTGGGGAGTGGGGAGCTTTTCATTTTCACCTGGAAGGCAGCCTGCCATGCAATTTACACCTGCCCCCACCAGCCTGCCCACGCTCCTTGGGACACCGTCACCCGGCTGCTCCCGCCCCGGCACGGCTGGGGGAGCTGTGAGGCGGCAGCCGCCAGGCACGGCCAAACCCAGGGGTGAAGCCGGGTGGGTTGGTGGGTATGGGAGGTCCCTGCACCCCAAGGGAGGCTGGTGGGGACCCAGGGCA
This sequence comes from Gallinula chloropus, assembly GCF_964237585.1. Taxonomy (NCBI): domain Eukaryota; kingdom Metazoa; phylum Chordata; class Aves; order Gruiformes; family Rallidae; genus Gallinula; species Gallinula chloropus. Next base: position 22,891,217 of record NC_140097.1, read on the forward strand.
AGATCCCAGGAAGGAGGTGGTGCTGGAAGCTGCTCTAAGACTCATTGACACTCTTCTCCTCCCAGGATGGAGACTCCTTCCCATCCTCCACCGAAAGGGAAGCAAGCTACAGTCCTGCCTGGCTGCAGGTGTGGATGCACCCTGCATCTCCTCTTCCAGCAGCTGCCTGAGCTCCAAGAGGAATCCTGCACACATCCCAGAGCATCTCCCATCTTCAGAGGAAAGCTGGACACCAAGTCCCAGAGAGAAAACCTTGCAGAAAGTAGTCAGGGGCAGCCAGAGCCCCTGGCACAGGGGAAGGACAAGCCCTGGCTGAGGCTGCCAGCCTGGACATGCTCAGGTACCTTAGTCCATGTGCTTCCAGGGACATATTGAACTGCCCCCAAGTACAGGAATGTCACCTGCAGAATGAGGAGCAGATGGTGCAAACACACACAGTTCACAGGGCTTGGGTCCCTCCCGCTGACACCGTTATTTGGTAGTAATTAGTCCTGGAGCAGAGACTTTCAGAAGTGAAGCAAACTTCTGCATGAAAAGGAAACTCAATTTCCTCAAGTGGTTTCTGTGTCCCCAACTTCTGCCCCGCTCCCACCCCTGCTGTGGGTAAGCCCAGCCAGAGAGCCAGCTGGGAGATGGTTCTCACCACTGCACGGCCTCCCACTCCCTCCCACCCAGCCCCAACTGCCACCCCATCCTCTCCTCCCTTCCCACTTTGGTTTTACCCACTCAGAAAGCTCAAGCACTGGACTAATCCACAAACAACCACAGCCTCTCCTCCCCTGAGGAACCCAACCTGGGTTCCCACCCCTGTTCCTAGGAACTCCATCACTAGGAGAACAGCTGCATGCCAAAGGAGGCGGACGAGACTGCAGGAGAGGAGGACCACAGCTGGAGAGGGCTGCCTCTGCTTTGGAGTGCAGGTCTCCAGGGACCAGCTCTCTCCTTCCAGCCCTCAGAGGATGCTTTTTCAGCATTAATCACAAAGCTGGAGAGGTTGATGCAACGATCTCTGGCATCACGGATGGCTGGAGCGGTGTTAAATCGCTTTGCCTGCTCTGTTGCCTCAGCGAGGCTGCCAGGAGCAGCAGCTGTGGCAAGGTCCCTGCCTCCTGTCAAGGCAAAGCCTTGCAGGAGAGGAATCATCACACAAGGTGTTCTCCTGCCTCGTCCAGCCAGCCCACTGCACTCTGCACAGGTGAAGAGCCTCTTTGAAAGATGGGTCTTCGTTTGGCTGCTCACAGCGAGCCCCAACCTAGAGCACAGCCCCTGCCCCCAGACCCCCAGCTGCAGGGTGTTTCTTCCATGGTAACTCACAGAGGAGAGCCTGGAGGGCATTCCCAGCTCAGCTTGATCACTGTATCATGGGCCACCACTTGCTTGAGGACTTGCCCTTCCCCAGGAGGGATGTCCAGTGGAGGCTTGGTGTGCCCAACCTTCTCATGCACGTCCTTGCCTGTGACTGGCCCTGTGACAAAGCCCTTGTGCAGCAAAACCCAAGCAATGGAGATGGAGTGGGACTGCCCAGTGCCCACAGCACATGGGAGCTCTCTGTCTCCCAAGTGAAGGTCTGGGCTGCCCCACTTCTGAATCTCAGCCCTTTCCTCTTGTTCTTTCACTCCTCAAGCCATCCTTCTGCAACGTGGGCATCTCCAGCTGCTCCTCCACAGCTTGTTTGTCACCAGGACAAACTCAGGAGACGTGTCACATTAATGCTCCTGGGAAGGAAATGGTGCAGTGGGATAAATTCCCCCCCATCCCTTCCTACCTCCTTGAACAACCTTGTGTTTCTGCAATGTCCCTGGCTCCCAGGCTTCATGGAATACATTTCATGATGGGCTGCACTCAGCCTCACACCACCCCTTCGTGGCTGAGCACACTGAAAAGGGAAGCTGAAGAACCTAACCTTGCTGAACTTGAACAGCTAAAGCCACTGGCAGCCTGGAGCAAAGCTGGGTTGCAACCACCCAGTTCCCAGAGAAAACAGCCCTTCCCTCCTCACCAACAAGGACTGAATGCCAGGCTTCTTGGCCTCATTTAGAAGGCAAAGCAAGCCACCAAAGAGGAACATGGAGCAGACCTCAGCCTGGTTTGCTGAGGAGGAATGGGTAAGAGGATGATGATGATGTCCTTCAGCGTGTTGGCAGTACAGCACTTCAGCAAATCCCATGGCAGAAAGCAAGTTCAGGATGGGAGGAGCTTCCAAGCCATCTGGTAAGTGCAGCCAACAGTGGAGAAAGACTGAGCTCCTGCTCAGAGAGGCCCAGCCTTGCCTCAGGGCCAGGGTCCCTCCCGGGCTCTCCACTGGAGGACACTTGCCTACGGGCCACCACTCACCCTCGGGTCACTGCTCCTGTGCCCAAGGGCCAGACAGCAAGGCAGAGCCAAGACAAACACCTTGAGTTTTTATAAACCAGCAAGAGCTGCCAGGAGAGCCACATTCAACCCCCACGGCCAAGAGCTTGCACCTCTACCCCAAAAACTGGCCAACAGCAGAGAGCCAGAGACCCCGGCGATGGTGACTCCCCCAGCCAGCTCGGCTAACGAAGCCCCTGAGCCTCCAGCCACCCCACGCAGGATTCATAGAATCATAGAATGGTCTGGGTTGGAAGGGACCCCAAGGGTCACAGAGCTCCAACCCCCTGCCACAGGCAGGGACACCAACCTCCAGGCCTGGAGCTACACAAGGTTGCCCAGGGCCCCATCCAACCTGGCCTTGAACACCCCCAGGGATGGGGCACCCAGCCCTTCTCTGGGCAGCCTGTTCCAGCCCCTCACCACTCTTTCTGTAAAAAACTTCCCCCTAATATCTAATCCAAACCTTCCCTCCTTTAGCTTTAGTCCATTCCCCCTTGTCCTGCCATTCTCTGCTCTTTTAAAAAGTCGAATCCCCTCCTGTTTCTCTGCTCCCTTCAGGGACTGGAAGGCTGCAATGAGGTCCCCCCACAGCCTTCTCTTCTCCAGGCTGAACCAGCCCAGCTCCCTCAGCCTCTCTTTGTAGGGCAGGTGCTCCAGCCCTCTAACCATCCTTGTGGCTCCTCTGAACCCTCTCCAACAGTTCCACATCCTTCTTGTATTGGGGGCCCCAGATCTGGACACAGGACTCCAGATGGGGCCTCAGGAGGGCAGAGCAGAGAGGGACAATCCCCTCCCTGTCCCTGCTGCCACCCCTCTGCTGATGGAGCCCAGGATCCCATTGGCCCTACGAGCTGCAAGAGCCACTGCTGGCTCATGTCAAGCTTCTCATCCACCACAATCCCCAAGTCCTTCTCAGCAGGGCTACTCTCCAGGAACTCTTCTCCCAGTCTGTGTCTGTGTCTGGGATTCTTCCAGCCCAAGTGCAACACCTGACACTTGGCAGTGTTGAACCTCATTAGGTTCCCCCAGGCCCATCTTTCCAGCCTGTCAGGATCCCTCTGGATGGCTTCCTTTCCTTCTGGGGTGTCGACCACACCGCTCAGCTCGGTGTCATCCGCCCCAGGACATCCCTGGTGGGCAGAAAGGGAACGGCCAGACAGACGGACAGCTGGCTGTCTGTCTGCAGCACGGGAGGAGGCAGCCACGCAGGCAGAGCTGAGGAGGGGCAAGAGAGGCAAACAGGCAGCACCAGGCACGTCAGGAGAGCTCCAGACATCCCCAAGCCAGGGGATGGTGCTTTGGCAGGTGCACGTGCTGAGCCACCTCTCCAGCCACCCTGCGCAGAGCTGGCGTGGGGAGAGCTGGGCTGGGCACCTGCCTTCCTTCCTCTGCAGCCCTCACCTTCTCCTCCTCCTCCTCCTCCTCCTCCTCCTCCTCCTCCTCCTCTGCAGCCCTCACCTCCTCCTCCTCCTCTGCAGCTCACCAGTGCGGGGTCCCAGGGAGCGCCTGCCGCGGCGTGCCAGCCGGCGGGACACAAGCTGGAGGATGGGGAAGACTTTGGGGAAGCATCTCTGCACCCCATCTGCCCTTCCCCAAGCAGCTGCAGCTCACAGTGGGCAGGGAGTGGACTCTGCCCTGCGCTGCTGCAGCTCCATCCCAGGGCTGCTGGGTGCAGGCTAGCAAGAGGAGAAGGGTTTGGATGCTGGTCCTGTGCCCCATGGCACAGCACGCTGGTGGGAGAGGCAGATGACAGCTTCTCCAGGGGGGCAGGAGCAGAGCAGGGGAAGGACAATTGAACGGGGCACCAGGGCACCTAGAGATGTGTGTGAAAGAGGAAGAGGAGGAGGAGGATGCAGTAACAGATTGGAGCTGATGGCTGCTCTCCTCTGCTGTGGGGCCACAGCTGCAGCCACAGCAGCTGCTTCCCCTTTGCCTGTCTCCTGACCTGCTCAGCAGAGGAGTCCTGGAGCAAAGTCTCTCTCCCACACTGACCCCTTGAGAAGCTTTTGCCGACTCATGATCTGGCTCCTGCGCTGCTGGGTGGATGTGACCCCAAGCTGTGAATCCACACAGTGTGAAGAGAAGAGCAGCTGGCTGCAGCAGATGATGGATACCCACCTTCGTGCATGGCAAGGAGCTGCCATCAGTAGACATAAAACCCAGAGCAGCCACTGAGAGTACCCAGCCCCACAGCAGCAGGGAGAAAATGCTACGTCCACAGAGGGAGCCAGCCCTTGGCTTCCCTCCCTCCAGCCTTCCCAGGAGCCTCACAGCCCCACGGAGCCCCAGCGAGCCTACCAGGGAATGCAGGAGGCTGCTGCAGAGTGACTGCTCACTGAATAGCTGTGGTGCACCCTCTTCACCCCCACAGGGCCAGGACACCCCTTTGGGTTTGACCTGGAAGCCCACAGCCCCAGCGCTGTGCTGGGATGGGGACTCGTAGGACACCCACCCTCCCAGCTGGCCTAAAGGTTTGTCCTTGACCTTGGAGTGCTGCTTTTGCCTCAGGACCCACCCAGCAGAGCTGCTCAGAGAAGGGAGATGGACACTGAGACAGCTTGGAACGCACCAGGAGGCCTAATGAGGTTCAACACTGCCAAGTGTCAGGTGCTGCACTTGGGATGGAAGAACCCCAGACACAGATACAGACTGGGAGAAGAGCTCCTGGAGAGCAGCCCTGCTGAGAAGGACTTGGGGATTGTGGTGGATGAGAAGCTTGACATGAGCCAGCAGTGGCTCTTGCAGCTCGTAGGGCCAATGGGATCCTGGGCTCCATCAGCAGAGGAGTGGCAGCAGGGACAGGGAGGGGATTGTCCCTCTCTGCTCTGCCCTCCCCAGCTGGAGTCCTGTGTCCAGAGCTGGGGCCCCCAATACAAGAAGGATGTGGAACTGTTGGAGAGGGTTCAGAGGAGCCACAAGGATGGTTTGAGGGCTGGAGCACCTGCCCTACAAAGAGGCTGAGGGAGCTGGGCTGGTTCAGCCTGGAGAAGAGAAGGCTGCGGGGGGACCTCATTGCAGCCTCCCAGTCCCTGAAGGGAGCAGAGGAACAGGAGGGGATTCGACTTTTTAAAAGAGCAGATAATGGCAGGACAAGGGGGATGGATTGAAGCTAAAGGAGGGAAGGTTTAAATTAGATATTAGGGGGAGGCTCTTTGCAGAGAGAGTGGTGAGGGGCTGGAACAGGCTGCCCAGAGAGGGGGTGGGTGCCCCATCCCTGGGGGTGTTCAAGGCCAGGTTGGATGGGGCTCTGGGCAGCCTTGTGTAGCTCCAGGCCTGGAGGTTGGTGTCCCTGCCTGTGGCAGGGGGGTTGGAGCTCTGTGACCCTTGGGGTCCCTTCCAACCCAGCCCAGGCTGGGATTCTATGATCTCCCAGTGGGCGGTGTGTGGAAGGGAGGGGGACAGGAGCAGAAGTCCCAGGGGTCCTGCAGTGCAAAACACTTGCCCATCCACAAGTTACCACTGTGATAAGCAGCCAGGGCTGGGGACACAGAGTGGTGACAAGCCCGCTCTCCGTGCTCCGCTCCCCCCTCCAGCCCTGTGGGGTTGTTATAATCCTTCCCATTAGCAGGAGATGAACAGGTAAAACCATCCCTCTGTGGAGCCAGAGCCCAGCAGCCAGAAAAGAAAGAAAGAAAGAAAGGATAAAAATCTCCCCAATTACTCCCCAGCTCCAGAAAGTCCCAGGCATCCCTCTGCTCCCCCAGCTGCTTTGAAATGTAAAGCTGCTCCGTTGAGTGCCCTTTAATTTGGAGCTGGGCTGCAGCCTGGCAGAGCCGTGCTGAGCTTCAGGAGCCATGCAGCCACGCTAAATGAGGACGTGCCAAATCCAGCTGTCAGTCAGTCTGGAAGAGGAGCACAGCCCAAGCCCCTCTAGTGACTGTTGTGTACCCCCAGCACCTCTGTTTTGCCATCCCAGTGCCACAGGAGGCTGGCTGTGTGTCCCTCCCTTCTCGGTGCTGGCTCAGTGCTCCTGGCTCTGTTGGGGTGGCTGCACTCTGCACCTCTCAGATGCTGCCCTGGTGCAAGCTGGAGCAGAACTCAGGCTCTCTGCTGCAGTGCAGCTGCCCTCACCACTCTGGAAGCCCCTGAAAGCCTTCCTCAGCTCCTCCTCTTACCCTGGAAGCCCCCCTGAAAGCCTTCCTCAGCTCCTCCTCTTACCCTGGAAGCCCCTGAAAGACTTCCTCAGCTCCTCCTCTGCCCTGGAAGCCCCCCTGAAAGACTTCCTCAGCTCCTCCTCTTACCCTGGAAGCCCCCCTGAAAGCCTTCCTCAGCTCTTCCTCTTACCCTGGAAGCCCCCCTGAAAGACTTCCTCAGCTCCTCCTCTTACCCTGGAAGCCCTCCTGAAAGACTTCCTCAGCTCCTCCTCTACCCTGGAAGCCCCTGAAAGCCTTCCTCAGCTCCTCCTCTTACCCTGGAAGCCCCTGAAAGCCTTCCTCAGCTCCTCCTCTTACCCTGGAAACCCCCCTGAAAGACTTCCTCAGCTCCTCCTCTTACCCTGGAAGCCCCTGAAAGCCTTCCTCAGCTCCTCCTCTACCCTGGAAGCCCCCCTGAAAGACTTCCTCAGCTCCTCCTCTTACCCTGGAAGCCCCTGAAAGCCTTCCTCAGCTCCTCCTCTACCCTGGAAGCCCCTGAAAGCCTTCCTCAGCTCCTCCTCTTACCCTGGAAGCCCCCCTGAAAGCCTTCCTCAGCTCCTCCTCTTACCCTGGAAGCCCCCCTGAAAGCCTTCCTCAGCTCCTCCTCTTACCCTGGAAGCCCCTGAAAGCCTTCCTCAGCTCCTCCTCTGCCCTGGAAGCCCCCCTGAAAGCCTTCCTCAGCTCCTCCTCTTACCCTGGAAGCCCCCCTGAAAGCCTTCCTCAGCTCCTCCTCTTACCCTGGAAGCCCCTGAAAGCCTTCCTCAGCTCCTCCTCTTACCCTGGAAGCCCCCCTGAAAGCCTTCCTCAGCTCCTCCTCTTACCCTGGAAGCCCCCCTGAAAGACTTCCTCAGCTCCTCCTCTTACCCTGGAAGCCCCTGAAAGCCTTCCTCAGCTCCTCCTCTGCCCTGGAAGCCCCTGAAAGACTTCCTCAGCTCCTCCTCTTACCCTGGAAGCCCCTGAAAGACTTCCTCAGCTCCTCCTCTGCCCTGGAAGCCCCTGAAAGACTTCCTCAGCTCCTCCTCTTACCCTGGAAGCCCCTGAAAGACTTCCTCAGCTCCTCCTCTTACCCTGGAAGCCCCTGAAAGCCTTCCTCAGCTCCTCCTCTACCCTGGAAGCCCCTGAAAGCCTTCCTCAGCTTGTCCTCTGCCCACAGGTTCATGTTTGGAACCCCAAAGAGATGAGCTTTGGAGAAGGCGAATATGGCAGCCACAGGAATCTGATCCTGTCCCAAAAGCTGGAGCAGAGCCCAGGTACAAGTCAGCACAGAAACCTCTTCCTAGTTTCTCTCTGCTACCCAGAAGGAGAGGTGACTCCCCATCACCACCTCCCCTCTTAGGCAGGTTTGGTGCTCTCTGCCATGCTGGAGGCACCTCTTTTTGTGCACGGCAGCCCCAGACTCCTGGCAGGACAGAGGCACCCTACCTATGGGAGAACCTATCTTGGAGATACAGCAAAACCACACCTGCTCAAGCCAGGCATGAGCCTGCACCTCCTCACACTCACCAAGGCAAGGAGCCCAGGCAAGGCAAACCTTGGGTGGGCTGGGGGCAAAGAGACAGGAGGCTGCCTGGGCACACCTGGAGGCACTGCTCCATCAGGGGCTGCTCCACTCTGGAGGTAACAGGTACCTTCAGTTCCTCAACACCAGACAGAGCAGAAGAGGCCCTGCAAGAGGTCAGCTCCAGCGTGACAGAGGACAAGAACTGACTCACCCCCAGCTTGTCCCCAGGGAGCTGCTGCCTCCTCTGCCCACTGCGGTCTGACAGCTGGGGAAAACCACCGTGTCTCACTCTGAAGAGGTGCCAGAGGCCTGCCCAGCCAGGGTGCTGGTGAAGAGGCTTGCCATGGCTTGCTGCTCACCCAGGACAGAGGGAGGGATGCAGCAGGAAGCCCAGATATCCCCACCAGGTCTCAGACCTTCATCAGCTGCCTGGGGGCAGTTCTAACCTGGAGACATCCCGGCTGACTTCAGGCACGGGGGCTGGAGTTACAAAGCACCAAGGTTCTGTTCTGCCCCTGCTTGGCTGAAGCAGAGAGGCTGGGATAAGCTGCCACATGCTGGGGAAAAAATGGGATGAAAAGAGTCCTGGAGCTGAGGGCTCCCAGGTTCCCTCCCAAAGCCTGTGAGCCAAGAATGAAGCACAACTTGCCCTTTGTTTTTCAAGCAGCTCACAGACCAGGCTCCAAGCTGTTCCGGAGCTCTGCAAGGGTAGAGGCAGCTGGAGAGTAGTGATGAACCTGGTTCTGGCCAACCTGGGGGAGTTAAGAGAGGGCCAAAATTGGGCAGCGTGACTTTCCACAGCCTGTCAGGACAACCAGGACCCAGCACCAGGAGTTTGCTCCTCAAAGCAGGATGGGATGTACTGGTTGCACACGGGTCTGCACTAAACCACCACACCTCTCCATACCCCACACTTGCCCTGCAAAGGCTGCGAGTCCCTGTGGGCGTGGGCAGAGCAACTCATAGACAGAGGACAAGCACAGGCTGAGCCTGTGAAAGCCTCCCCAGGATGTGAGCAGCTCCACAGAGCCCTGCACCTGCTATGGTCACGAGGACTGGCAGCTCAGGACACCTCCAGCCCGCTGCCTCTGCCCGAGGCCACCAGCACACAGTGGCATCAGCTCTAACAGTATCCCACAGGCAGTGGCTGCCACATGCAGGCAGAGATGACAGGATTATATATGAATATATATATATATATATATATATGCAGACACAGTCATGTTGAAAGAAGAGACCCTGGGGGGCTTCCAGTGTGACCCTCTGCTTCAGAGCCAACAGCTGGGCTCTGTCGCCTCGCGGGCGCTCCAGCCAGGGACGCAGCCCCACAGCCAGCACCTCACCCATGGCTCAGAAAGCTCTTGGCATGGGAAAGAGCAAGAGCTGGGTTTGCTCTTTCACCCCAGCCCCAGGACTCACCCAGCCCTGCCCTGCCTCGGTGCCTGTGCTCTCCCAGGCCCTTTCCTACCATTCTGCACCTAACTGGAATGGAAAACGCAGGAGTTGTTAGTCATGGCACAACGGGCTGCTTTTCTGGAGGTACAAAGGCTCTGGCTTTCACACATATTGCCTCCCCTGCTCCACAGGTTTCAAAGTGGGAACTTCACAGCCAGGGAAACTGGGCCAGCAGCGTGCGCTGGGAACGAGCAGTGTTTGTCAGGAGCCGCTTCCCATTTGATCGGGTTCATTTGGCTGGTTCTCGAGCCTGGCACAGCTGGCAGGGTCCGGCTCAGAGGGTGACAGGGAAGAACCAGCCCAGAAACAACTCATTAGGACCCTGCTAAAATAACTGCAGAAAGGCAGATCAAGCTCAGCCTCGGATTAAGGGACTAGCTGGCAAGGGGGGGGAGACCCCGAGGTTTGGGACAGTGTCACTGCTCGAGAGCTGAACCCATCTCCGCTGCCTGACAAAGAAAACCTTTGGAGCTGCCTGCATCCTCCAGGATTCTCTATAAATACATCCAGGAGAGCACACATACAGATTGAGTCGATAAAGAGATCTGACAGGAAAGCACTGTCGTATTTTACTCTTCCCTCCTTGCCCAAGGCAAAGCGTTTGGGTTCTCTTCTCGCCCCGGACAGCCGTCGGGAGCATCCCCAGCTTCCTCTGCCATCATTAATCCTTGCTGCAAGGTGAGGGGGAGGGGAGCCAAGCTCTGTGTCTGAGCACATCCATCTCTCTGACAATTTTGTGAGGCTGGGTAAGTTGCTAGGCTGCTGTGAGCCTCAGCTTTCCACAGCACTGGCTGGAAGAGGAAGGTGGCTCCTTGCTCTGTCCCAGGACAAAACTGCCCTCCAGCAGCACCGCTGGCCAAGAGGCAGTGCTGGGCTGGGCTTTTACCATCAGGGATGCCCACGCTGTTTGGCAGGGATGGGAAGACAGGCACTTGAAGTTTGCTCTCCTTCCAGGAACCGCCTTTGGAAGCGCTCCTGGAAGAGAAGCTGGGATGGTAATAGGATCAAAATGCTGGCTGCCACAGGAAAGCACCCACGGTGGCAGAGACCTAGGGCTGGGCTGCCAGCTGGAACAACGTCCCCAGGGATGCGTTGGAGTCCCCACTGCCAGAAGCTTTCAAGATGCAATAGGGTGCTGGATAACCTCATCCAGGCATCCTGGGCCAGACGATCTTTCCAGGTCCCTTCCAAACTGGGCCGTTCCCATTCTGTGATCAGTTCGAACTGGGGAGGCCACGCTGGCCAGGAACCGTGTCCCACACCAGCCGCTTCCCCGGGACCAGGACTCCTCTGCCTGCTGCCAGGGAAGATGCTTACACAGAGTCAACAAGAAGCTGGGGCAAAGCCGTGTGCCTTCCCACATGAGACAAGCTGCAGAGGCAGGAACGGAGCCTTGTAACCACCAGAGCTTGAAGCTGCCCAGAAAATCTCTTTCCTGCTCAAAGCAGCGATGCCACCGGGGCTGTGGTTTTACACCTGCCCCCATGGAACCCAGAAGCAGGGCTGAAACAGGAGCTGTGTGCTTGCAGGAGGGAAGGGGAGCAATAGGTATGGCCCTGGCAGATGCTGGCTGGGCAGCCAGCATGCACACTGCCCGGCTCACACTGGCAGAGCTGGCCACGAAGTGTGGCCAGCACCAAGTCACCACCTGCCCACAGGGTGCAGGGAAAAGCTGACAGCAGATGAGGAGTGCCCTGGGGCTGCCAAATTCCTCCAGCCAAGTGGGAAAGTGGGGGTGCCTGCTGAGAGTGGCAGGAGATGTGACGCAGAGCCCCAGGTCCCCATATGTTCCATTAGCAGCGCAGGAGGAGCGCGTGTCCCTGCAGACACAGGTGAGACGGACCCGCTCCGCTGCACCAGCCGACCCTGAGCTGGTCCAAAGGTCCCTACAGAGTTAATCAGCACTGCCCACCAGAAGGCCCCTCCAGCCAGCTCAGACCCTGCTTGCCCTCCCCCTGCCTGTGTCTGTGCCTTCAGCTGTGCTGAAGGTGAGGTCACTCACACTCACAGGACTGAAGCTTCTTCTGAGGGGTTTAAGCACTAAAAATATTTAATAAATAAGAGTCCCCACAACCTCGCTGCCTGATGCGATGTGACATGCAGCTGGGGGGTGCCAAACAGCAGCGAGCTGGAGAGGGATGGCTGAAAACCAGCTGTCAGTGCAGGTCAGAGGGAGATGAATGCGCCCAGGAAGGCGCCAAGTCCCCCCCAGAGACACCTCGGGGCCCCTCGCTGGTTCCTGCAGTTGCCTGTCGCCCTCCGGGCAGGAGCATCGTGGCTTCCACCCCTCACCTGCTCCTCCTGCCCAGCCCAAGCCCAACAGCTTCGCTGGCTCCTGGCAGAGAGCGCTGGCCAGCCAAGGGTGTCCTCCAACACCGCTGGCCAAGCTACCCTGGCACTCATCCTCAACACCCACAGCTCCCCAGCGCTGCCCATCATCACCCACCTCCCATCCCAACCACATGCCGCCCGCTGAAGGGGTTACCGGTCTGTGGCTACACCCACCAAAGGACACCCCTGGGGGACAGCCCCAACCTGGTGCTGCTGCAGCCCCCAGGTACACAACTGGCAGGACCAGGTGCTACCCAGGTCCAGCAGCAGTGCACATGCCAAACACAACACAACTGACAGCCTGGTTCAGGACCTGTGCAGGCACACACAAGGGCTCCAAAACACTTCCCCCAGAGACTGCATCCTTACTCCCAGCCCCTGCCAGCCCAGGGCCCAGCAGCTTGTCATGCTGTCAGCTCTGGTCTAGTCTGTGCCATCAATACGAGTTAGAAACGTCAAATCCTCCACAGCTCTCAAGGGCTTGTTTCCCCTGGTTTATTTGATGCATGTGGATCGCTTAACAGGGGGATCAGATCACCTCCTGTCTTCCTGGGAGCTCGACAGGCCTATATTCAAGTGCACGTGGGCTTCAGCTGAAGGTTGTCCCATCTAACCAGGTAGCTGAGGCACCACCTCTCTCCCCAACAACCCAAACCTCCCTCAAGGCATCCACACACTGATCCCATGGTCACTCTGGGGCACTGAAAAACAGGAGGATGGAGAGCTCCATCTCTCAGAAAGCCACAGGCATATTCTGCAGGGTGATTCACTGATGCAAGGTCATCTGGATGAAGAATCCTTCCAAGCCAACATGATGAGATGCTGGGGCAGCAAAGCCCCAGGTCGGTGGTGATATGTTCTGGATAAAGGTGTCCCTGCTCCTCGTCCTCCCTGAGGAGGTGGGTATGGAACTTTGAGTGGCCTTGGCTCTGTAAGGGCTCCACCTCATGTTGTGGTCCTCAGCCCATGGTCCCCAGAGCCTGCAGAAGACCCATGGAGTTCACGAGGACAAGCAGAGCTATGGTTGAAGAACAGCACCAGCAGAGAGGTGTGGGCATCTGTAGCACCTCCTAGCTCTCCAGAGAAAAACCTGCAGTGGGAGATGCTCAGCTGGAGCTGCTGCTCAGCTCTCAGGCACAAACGGACCATGGCCTGGACCACTCACACCTGACAAGCTGGTGTTTAAAGTGGTTTCATTTGTAGAGCCCAAAAGAGATACACTGAGCCAGCCAGGAGGAAGGCTGTAAGCCCAAGAAGACAACTGAGCCCTCTTTGCAGGTTTCAGCAGCTGCCAAACCGCTGCTCCAGCCCCAGCACCCCGACTCAGCCAAGCAAGACTGCTCCAGGGTTCCACCTTTCAAACAGAAGCGGTGCAGGATGGGCACCCAGCTCCCAGGCCTGGCAGGAAAGCCTGGTCTCTGGGCTGAGCAAAGCCAGCTGCCGGTCGGGGAGCTGCAGGGCAAAGGTGCAGTTGGACTCACAAGGGCTCTGGGCAGTGTGGCTTTAGCAGCTGTGAAGGACCACACACAGGTCCCCAGCCCCTGCTGCCACCACACTGACACCTGCAGAGCCACTGGGGGCACTGGGTAGGGGAGGAGAGTCTGAAAGGTGGACACCTCAGGTGGGGAAACCTCGGTGGCAGCACAGGGAAGGGATAAGCGTTCGGCCACTGCTCAGGCACAGGGGCTAGGACAAAGCCAGGCAAGGCAGGCAGAGGATGGGGTGGAGTGTTGGCTCTTCCATGGGAAGGCATGGCTTGCAGGGCCAGGTAACACACATTTAGAAGATGCTGGAGGTCCAGCTGACAAGCTGTCTGTGTGTCAAAAGGCGATCTCAGCCCGCTGGAGATGCTAGAAAGCCCCGTGGGAGACAGCAGCCTGTACTTGCCAACACTCAAACAGGTGAACAGCACTCAGGTAAGCACAGGCTGGTCAGGCAAAGGCAAAATAAACGTGTGGCTGTGACCAGTCTGGGTCACCAGGAAGCAAAGGAGACCAGCACAATCAATGGCAAGGAATGCCTGTTTACATCCATCAGATCCCACTGGCAAATGGGATTTATTTCTGTGGAGATTCCAGGCTGGACTGATAAACACATCAGCACCCGTGCTACCCACTCACACTGCTCGGGAGTGACACAGGACTTGGTACCACTTCCCATTGTTAATCAGGAGCTCACAGCTCCATCCAAGGGCATGGCATGTGTTTGAAGCCAGCTGGCTGGCTCAGCACAGACCCATGACCAGGGGGTCTGTGGCAGGGGACAAGGTCTCCCACAGACATCTGAGCACCGCAGCAGTGGGACCAGGAAGCGTCTGGTTGTGCTACTGACAAGCCAGAGAAGTTTCTAAGCTGAAAAAGGGTCTGCAAAAAGGCCCAGGAATCAGGACTGGAGAATAAGGAAAACATGCCAGAGGGAGACTTCCCAAGCTCTGTATATTCAGCTTATCAAAGAGAGAGACCAGAGGTCACCACACCCCGGACAGCCACAGCAGAGGTAGGGAGCAAAGCTCACTCCAAGCCAGCAGCCAAAGGAATAACGCTTCCCTGGCTGGCAGCAGGAGCAAGCCCTGTCTGTCTAACACCCTGCTCAGCTCCCCAGCGACCTGGGATGGGGCAGGAGCCCTCCCAGCTCTCTAAAGGTGCAGGGACACCTCTGCCTGGCAGCACAGGAGGAGGTGGCAGGAGCTCTTAGGGAAGAAATGCTTTTGAAGGACACTGACCCCCAGGTGTGCTCGCAGCACCGAGCCAGCAGGCTCTGCTGGGCTTCTCCAGCAAGTGGCTGCTGCTGCCAGCCAGCCTGCCCAGGGAAAGGATGTCCTCTTGCCTCCCAGGGAAAGGATGTCCTCTTACCTCCCAGGGATGGCTGCAGCCACTTCCCCACAGCTCCTGAAAGCTGCAGCTGCACCCAGGGAGCTGTGGAAGTGCCAGTTCCTGGGTTCCTGGGCCCCAGGACAGTTAAGGGGGTGCAGAGGCATGCTGCAAGGACAGGCTGACCACAGAACCTCCTGCTTTGGGCCAGCCCATCTCCTGTCACCCCCCACACAAGGAGACTCCCCCATCCTATTTATTTTTTAAATTACTGTTGTGAATTTTATTTTTAATCCTCCCTGTCCCTGCAAAGTGGCAGGAGACTGGGACCACTGTGCCTGCACAGCTCAGGAAACCTGAGCCACAGGCATCCCCAGTAACTTCTGCGCAGCACCAGTAAGCCCAGACGGAGCCACACTCCCCCTCCACGTCTACCAGACTCCAGCCTCAGGAGCTGATATCCTCAGGGGATGCCATGGGATGGGCACTGGAGGGTCACCCCATGGTGAGGCTTCCTCCAGCTCTGCCCACACCTCCCCAGCTCCTCTCACAGTCCTGCTCCCCCAGCTGCTTCCCAAACCCTCAGTTCCTTCACCCCACACTCCCCTCTAGTTCCTTTCTCCTCCCATTCCCCTTCCCTGTTTTTCAGCATCTCCAAAGCTTTCTCCACCCTTCCTCCCCACCTTCCATCCTTCTCCCTGCCTCCTCCACCTCGCATGCCATCCCCTGCCCTCCCACACCTCCTTCCTATGACTAGGCAGCCATGCCATCCTCCCTCCACTCCAGCTAATTCCTTCTTTCCACCGGTGCCAGTGTTTCATCTCCACCTCTGAGGCCCTTTTCATGCCTCCTGGCTTTTGCCATCCCACCCCCTCCTGTCCCGCTGCCGCTGGGATGGGAGGGCAGTGGGGGGACCCACACATTCAGCAGCCTGACCCCCAGCTCTCATTAACAGTGCCCTGCTCAAAGCAGGCACAGCATGAAATAAATAAAGAAAGCAAATCTCTGTCTCGCTGCTGTCTCGGGCTGCTTAAGGGAGCTGGGCGCTGGGGGTGGGATGAAGGATGCTATTTGGAGAGGCTGTCTCCATGGCAACCCCCATTCCCACCACCGAGCGGGCACAGGTCACCTGTTTCCATGAAAGTTTCCCCCCCCCTCCCTCCCCATCCCTCCACCCTGGGAAGCCCAGCACAGCCCCGGGGTGCAGGTGGTGGGGATGCTGGAGAAGTGTCAGGGATGCTGCTGGCACAGCTGCAAACGGCCTCTGAAGCTCCCCCAGCCACGTCAGAGGCAGGCAGGACATCCCCACAGTGCAGCGTATGGGGACCAGGCCCAGCAGCACCCACTCCCTTCTGACCCACCCCACCAAGGCAGCCCCATCACCCCTCCCTCTCACCCCCAGGCTCGGTCTTAGGCAGGCAGGAGGGCTGTGCTCTGCGGCAGGACTTGGGGCTGGGCGCAGCCACGCACCCTCACGCCCGTGCTGCTGGGCTTGGGGTAGAGATCAAAATTTGCCCCACTCCCCCAGCATGTGGCCCTGGGTGCTGCCTTTCCATGGGATTCCAGGTATTTATTTTCCCTGGAGACCAGCCGCTCCCGTTGGGCACTGCCAGGAGCTCCCAGAACAACCCGGGGTTCCCGTTTTAGCTCCAACAGCTCCATCTCTCCATGCGACAGATGCGCTTGCCGGGACCTTTCCCCAAGTACAGCAGCGTCAGCCCCACGTCGCCGAGCACTCCCGCAGCCAACTCCGTGTTCCCACCCGTGCCAGCCCCCTCCCCACGCCGCCACAGGGCTGGCAGCAGCGCCCAACACCCCCCCACCCCCCCTCCCCGCACCAAAACAGCCGGCAGAGCTCCAGGGAGGGATGCAGAAAGGATGGAGCAAGGAGAGAACGGCAGCCTGGCTCTGCTCTCCGGCACCCACAGGGCGCAACCAGCCCTGGTCTCACCCACCGCTGGCGGCAACGCGTCTCCCACCCCGCCAGGCTGGGGCGGACGGGGTGTCAGCAGGCAGGAGGGTGGGCAGTGCTCCCCAGGAGAGCTCCTGGGCTGGCACTTGGCAGCCGTGGTGCGGCGCAGCGAAGGCTGGAGGGACCCGCACGGCTCCCCACGGGGCTGGGAGTTTCGCCAGGAAAAGCAGGTTTATAAATAGCGGCTTCAAGAGGCACGAACGCCAGCGGCACAGCCCACAGTTGGGGTGAGGTAGGGGCTGGGTGCCCGCCCCTCCCCAGCACCCTCCTCCTGCACCGGGAAGGATGGTCTCTTCCCTTCATCGCCCAGCTGCCCAGGACCATCCCCGCTCTCTAGGAAGCCTGGAGCTGGAGGTTTCTGCATCCCATGTGCTGCCTGGGAACAGCCCTGCTGCAGCTGGCCTGGCAGCCAGAGCAAGGCAGCAGAGCCGGCCTCAGAAAGACCAGATGGAGGGATGACCACCTGCTCCATTCAGGGGCAAGGGGAGACAGAGCCCAACAGCACCTGGCTGCCCAGTCGGGCCAAGGGCCATAAATTTCAATGTACCACTTGAAACCACATCTTCATAAGCCCCCAGAAGTTTCTAACTCCTCCTCCTGCCCCTGCAGAAACAGCTGTCCCAGTGGTGAGGCTGCCACTTCAAACAGAAGTTCCATGGCACGATGCATTACACCGAAGGGGCACATTCCTGCCACATCCTAACAACAAGCAAGCCCCTGGAGGGGAAAACCAACTTTCATCTCCATGGTAAGGAGAAGAGCAGCGAGTCATCAGAGGAGAACCCACTTCTGGTAAACACAAACCAGCAGAACAGACACCCCTGCGCCTGCAGAGTGAAGGGAAGGACATGCCCACCGGGGAGCTACCTGCCAGGCTGCACAAGGAGGAGATCTTGATAGTGCTGCCCAAGGGAAGACATCAAGAGGTGACACGTCAGAGCAGCCCCATCAGCAAGAGAAGCCTCTGACAGGCCATGGAACACGTGACGCTCCTCCTGCCACACTTGCTTACCTTGATGTAGGTGTCAAGGGCTGGGTGGACACGGTTGACTGCTAGATGGATGGACAACGGTGTAGTGAATGGGAAGGTCGCCATCACCACGTGGCTGGGAGCAGGGAAGGAGAAGATCTTGAAGCCGTACTTCTGGAACCGCTTGATCTGCTCTTCCGAGGGCTTCGCATCTCCCTCGCTCAGGATCCGGCCGATGGCAAAGCGGCACTTCTCTGGAGGCACCTGATTGACAGGACAGACAGACAGCATCAGAAGAGATCAGCCAACACCTCGACCAGCTGAGCAGGGAGACAAGAGGCCACCAGGAACCAGGGCAAACACTATGGCCTGGCATGACTGGACACACCAAAGCCGGTGCCCACGCGATGCTCCACCAGCGACAGCTCTCAGCCCAGTGGGGAAGGTACCGCTCCCCTCCGTGGAGGGCAGAGAGCTGAACCCCACTGGGCAGCTCACCCAAACCTGTGCTGGGTCACAGCCACTGCAGAAAGCGTCTCTCCTGACCCCTGAGCAGAGACCCAACCACTGAGACATGCCCAGGACACCCCTGCAACTCCAGAGAGGAGCCCCCAACGTGCCCAGCTTGCCTCCAGGGAGGTTGTCCTGCTGGCCACCTTGTCCCCAGCAACTGCCTGGGCGTACGACCCACAAGCACTAAGCCACAGAGAAATCCAGAGGCTCCTGGGTGCCTCCTAAGTGGGACACTCAGCCTGGAGCACTTTTAGGGCTGGGGAACCCAAGGCACACAAGACCTACGTGCAGCCACCCAGGTGTTTGCAGTAACACAGACCCACCCACCCCCACCCTGGACCCCAATAATACACAAAAGATAACACGTGCTCTCTTTCCAGACTTGGGGGTGCCTCCTGTTATGATGGGGGCTCCAGGGCTCCCAGCCTGGTGGGGGCGGTGCTCAAGGCTCTGCTCCCAGCACAGTGTTGGCCCACAGGACTCCCAGCTGGCCTGGGCCATGGCTTCACTTCTGTTTTTTAACAGAATCCACATGTAGCCATGGCACTAGGCAGGAACACGGCAGGGGTGGGAGCCCCCAGCAACTCCCAGTACCACAGTGTGCTTTCCTGCTGCCGAGACCAGAGCCCAGCTCCTTCCTTCAACGCCAACCTTTGTTCCCAGCAGAGCTGTTGTCTTTTCCACCCCCAAAGAGATGCTGGAAGGAGGAGCTGGCAGGCAGAGACAAGGCTCCTTCCCTCTGGGCACAGAGGCCTGAGAGAAAGGAGCGTGGGAGGAATGGGGGGTAGAGGGGGCACCAAGGGAGTGCTCGTCCTCCCCCAGCACTTGTTCTCCAACCTGCTGGATGATGACATGATATGGCTGCTGGCAACTCTGAGTGGCCACCAGATGTGCAACTCTGGCCACTTTCTCCAACCTCTCCTGGTGAGGGCTGGAGAAGCCAAGTCTCCAAATTCCTGCCACAGGAGGCGGTACAACTCACCAGGAAGCCGAAGAGTGAGCAGCAAGACAGACGGACACCCCAGAGGCGCGCTGACATCACAGCACTCCGGGAGGATGATGGCAGAGAAGGGGTGCACAAGGCGCAACAGCTTGCCATCCCCACACGCCTCCGGACGCAATCTCTGCTCCCCACTCCCCAGCCTCAGCCCTGCTTTGCCTGGGCGGCGTCTCCTCCTGCGGCACAACCACGGTGCACCGCGCTCCGGCTCCAGCCTTCCCTTTGCCCTCTGCATCGGCACGGCGGGACCATCCCGGAGGAGGAGGAGGATACGAGTGGGAAGGGACCAGCTGCAGCCATCGGGCTGGGGACCGGTGGAGCTGGCGGCTCGCTCTTGCCCTCCTGTGCTGCGAGAGGGAGCTGCAGACAGGGCTGTGCCGAGCGGCGCTGGTGGAGCATCACTCGTGGAGCATCACTGGTCGGGGCTGGGGAGAAGCAGGGCAGTAGAAGATATTCTATGGAGAACGGCGCAGAGGAAGGGAGGAGAGAAGGGGAATCTAGATTAAATTCCCTTAAAGACCCAGTCTCTGCTTAGCTCTGGAGCACTGGCAGGCCGGCCCTGGCCCCAGCGCGGCTGCCAGACAGGGCAGCACCACCCGGGTCGGGTCCGTTCGCTTCCTCCCTTCTCCCTCTGTTTTTCACAGTGTGCAGCCCCCACGGGCACCTTCTCGAGGGCAGTAGCAAGGCTGATCTGCCTCCTCCCTGGCCTGGAAGTCCCACCTCAAAGGAAGGAAAGACACATTCCAGCCTTTCCCAAAGAAGTTTGTCCCTTCCAGGTGGGCAGGTGCTGGCCAAAGCCTCTGCTCCCCCAAGCCCCCCACAGAGAGGTTTTGGAAATGATTAATTAACAAATTTGGAAGCTTCACTGAAGGAGCAAAACCCATTCCTGTGCTCAGAGAGCCCTTCAGCTTCCTCCATCCAGGGCCTGGGCACACGCTGGTCACTGGGCACGCCAAGGTGTGGGCTGCCAGCTAAAGGCCCTATAGCACGTGCCAACAGTGAGCAAAAGCACTGGGCTGAGGCTGAGTGCAACCCCCCTGCCACATCCAGCCCTTCCTGAGGAGTTATTTTTGCTCCTGCCAGAAGTGAGAGAAGGAGGGAGAGGTCCTCTGGGCTGCTAAATATTAAATAAAAAGGGAAAGGGGGGGGAAAAGTGCAAATTAATATTAATAGTGTCCATTAAAACACATAAAACACCACTGGCAGAGGATCTGCAGCACTCAGCGAGCATCCTCGTGTGAAGGCTGAAGAGTCAGGACCAGCACAGAGCCCCAAGGATGCTGGTGATGGTGGCTGCCCCAAGGCCCAGTGTGACCCCAGGGCCACCCACATGCTCCAGGCCACGGGGGTCCCTCCAGCCCTGCACCTGGCTGAGGAAAAGGGAAGCACCCACTGCTTGCCCCCTCTGGCATCCCTGTCCTCTCTCCCAGCAAAAGGCAGGAGTCTGCCAGCACAGCAAACAACAGCGCTGGCCCATGCCACCCACCAGCCTCATCCTGTCACAGCACTGAGGGCACAAACCCCTCAAGGGCAGGGGGCCAGACTCCAGGGCCTGTCCAGCCACGGCCCCACCAGCACCCAGCCAGGGACACGGCGGGACACAGCAGGCAGCGAGCACGTTGTGCTGCCTGATGACAAAGGGTCTATTTTCGGTGACATGTCAACATCCATGGAGGGTGTCCAGCTCCAACCAGACCAGCCTCTGCCAGAGGGTGCTTCACTGAGGTCAGGAGAGGACTGAGAACAAGAAGGAAGAGACAGAGGTCATCTCTTCCTCCCAGGGAAAAGGCAGCCTGGGTGATCGATTCCACCCCGTTGGACCTCAAGGATCAAGGAGCCAGCAGCACACACCACCTCCCTCCTGTGCCATCAGGGCTGCAGTGGGTTAGGAGCATCCAGGGGCACCCCATGGGACACTGGGGTGCTCAGTGCCCAAGCCAGCATGCCAAGTATGAGCACTGCAGCCCCTGGCCAAGCAACCCACCCAAAACTGGTCCCTTCTTCGCCTCCCCAGGCACAAAGCAGCTGCTGCCCATCCCACCCCAAGGACATTCTCACTCCCAGCACCCTGCCTGTTGGTGAGATGCAGATCTCTATGGGAACCAATTCAGGAGCCACAGGTCAGCCTGGGGAAGGTCCCACCAGGCACCCCAGCCACTCCAGCAGAGCCAGGTCTCCTGCTTGTGCTCACAGGCGTTAGGTGAGGGGAGGCTCCTGCCACAGCGCGGAGCCCCACGGCTACAGCTGAGTAAGCTGGGACTCTTCAGCCTTGAGAAGAGAAGACTAAGGGGGGACCTAATTAAAGTTTATAATTATCTGAAGCAGGGGATGCAGGGGGAATCAGCCAGCCCCTTTTCACTGGTCTGTGGGGACAGGACAAGGGGCAATGGCTGCAAGTTGGAGCACAGGAAGTTCCACAGCAAGATGGGGAAGAACTTTTCCCCAGTGAGGGTGAGGGAGCCCTGGGACAGGCTGCCCAGGGGGTGTGGAGTCTCCATCTCTGGAGAGATTCCAGCCCCATCTGGATGCCTATCTGAGTGACATGTCCTAGGGAGCTGCTTTGGCAGGGGGGTTGGACCCGATGATCTCTTGAGGTCCCTTCCAACCTCTACAATTCTATGATTCTATGATTCTACGATACATGGGGCAGGGCCCCTCCTGCCTCTGGAGGTGGCTGGGGCTGATGGCACCTGCCCATCGTCAGGAGCACAACTGGCCCTCCCAGAGAAGGGCAAGGTCTGCAGGGCTGCCTGCCAAGCTCTGGAAGGCAAGTTAGGCTCCTGGCACAAGAGCCAGTCGTGTGGCCTCCAGAGCTTGGCAGGCCTGGTCAGAGAGATGCATTACAGGCTTCATTGGCCCTCAGGAGCTTCCAGCACCCTCCAGGCTCACCCCACACACATGCAGCGACCAAAGCCTTTGCTATGCTCATCCTGAGCACCACCTGCCCAGCAGGCTCCAAAAGGAAGGCGATTCCCCTGCCCAGCATGATCACCACAATCTCCCAGCTTGACCCACAGACCTAGGGCCACAGACCCATTGGGACATCCAGAGACCCACATGAACTCACCCCCATCCTTCACAGGGGCCCCGCTGCTGCACCCCGCAGAACCCTGCTGCTCACTCACACACAGCCCCAAGGTGTGCACACCCCATTCCAGGTCAGTGCCCCGTCCACAGGCAAGTGAATACAGGCCCCTCAGTGGGGGCTGAATCCAGAGGAACCTCCTCAGTCACAGACCCCAAGCCAGGCCTCCTCAGTCACAGACCCCAAGCCAGGCCTCCTCAGACACCAGATGGCAGGCAGCCACACTGGCAGAGGTCTTCCCCTCCTGAGAGGTGTGACCACAAAAGGACTCCAGCAGCCCCACTGCCTGCTCCAGCCACAGGGTGAGGGCAGAGACTGGTGCTGCCAGGGAAAGCACTGCCTGTGCCAGCCCCAGTCACCACAAATACCCTTATCAGTACCCATGGGCCACAGCAGCACCAGCCTGCACCTTGGCTTGGCAAACAGAGCAGCAGGGCACAGCACCCAAGGAGAAAAGGTCTGCAGGGCAACCCCAGGCACAGCCACATCATGCCCCTGGAGCAGGGCAGCACCGAGCACGGGCTGAGCCCTGCTGACCCCACTGACTGCCCCACTCCGTGCCCAGAGACACTGGGGGAAGAAGCAGCAGCAGCAGCACCAGGGTTCTCAACTCCTGAAGAGTTGAGACTTTAGGGTGAGGACAAGGACACAAATTAGTGGTGGGGGAATTGGCCACTCTGACCATGTGGGCTCTAGGTGCTCCCTACAGCTCCCATCCCTCACCCCCTCCAAATACGACACTTCCTGGGGACAAAAGCGCCTGAGCATGTCTAGCTGAGCTCTGCCCAGCTCATGCTGGAGGGGAAGTCACCCTCCACCCTTGGCCACGAAGAGGCACTGCAGAGTGTCTCTTCTCTGCCTTTCCATGATGCAGAAGCAAAACTGGAAGGTAGAGATAAGTCAGTGTGTCACACGGTGGCTGAGAGCACCGCTGAGCACAGCCAGCCCAGTGATTTCTTGCCTCTGCTATCCTCCTGCCACAGAGCTCCAAGAAGCTGCTCAGCACTATGTTTTCATGGACAACTTCCCCCTAAGCAGGTCCAACCTGTGGAACTACCATCTTGGAAGCAATGGAAGAGGGGCAGGTACTGTATGGCCCACAAAGGTTCCTAAAGCAGGGCTGGCCACCCCGGAGCAGAAGCACCAGAGCAGAGCTGTCAGCCCAAGTGTGGTGCCTGGTGCCAGCCCCCAGCACACACACAGGGCTGCTGGCCACCCTGCCATCCCTCCCCCCAGCATTCCTCCACGGTCACACTCGCTACTGCAGAATTACTGGGGAGCCAGGCTGTCTGCCACGGACAAATGCCATTATCTGGATACCCCAGTGCCACCCAGCATCAGCAGCCAGCAAGTTCTGACATGCTTTTCTTTGCTCCTTGTCCTGGACCAGAGCACTTGCTGTGGGGCTGGCAGCCACAAGGCAGAGCCCTGGCTGCTCCTCTCAGCACAAAGAGCATCATGGAGTAACTGTTTCATCAGACAGGAGCCCTCAGCACACACCACCTGAGGCTCCAGCAGCAGCTCCCAGGGGATGCAAGGCCTGCAGGGAAGCTCAGAAATACACAAGAGCACTAGAAACAAGAGGAGGAGAATGGACGAGGACACAGCAAGCTGAAAAGCCCAACTGCTTTCAACCACAGAACTGCAGGTGTAGGAGTCCTGACTGTGCTTTCTGCAGCCAGGGTACCTGCCAAGGAACCCCTCACCCCTGGGCTCACAGTTCTGCTCCACAACCAGACCCGTTATCCTGCTGGTAACTTGGGATAAGTCTCACCCAATGCCTTCTAGCTACGAGTTACTCAAGAAGCCACCAGCTTTCAGCTGCCTTTCCCCACAGAGCATCCCCTGCAGATCTGGAAGACCTTGTGAAACCCAACGCTCACCTCTGCCAGCACCTGAAATCCAGGCAGGGAACGACCCTGAGCCAGGAACCCTGGCTTGGTGCTTGCTCAGGGGCACCCCTTACCGTGTGAGGGTTGTCGTAGTAGACGCCGATGGAGCAGAGCTTGGAGGAGATGCTGCAGCCGTCCGTGAAGAGCTGCCCGGACTCGCCGTAGGGGCCCACCCTGAACTTGTAGGCCAGGGTGATGTTGCCGACGGGCGGGGAGCCGGCGCTCACAACCACCTCGGTGAAGAGCCCCGAGTAGACCGCGAACCCGAAGACGGTCAACAGCAGCAGGGCCACCAGCGCCGCGATCAGCCCCAGGAGCACCCAGTCAGACAGGATGGAGGCGGGGTGCTCCATTGCTTCCTGAAGGCGCTGCTGGCGAGAGGAGGGAAGGGAAAAGGAGGGGAGTTAAGCTAGCACTCGGTCAAGCAATCGCTCCCCCAACTATTTCTCTGCAGCAAAGCACACCCCCTTGCAACTCCTCTTTATGTGGGAAGCTTTAGAGAGGGCAGAGCTCCCCCCGAAACCTCCTGTATATTAGTCCCATGTTGCATCAGCCTGTTCTAATTGGTCACCAGGTAGAGATTACACTGCTCCAGCACCCCTTGGGAGCGAGGTGGTTATGGAAGGGGGGGGTGGGTGGAGAGCCATTGTCCCCAGTTCCCAGCTCCCCAGAACCAGCCACACCGCTCACATCCACCCTTGCATTCAGGAGAGAACAAAACCCACCCCAGGAGTCCGCAGCAACAAACCCATCAATGAATACACAGCACCGTGCTAAGGATCAGGGCACCATCATCAAATCATTTATCATTTATAGATACCAGGCCTTATGTTGTGACCCTTTGAACACAGGCATCAGAGGCCTCATCAATGGGGGCAAAACCACCTTGACCAACAGGATCATCAAGGTGCTCCCCAACTGCTACATTGTCCGTCAGGATGACTTCTTCCAGTCATGAGATTAAACAGGAGTCAGGGAAGACAGCTTTGAAGAGTGGGATGCATTGGGACTCCTTGGATACGGAGGCAATGGTGAGCACTGTGTGTGTGGAGTGAGAACCCAGTGAAGGTCTTCTTGTTCCCAGGGGGTGGCCGTTACACCAAGCTCTAGAGCCAGCCTCCAAAGATATCTATATTTTGGGCACTGAA
The DNA here is from genome assembly GCF_964237585.1 of Gallinula chloropus. Taxonomy (NCBI): domain Eukaryota; kingdom Metazoa; phylum Chordata; class Aves; order Gruiformes; family Rallidae; genus Gallinula; species Gallinula chloropus. The sequence continues at coordinate 22,916,382 of NC_140097.1, forward strand.
GGCTTCCTGCTTCAGAATTACCAACCACTAGCAGACCTATTTGAGATACACTCCCACCTGGCAGTGCCATGTGATGGACACAAAAGGAGAAGGACCCGTAACCACGCCGTTCCCAACCCAACAGGCCTTTTTGATGGACGTGTCTGGCCCACATACTCAAAGCCCAGGGAAGAAATTGAGGACAGCGGTGTTGATGTTGTTTATTTAGATGGACAGCCCCTTTGCCAAAGAGTCTAGAAGCCTTTAACAGCCCAGACAAGGAGCATGCTGGTGCAGTGCTGGGCATACAGAGGGGCTCAGGGTAAGACCTGGCTAGAAAAGGCATCCCCACCATGCTCAGGGCAATGAGCTACCACTGTTCCTTTTAGATGTTGGGGTTTTTTTAACCTAAAAGAGTTTTTATAAGCCCAAGCAAGGCTTCCTGTTTTGTTTGCTGCCTTTTCTGTCTCACGCCGGCTGCGGGACAGCAGCCTGGCGAACGCCTTCCCCTTGTTTTCCCCCTCCCAGCACAGCTCTGGGGAGCACAAGAGGGTTGTTTGTGCTTCATTGTCCCTGGAAACACAGCGTGGGGCACCCAAGGACTGGCTGCCACGCTCCCCGGGGGGACTGCGATGGGGGCCGGGTTTGAAAGCAAAGGCTGCAGTAAACACCTTCCCCTCCGTGTCACGAACTCGCTTCACACCCCCACCACCCCAAAAAAAAGGGCTGTTCAGAGAGGCTGCTGCTCACACAGCTTCATGGTGAGAGAAAAGCCACATCCTGGCAGGAACCCGGGGTGCCTTCGCCCTGCCTGACCCCGGCCTGCAGAGCCGCTCCACTGGGCTGGGGTCCCGCTGGGCTGGGGTCCCACCGGGCTGGGGTCTGGGGTCCCGCCGGGCTGGGTCCCGCCGGGCTGGGGTCCCGCCGGGCTGGGGTCCCACCGGGCTGGGGTCTGGGGTCCTGCCGGGCTGGGTCCCGCCGGGCTGGGGTCCCGCTGGGCTGGGGTCCGGCCGGGCTGGGGTCCGGCCGGGCTGGGGTCCTGCCGGGCTGGGGTCCCACCGGGCCACGGCCCTGCTCGCCGGGAACAGCCCGGCCAAGGGCTCCCGGGGCACGGAGCCGGCTGCGCTGCGGCAGGAAAACACGGGCACCGCTGCTCCCGAGGCCAGGGGCTCGGCACCCGCAGGACGGGCGCCCCGAGGAGCCGGGATTTCTCCCCGCAGACCCCGCGGTCGGACAGGCGGGCACCGGGCAACACGAGAGCCGGCAAAGCGGCAGCCAGGGAGACCCGCCGGCCCCGGGGCCGGCCCCGCTCGGAGACCCAGGGCTGGGGCGGGGCTGCGCGCCCACCCCGGTGCCGGCCGCGCCTCACCTCCCGCCTCCGGCCGCCGCAGCTTTCCTGCGGACGAGCCCCGGGGCCGGCGATGCTCGGGGAGCCGCCGGCGCAACGCCCGGCCCGGGGAGAGAGGCAGGGAGGGGGGGGGGGCGGTTCCTCCTCGCTCCGGGGGCTCCTTCCCTGCCGGCGGCCGGGAGCTGAGCTCGCCCGGCCGGTAGGCCGCGCCCCGCCGGTGCCGGGGCCTGGGCGGAGGGGAGGGTTCGACCCGAACGGCCCCAACAACTGGCCGCGGCGGGCGGCGCGGGCCGGCCCGGGCGGCGCTCCCCGGCTCCCAGCAGGCCGCGGCCCGGGGCTACCGGAGCGGCGCCGGCCCGGACTGCCCCGCCCAGCTTGAGCATCCCCCGCGCCCCCCGCCGCGGGGACCCCCGCCCCGGTGAGGGCCGGAGCGATCCCGGCCCCCGCCTGTCCTCACCCGGGGCTCGCCGGTGACGGCCGGACCGGAGCGATCCCGGCGCTTCGCTCGCCCCGCCCCGCTCCGCTCGCGCGGGGCCGCCGGGCCCGCCCCGGCTCCGGCTGGCGGCGGCTGCGCGCGGGGAGCGGGGCGGGGGGGGCGGGGGGGGGACGCGGGGCGGGGCCCCGGGGGGGGCGGGCACCGGGGCGGCCCCCGCGGTACAACGTCACCGCACAACGTCACGGCATCACCAGGCTGGAAAAGACCTTTAAGATCACCCAGTCCAACCATTCCCATCCTGTCCTGACCCACATCCCTCAGCACCTCATCTCCCCATCTGTTAAACACACCCAGGGAAGGTGGCTCAGCCCCTCCCTGGGCAGCCTGTGCCACAGCCCCACAACTCTGCCAGGGAAGAACTTTGCCCTCCCATCTGCTCTGACCCTGCCCTGGGGCAGCTTGAGCCCATTGCCCCTTGTCCCATCTCCTGTCCCCTGGCTGAAGAGACCATCGCCCACCTCTCTGCACCCTCCTGGCAGGGCAGGGGAGGTGGGGAGAAGGTCTCCCCTCAGCCTCCTCTTCTCCAGGCTCAACACCCCCAGCTCCCTCAGCCGCTCCTCAGAGGATTTGCCCTCCAGCCCCTTCCCCAGCCTGGTTGCCCTTCTCTGGACTTGCTCCAGGACCTCAATGTCCTTCTGATGGTGAGGAGCCCAGAACTGGACCCAGCACTCAAGCTGCAGCCTCACCAGTGCCCAGTCCAGGGGCACAATCCCCTCCCCAGATCCGCTGGCCACACTGTGTCTGACACAAGCCAGGATGCCCTTGGCCTTCCTGGCCACCCGGCCACACTGCTGGCTCATGGTCAGTCACAGTCACCCCACACTCTGCCAGCAGCTCTCCAGCCGCTCTGCCCCAGCCTGTAGCGCTGCTCAGGGTTGTTCTGTCCCAAGCACAGGGCTCTACACTTGGCCTTGTTAAACCTGATCCCATGGATCCAGCCTGGCCAGATCCCTCTGAAGAGCCTCCCTACCCCCAGGCAGATTGACACGTCCTCCCAGCTTCCTGTCATCCCCAAACTTGCTGAGGGAACATTCAATCCTTTCACCCAGGTCACTGATAAAGCCCCAGCACCGAGCCCTGGGGACACCACTGGTGCCTGGCCTCACGCTGGGTTTGGCTCCATTCACCACAGCTCTCTGGGTCCAGCCACCAGCCAGTGTTCTACCCAGCGAGGCTGCGCCTGGCCAGGCCGGTGGCAGCCAGTTTCTCCAGCAGAACACCGTGAGAAATCCCTGGAGGTGTCCAAGGCTGGGTTGGATGGGGCCTTGAGCAGCCTGGTCTCTGTAGAGGTGTCTTGATGACCTTTGAGGTCCCTTCCAGTCCAAACCATGTGATGATTCTGTGGATCACAAAGGCGTTTCATCCTCCTGGTTCCCTTGTACTGGGCAGGAGCAGCTCCAGCTCAGCACACGTCCCAGCTGAATGGCCCCAGAGCTTCAGGGTCCATAATGGCCAGAGGCTCCAGTTAACGGGCTCCTTCCTTCAGGCTCTGGACAGATGGGTGCCACGATGCACCAGAGGCATCAGCCACCTTTCATGCCCTGACTACAAGGCCTGGCCAGGGCGGTGGGCAGCGCTGCTCATCAGTGCCAGGGCCCTTCACACCAAATGCAGGGAGAGTTTGGAGCAGCTGCTTGCAAGTTCCTGCTGTCCCGTGGCTGGGACTGCTGCAGCCCTGCTTCTGCCCCTGCTCCAGCTTTCCCAGTCGGTGCCCAGTTGGAAGGGAGACCAGCCAGACAGCTCAGCAGGCATGGACAGCACCAGGAGAGTTAAAAAAGTGTTAGATGTTTGTTTCATTCAGGGGTTCGGGGGCTTTGGCCAGATGTTCTTGGTTTTCTTTGTCCTTCTCTCAGCCCAGGAGACCCACCACTTTTCCATCAGCTGAGCTTTATCACCTGGGGGGAACCACACTGACTACCCACTGCAGACCCACAGAGCTTCAGCCAGCTCAGGAGCTGGTCAGGAGGTCTGTGTTGCACAGCCCTCACCACCCCAAGCTCCAACACCCTGAAGATGACACTAAGACTGGCAGGAGTAGCAGAGGGTAGGCAGGCTCTACCGAGGGACTGGGACAGGCTGGATCGATGGGCCAAGGCCAGTTGCATGAGGCTCAACAAGGCCAAGTGCCACGTCCTTCACTTGGGTCACAACAACCCCATGCAAAGCTACAGGCATGGAGAGGAGACAGACTGATCCACAGCTGGTTGAACAGGAGCCAGCAGTGTGCCCAGGTGGCCAAGAAGGCCAACAGCATCCTGGCTTGCACCAGGAAGCGTGCCCAGCAGTAGGACAGTGATCCTAACACATGTGAGTGGTGCTTTGGAAACCTCTCTGGCAGCTGTGGAAAGAATTGCAGGACAATGACAGGATCTGTGAGGAGATGAAAACGTTTCCCACTGCACTCAAATCAAGTTTTGAGCCCAGTCTGGTTGGTCTCAGATTACCACCAGGTCTGGCCAGGGCACCTGTGAGCAGTGCAATGGTGCAATGATATCTTTGGTTCAAATTGGACTGTGCTCAGAGCTGGTGAGATCACAGATCTCTGTGCTCAGAGCTGCTGAGGCCACACCCCGAGTACTGGGTTCAGTTTTGGGAACCTTGCTACAAGAAGGACATTGAGATGCTTGAGCATGTCCAGAGAAGGGCAACCAGGCTGGGGAAGGGGCTGGAGCACAAGCCTGAAGCGGAGTGGCTAAGGGAGCTGGGATTGTTTAGTCTGGAGAAAAGACTGAGAGGAGATCTCATCGCTCTCCACAACTACCTAAAACTTCTGGCCTGAAGTTGTGCCAGGGGAAGGTTAGGTTGGATATTAGGAACAATTTCTTTACTGAAAGGACTGTCAGTCACCAGAACAGGCTGTCAGGGAGATGGGTGAGTCACCATCCCTGGAGGTGTTAAAAGAGGAGTAGATGTTGTGCTTGGTGACATGGTCTAGTGTTGGACCCAGCAAGGCTGGACAGATGGTTGGACTCGTTGATCTTGAAGGTCTTTTCCAACCAAAACCATTCTATGGCATGTGGCCTCTGCTGCTTCTCAGGTGAACCCTCAGCTCCCAGTTTCTTTTCAACTGGTGGGACTGAGCTCAGTACTGAGAGGAGCACACCGTCTTCCCCTCCTCCTGCTCCTTCTTCAACACAGACATGCTAGAAGGGCCCAGATATAATTCCCATCCTCCTTTTCTTCCCCCTGTATTAAAGCAACCTTCACCCCAGTAACGTGCCTGCCTGAGCCACCCTGGGTGCAGCACCAAGAAGCCACGGGGGTGGCTGCTGTCCCTCCTGGGGTGCTTTCACCTCTGTACCTCCTGGCTTCTTCACCAGGGCTGTTCAAGCACTGCTCTTCTCCAACGTGAAGCCAAGGAGTTCATTTATGAACAGTACTTGGGAATACTGCAACACTTGCCTTTCCCAGGCAGCTTCCTAGTGGGGATCTCAAGGCTTTCTGTGAGCTGGGATTACTCAGACCTCAGAGCCTGTCCTTGTATTGGTGTTACAGCTCTTTTACAGCTGGAAGAAAATACTTCAGCTTGGTTACGTGTCCTGCCTGGAGCTGTGCAGTGAATCCCTGCCAGGAAGAGGAACAGAACTCAAAAAGCCCTTTAAGTGCCAGCTCTGGCCATCAGACACTTCTCCTTCCCCCAGCCTGGGAGTTACTTAACTCAGCAGACATGTGGTGCTTTACACATGCTGACATGTGGATCTCACATAAGAACATGGTGCCTTCACTCTGAGACAGCGCACGGAGAGGAGCTGAGGCAGAAGGATGTCAAATGTGCTCACCCCTGGGTTCCCCACGTGTCCTCCCCTGCTCCCCACTGCTCAGCCACATCACACACCCACCACTCAACTCACGCTGTCCCACCTCTCAGGCTCTGGGAATTCTTCCATCCACCATAGCTGCTGTGCAGAGGGACTCCAGCTTTGTCCCTGAACTGTCTCAGGGGGGCACGTGGAGCCTGTGCTGGGGCACTTGGCCCAGCCCATGGCCCAGCCCCAGCACGATGTCTTGTCATCTTTCCTCTCTCAGTTGCCCTGGGTGACTTTTATCTGCTGGAGGAGGTCAGCTGAGGTTGGTGAAGTTCCCTTTGGATGCCTGGTAAGCAAAGCAATGTGGGAAGGAAAGTTATCACCTCAGGAACATGGCAAAACACAACCAACTGCCTCACTCAGCGTGGAAATACCCTCCCAGTGAGGCAGGCAAGGGGGGGATTTCCATTGCACCAGTGCAGCCCAGCCCTGCTCTGGGGCCCTTCCTGGCTGCCCATGCCAGGCAGCGGTGCAGTGAGCCAGGACCAGGCCGTGGGGCAGTATGAGAGCCAGGGGGGGTTGAGCACTGGGCTCTGGAAGCCCAAGGGCAGGGTCACAGGCAGGGGCAGGGTCACAGGCAGGGTTACAGGTGGGGTCAGGGTCACAGGGAAGGTTGGGGCACAGATAGGGTCACAGGCAGGGTCAGGGTCATAGGCAGGGTCAGTGGCACAAGCAGGGTCAGGGTCACAGGCAGAATCAGGGTCACAGGCAGGGTCAGGGTCACAGGCAGGGTCAGGGTCTCAGGCAGGGTCAGCATCACAGGCAGGGTTAGGGTCACAGGCAGGGTGACAGGCAGGGTCAGGGTCACAGGCAGGGTTAGGGTCACAGGCAGGGTGACAGGCAGGGTCAGGGTCACAGGCAGAGTCAGGGTCACAGGCAGGGTCAGGGTCACAGGCAGGGTCACAGGGAGGGTCAGGGTCACAGGGAGGGTCAGGGTCACAGGCAGGATTAGGGTCACAGGCAGGGTCAGGGTCACAGGCAGGGTCAGTGGCACAGGCAGGGTCAGGATCACAGGCAGGGTCAGGGTCAGAGGCAGGGTCAGGGTCTCAGGCAGAGTCAGGGTCACAGGCAGGGTCAGGGTCTCAGGCAGGGTCAGGGTCACAGGCAGGGGCAGGGTCACAGGCAGGGTCAGGGTCACAGGGAGGGTCAGGGTCACAGGCAGGGTCAGGGTCACAGGCAGGTTTAGGGTCTCAGGCAGGGTCAGGGTCACAGGCAGGGTCACAGGCAGGGTCAGGGTCACAGGCAGGGTCAGGGTGCCATGAGCAGCAGGTTTTGAGGCAATCATCCCCTGAGGGATGTGCAGGACAGCACAGCACACATAACAGCTTCTACTTTCTCATCTCCCACTCTGGGTACTGAAAACCTCTGATATTTATCACCACGGAGCCAATTGATGCGTTTTCAAAAACCTTGCTTGGTTTTGTGGGGAAAGTGCTGCTGATGGGCATGGGCAAACCTGGGAGGGTTTGGAGCTCTGTGATCCCTGGGGTCCTTTCCAACCCAGACCAGTCTATGATTCTATGATCCTTTGATTTCCTGTCAATGAAAGGTCACTTATGGGTTTGGAAGGATGTGTTACACATCTCTGAACAACCCTGAAAACAATTTAAAAGCATTTCTAGCTCCAGTCATTTGAAACTAGGGTGTGCAACATTGACTCCTGACCAAACAGGTCTGGCCAAATTCTTGCTGTGATGCCAGGCAAGGCCCAATGCTGGAGGGATCTGAAATCCCTGCAGTGCTTCTCACAAGTTCTATCTCCCTTTACCCGCGCTCTGAAGTGTTGTACCTTGTGCTGCAGCATCACACACAGGTGAGGAAGGGGCCAATAACGTCTTTTCCTGGTGAAAAAGTACTTTGTAGGGCCATTTGCATTGAAACATTCTCTTCATCTCTCCTCCTGTGGCAAGCCTTCAGCTCTCATTGTCTTAGCGGTGACCACGTACTTCCTCCCTCATCCTGAGAATGATCTGATGCTGTCTCCTAGCTACAGGAGAACACACAGAGACAAACCCTCTGTGTTCTCTCTTGGCTTTTTCTGTTAACCTCCTCTCTTGCACACACAGTTTAGATTAAGTTTAGCTTCCTCCCCCTGCTGAAGACATGAGATATTTTACCCAGAGCATTATTCCACCTTCCATCCAGGCTGAAACCAGGAGGGAATCATAGAATCCCAGACTGGTCTGGGTTGGGAGGGACCCCAAGGATCACAGAGCTCCAACCCCCTGCCACAGGCAGGGACACCAACCTCCAGGCCTGGAGCTACACAAGGTTGCCCAGGGCCCCATCCAACCTGGCCTTGAACACTCCCAGGGATGGGGCACCCACCCCCTCTCTGGGCAGCCTGTTCCAGCCCCTCACCACTCTCTCTGTGAAACAGGGACACGCTGCCTCTCTGGGTCTGTGAAGGGAGCTGGGCCAATGTTCTCTACAGGGAGCAACACTCTAGACAGCCACCTGGCATTTTCAACATGGGATCCCCTATCCAGCTGCAGGGATTTCTCCAGGGGTTTCAGAGCCCTACACACAGCACTCTAACCAGACAGGAGCTGCCTTCCCACGAAGCAAAGAGCTGGCAGGAACGACACAGGCAGAGGATTTCATGGCTGTGGTTCTCCTTTAGTTTTACAGGAGGGACTGAAGAAGGAACAGCAAACATGAGCATTTGGCCCAACCTTAGCAGACAGCTTCAAACCCAGAAAATAAGTGTCTGAGAGCTGTGCTGTGCTTCTGTTTCTAACACATGTGAGTGGTGCTTTGGAAACCTCTCTGGCAGCTGTGGAAAGAATTGCAGGACAATGACACTTCCAAACTGAAAGTTGAAAGACTTCGTTGTTTTTGTTGTTGTTGTTGAAGATTTTTATCCCCTTCCTGGCAAAAAAAAGCCTGTCCTGAAAATATATTTCATGAGCCTTTTCCAGCTAAAGAACGTCTGTGGGGAGACGCTGTAAATCTGAGGAGGGGGAGCTCTTCCAAAAGGACTTTCAGGAGCCCTAATTATTCACCCCCTTGTACTTCCCTTCTCCTGCCACCTCCAGGCTGTAGTGGACCCACCATTCATAATAAAAGCTATTAAATACCAGCAATTCCTGATATTATTCCAACCTCAGCATGACCTCCCATCCCTCCTACAGCTCCCACTGCCTACCAGTGCACCACCACCCACCACCAGCATTACTGCTCCTTGGTTATTGATCTGTGAGGAGATGAAAACGTTTCCCACTGCACTCAAATCAAGTTTTGAGCCCAGTCTGGTTGCTCTCAGATTACCACCAGGTCTGGCCAGGGCACCTGTGGGCAGTGCAATGGTGCAATGATATCTTTGGTTCAAATTGGACTGTGTGTGAGCCCACCACTGCAGCTCTGCCAGCCATTTGCAAGTGTTCCCATGGTAGAGCTTGTCTCACCTGACTTGGTTTCTTCAGGAGGTCTGAGATCTTACCAGTGTCTATAAATACCTGAAGGGAGGGTGAGAAGAGGATGGAGCCAGGTTCTTTTCGATGGTACCCAGTGACAGGACAAGGGGCAACGGGCACAAACTGAAACATGGGAGGTTCCTTCTGAACATCAAAACCCACTTTTTTTACTTTGAGGGTGACCAAGTGCTGGCACAAGTTGCTCAGGGAAGTTGTGGAATCTCCATCCTTGGAGATATTCAAAAGCCACCTGGACACAGTCCTGGAAAACCAGCTCTGAGTGATCTTGCTGGAGCAGGGGCCTCGGACAAGATGACCTTCAGAAGTCCCTTCCCACCTCAACTAGTCTGTAATTCTGGAGATGTCCATACAAGATACCTGCAGTCTTCAGGGACGAGACCAGTAACAACAGTGAGACTTGAACAAGCTACTTCCAGCTGCGTGAGCTGAGACTGGCACCAACTCAACGAGCTGTAGGCAGACCATGGGTGCAGGGCATGGTGTAGCTGTGCTGGTTCCAACTCAGTCACAAAGGCTCCTCCAAGCCAAAATCCCTCTTCCTATCTAAGGCTCAGGTAAACCATGCCTTAGCTTTGTCTCTGCCCTTCTGCTCCAGGAATCTCTGCAAGTGACCCAGGCACAGAGACTGAAGGAAGGTGGAGAGCATCCCACCCGTGTTGGTGACCCGTGGTGCAGATCAGTGCTCAGAGTTGCTGGGTTTTGTTGCAGTCTCAACAGACAAAGCCAGGAAAGGGTAAGGGCTGAGATGTACCCCAGAGGAAGGACAGCAGACAAACGTGTCGTGGGTTGTCATGAGGATTTGGTGACACTTGAGTGCAAAAAAGCCCGAGCACAAGGGACTGATGGAGCAGAAAGCACACAAATGGCTAAGGACACTTTCTGCTGCAGCCCTGCAGCTTTTCTGACCAGGATATTTTTTCACAAACTGCTGCTCTCACCTGTGGAATCAGAAATTGAGTCAGGGCAAATCTCAAATGAAAACTCCTGAGACTTCGGCTCAACGTCGTGTGTTTTATATCTTGGCTTTTGTGGGTAAGTAAATTTCCCCAAGATTTTAACACTTGTTGAGGTGGCTCTGAGATTTCCCCCATCCTCACTGATATTTAGGAGCTGGTCCAGCCATGGGGCAATCCATCTGAAGTTTCCAGGGAGCAGGAGGACCTTCAGCATGGGTGTCCAGCCTCACTGAGCACACTGACACAGCCAAGGAGCTGTTCATCACTCATGCAGCACCCAGCCCGTTCCCCCTGGCCTTTGCACAGCCCCAACGTTTCTCCCTGGTCAATCCAGCACCAGCAAAGCTCCTATTTTAGTGCAGAAACACAGCACTGTGGGGAGGCTGGGTGGGCCCCGACGCGCGGCCTACAGGGACACGCGCCAGAACCCCCAGGCCAGCCTTTTCCCCATTGAACTGCAAACCCTTCACCCCTCCCATAGGAGATGGGAAGTCTGACACCTCAGTGGGATTTGCTCCTGCACCTTTTTCCTCCTGTCCAAAAAAAACCCCCAGAGCCTAAAAGGGTTGTCTTAAGTCCATCACTGGGACAAGACATTTTTTCCAGGAGGCCGCAGCCCTTTCCTGAATTAGCTGAAATGTTCCTCAGAACACCCAGGCATGAACCAGAGATTCCATCACACACTCATGCTTTGGGTTTTCTTTGGGAGGGTTTTGCACAGCCCTGTGTTAGTCTGAGCTGAACTGCCTGGGACAAAGGCTCTTGTTAGTCCCAGTGATGAATTTGAAACTCTTCTCAAAGGAAGAGCCTGGAAGGGCTCTCTGTACAACCCCCACAGCACAACATCAACAATTTTAGAGGGAAACTTCCAGAAATTGCTATTATGAACTGCAAAAGCTTTGAATTCACAACTATTTCGGTACCCCAGGGGCAGTTGTCTGGCAAATTTGGAGTGCTGTTTCCCTGGAATAAGTGATCAAGTGAGCCGAGCCAGTCACCACTGTGTGGGACACGCCACTACCACTCACACCAGCTCAGAACCCTCAGCATTCAGCTGATGCTGGTGCCTCAGCTGAGGAAAACCTGCTCATTTCTAGCACCAGCACTTGGGGGAAGGACTGAGAAGGGTTTGGGGGACAGTCTGGGGCTGAAAAGACATTCTGTTTCATGTATTAGCTCCTCATTTTGAGTGCCACAAAAATGACCCAAGGGCTGGATCACCTCTGCTATGATGGCAGGCTGAGAGAGTTGGGGTGGTTCAGCCTGGAGAAGAGAAGACTCTGGGGGGACTTTATAGCAGCCTTCCAGTCCCTGAGAGGTGCCTGTAGGGAAGCTGGGAAGAACTGTTTCTAAGGGCATGGAGTGATAGGACGAGGGGTGATGGTTTTAAACTCAAAAAGGAGAGATTTAGGTTGGATATTAGGGAAAAGCTCTTCAATATGAAGGTGGTGGATCACCGGCACAGGTTACCCAGGAGGCTGCATCGCTGGAGATATCCAAGGTCGATGAGCAACCTGCTCTAGTGAAGATGTCCCTGCTCACTGCAGGGGTGGGACTAGATGGCCTCTGAGGGCCCCTTCCAACCTTACACATTCTGTGATTCTATGATTTAGCCTTAGCCAAGTAACAGTCCATCTGTCTTGGGCAAAAAGCCACACACCAAAATCACAATGACAACAAAGACAGTGTGTGCTCCTGGATCATCAGTTTGGGGTCTCACTACAGTTTAAGACAAAGTCATCTGACATGATGGGGATCATCTCCACAGCTGGAGAAATGAAGCACAGTATCCTAGGTAGGGACACAGGCTGCCTTGACTTACAGTCTTTGTCACCTTACTGCTGGCAGAAGACAAGCATGGTGGAAACCAGTCCACAAACATGTAACACGGCCACCACTTGCCTTTTATCCAAGGGCTAACGAAGGAATGCGTACGACCCGCAAGAACTGGGCCTGAGCCAGGCTTCTGAAGTCAGAAAGACTGCATAAAGCCAGCCCCAGTGTGAAGCAGAAAAAGATCTTTGTGGCAAGTTGAATTTAGCCTCTGAGAGCCCCATTCTGCCCAGCTGCACGCTCAACCTCCCCGCACACGTACCTGCCAAACCAGCACGATTCAGCCCGCCTGGAGCTCTGCCGTGAGCAGCTGGACAGAGGACAACCAATGGAGCCATAAAGCAACATCTAATAAAGAAATTCTTTTTATTTCAGGGTTGTAATTAGGCCATATGTCGTCACACTGCTCCTGGCTGAGGGAGAAAGGCCACTGATGAGTTGTACCAGGAGAAATGTCAGATGGGATCAGGTAGTTATTCCACTTCAGACCAGTCCACTTCGGCATGAGTCACAGAATCACAGTGTCACAGGATCACAGGATTGGAAAAGGCCTGTAAGATCACCCAGTCCAACCATTCTCATCCTGTGCTGACCCACATCCCTGAGCACCTCATCTCCCCTCTGTTAAACACACCCAGGGAAGGGGACTCAGCCCCTCCCTGGGCAGCCTGTGCCACAGCCCCACAACTCTGCCAGGGAAGAACTTTGCCCTCCCATCTGCTCTGACCCTGCCCTGGCACAGCTTGAGCCCATTGCCCCTTGTCCCATCTCCTGTCCCCTGGCTGAAGAGACCATTGCCCACCTCTCTGCACCCTCCTGGCAGGGCAGTGGAGGTGGGGAGAAGGTCTCCCCTCAGCCTCCTCTTCTCCAGGCTGACCCCCCGCCCAGCTCCCTCAGCTGCTCCTCAGAGGATTTGCCCTCCAGCCCCTTCCCATGGACCAGTTTAACACAGCTCCTGCTGCTGCCTGGCAAGTGTCCCAGCCCAAAGGACTGCTGGCATCACTCAGACACTGAGGAGGCTTCCTGCCATTAGCAGGAAGGTGTTGCACAGTCTGTGCATTTCCAGGGGCTCTTGGTGGAATGGAGTGGGGTATCACCAACCACAGCAGCAAAAAGCACAAGACCCCAGTGCCAGATGTTCCACCTCCAACCAGCTTCTCAGGCCTGTTGCTCCCACTGGCCCCACAGACGCAACATGTAACTCTGGTTTTCATTGTACAGGGACAGCAAACTAACAGAGTGTCCAGAGTGAGGATGGGGAAGGGTCTGGAGGGGAAGGCTTACAAGGAGAGGCTGAAGTCCCTGGGATTGTTCAGCCAGGAGGCTGAGGGGGGACCTCATGGGGTCTGTGGCTCCCTGCTGAGGGGAGCAGTGCTGATCTCTCTTCTCTCTGGGGACCAGGGACAGAACCCTAGGGAACAGCGTGAAGCTGGGCCAGGGGAGGTTTAGGCTGGGTGTCAGGAGGAGGTTCTGCACTAAGAGGGGGGGGGTGGGTCCTAGCACAGGCTCCCCAGGGAAGGGGTCACAGCCCCGAGCTGGGCTGAGGGCAAGAAGAGTCTGGACGATGCGCTCGGTCCCTTGTTCTGACTGGGCTGGGCTGAGTGGAGCCAGGAGTGGGACTCCACGGGCCTTATGGATCCCTGCCAGCTCAGGAGATGCTGGGATTCTAGAACAGCCCACACATCCACTTAAAGCAAAAGATTTAAGGACTTTCAGCGTCCACCTCCTGCAAGTCAGGCTTCACATCTCCCTCCGGTGGGCCACCCGGCCAGCTGGAGCAGCTCCCAGGTGGGCGTCTCTGCTTGCCGACGGGTCCAACGGTGAGCTGACAGCTCCCCCCTCTGTCAGACAGCGCTAAAAGCAGCCTCAGAACCAGTACTCGGTGTCACGGAGGGGTTTAAGCATCTTCTCTAGGGTTTGGGCAGGTAGGCAAGAGGAGACTCCCGGCCAGTTCCCTGGTGGCGCAGGAACCCTCCAGCCCAACGGCCCGAGCGCTGCTAAAGCTTCAGCTCCCACCCTGCCCTGCTGCAGGGGAGCTGGGTGAGCCCTACACCCACTGTGGGCATGGCCAGGACTTCCCCTTCCAGCTGCAGGAGCACAGGGTGGGTGTCCTGCTCTGGCCCCTCAGTGCGTTGGCCTCTCCAGAACCTGGGAGCAGGGCAGAAGCACAGCTTGTCCAGCTCTGCCTCTCTGCAGAGCTTCTAGTTGCTCATGGGCAGGTCTGTTCTTGCTGCCCAGCTCCAGCACACTCTGCCCTGAGGTGGGGGGGATCTGCTGGTCCTTCCCTTTTGTGTGTGAGCAAACCAGGGGGGGTTACTGCCCATTTACTGCCGGGCTGAAATCAGGGATGGGAACTTGGTCCTGGCAGGGTTGTCCCTGATGCATCCCTCTGCTGAGAAGCCAGCCTGGGATGCAAGCAGCTCCACGTTTGCTCCTCATGCAGGGTTTAAGCCTGGCATCTTTTTGTGAGGGGTCTTGAGGCAAACCCAGCACTGGGGGAGGAGGCACACTCAACAGAAAAGCACACTGTGAAATGCCAGTGAACCTCCAGGGGAATGCATTCCAGGGTCAGGCTGCACTGCTATATCCCACTCACTTCACCCCCCAAAACTAAGAAGGGAAACAGGTTTTGTTTCACTTCCTCCCAGTATAATTCCCTACAGCTCTTCTGAGGAGTTTTAAATTCAGAGAGGATGACAGCCACGTTCTCTTGAACTGCACAAGAAGAGTGGCTATTAAATGCCTTAATGGCCAATGGAAATCTCCTGTTTCTCTTCCCCTTCAATGTTTTACAAGGGATTAGCATTTCATCAACCACCTCGATGAGGGAACAGCATCCACCCTCAGCAAGTGCCACTGATCCAGAGCTGGGAGGAGTGGCTGACACGCAGGACACTGCGCTGCCATCCAGAGAGACCTGGACAGGCTGGAGAGCTGGGCAGGGACAGACCAGATGGGGTTCAACAAAAGCAAGTGGAGAGTCTGGCCCCTGGGAAGGAATAACCGCTGGAATCAGTACAGGCTGGGGGTGACCTGCTGGAGGGGAGCTCTGTGGAGAAGGACCTGGGGGTCCTGGTGGGTGACAGGGTGGCCCAGTGAGCTCTGGGGGTCCCTTCCTACCCCCCCTATGATCCTGTGATTCTACGATGCTGGCACAGGTTGGCCTGTGGCATGAGCAGTGGTCAGGCTTCCCTAGTCCAGGGAGCAGCAAGCTCTGCTGGGGGACTGCTAGAGGAGAAATCAGCTCTCCCTTCCCCCCAGGAGATACCCTGGTACAGAAACACTGAGGTTTGGAAGAACATAGGCCTTCTTAGAAGAGCTGGGTTCTCAAAGCTTATCCCCTGCCTCCCTAGATGTAGCAAGGACTCTCAAATCCTACAGCAAAGCACCTGGAAATCTTCGTGTTCTGTATCCCCTGCCCAAGTCCAGGATCTCCTGGGCTTCTCTTGGAAAGGTTATTTCCTCCCTGAACCAAAAGGTTATCTCACAGCCCAACCTGGGAATGTGTACCCACAAGCCTGTACCTCTCAGAGACCCTGGCTGGGTCCTGGGCACGACAAGCTCCACAGCAGTGGCTTTGGCAAGCTCATCCCTTAATCCTAGCATGACCCACCTTCCTCTTGACCACAAATAGGGCACAAGCAGCTCCTCCTGCAGTCCTGAAAGCCTTTCCTTTGATAGCTTTTTCTTTCTCTTGCAAGCAATTTGCTGCACAGTTCTCCTGGCTGGTATTTCCCTTGAAACTGCTTCGAATTTCAGTTCCCAGTTACATAGCTGCTCTCATACCAACACAGCACCTTTGCTTTGAGGTTGTATATGGCTTTCTATGGGCTTTAAAGCACAGGGTAGGTGCCATAGCAAGTAAGTGCAGTGACAGCAAGTGAGTTTGCCTTGCAGGATGTGAAGAGAGACTTAATTGAATTAAAAACCCCATCAGAAAAATCTAGACATTGACTGGCAGGTAGGAGGTGAGAGCAGCACAGTTGATGTGCAAAGACCAAAATTATCCAGAGCTGAGCTTTCTAAGTGGAGCAGAACAGGCTGTGCTCAGGAATGCTGAGTAGGATCCAGCAATAACCCTAGAGAATCACAGGATCACAGGGGTTGGAAGGGACCCCCAGAGCCCATGGGGTCCAACCCCCTGCCAAAGCAGCTCCCCAGCTCATATTGCACAGGGCGGCGTCCAGACGGGGCTGGAATCTCTCCAGAGATGGAGACTCCACACCCCCTGGGCAGCCTGTCCCAGGGCTCCCTCACCCTCACTGGGGAAAAGTTCTTCCCCAGGTTGCTGTGGAACTTCCTGTGCTCCAACTTGCAGCCATTGCCCCTTGTCCTGTCCCCACAGACACTGAAAAGGGGCTGCCCATTCCCCCTGCATCCCATCCTTCAGATACTGATAAACATTCATAAGGTCCCCCCTTAGTCTTCTTCTCTCCAGGCTGAACTGCCCCAGCTCACTCAGCCTTTCCTCACAGGGGAGATGCTCCAGGCCCTTCATCATCTCTGTAGCCTCCTCTGGACTCTCTCCAGGAGATCCCTGTCCTTTTTATCCCAGGGAGCCCAGAACTGGACACATCACTCCAGGTGGGGCCTGACCAGGGCAGAGCAGAGAGGGAGGATCCCCTCCTGTGACCTGCTGGCCACACTCCTCTTGATGCCCCCAGGATCCCATTGTCTCTCTCAGCCCCCAGGGCACACTGCTGGCTCATGGCCACCCTGTCATCTACCAGGACCCCCAGGTCCTTCTCCACAGAGCTCCTCTCCAGCAGGTCACCCCCAGCCTGTACCGATTCCAGCTGTTATTCCTTCCCAGGTGCAACTTCAACTTTGCTTCAACTGCATCGAGCTGCAGCTTGTGGGCTTCCTTCTCCAATCTGCAGCTGAGAGCCTGCACTAGACCAGAGGCTAACGACGTTTCTGGAGCTTCTCATCCCTCCCTGCAAAGCAGAGGGCTTGGATTTCCCTCTCCACACCTAAGAGCCATCCCCTGTTCTGTGAAAGTCCCCTGTCCAGAGCACTGTTGTCCCTCTCATTAGGGCTATGGTGACAGGAACACCCATCAGCACACCCAGGGGCCCAGCTGCAAGCTGAGTTAATTGCTACAGCAGGAGGATGGAGGATGCCAAAGGACTGGCTTTCAAGGTGGCCACTTCCTTACAGACTTCAGGCAGGCAACTTGCCCTTCAGGCTCTTTATCTGCAAGATGGGTCAAAAACCTAACTGCATGCAGGGCTCTGCTTGGCCTAAATGCTGCACAGACTGGGGAGAGAGGAAGGACGACCTCCTGAATGAAAGAAATAGATCTCCTCCTGCTTTGGACTCTGATGCTTTTACTTTACACTGGCACCACTGGGAGAGGTCCTATTTGCTTAATTAGGTCACAGATGAGGAACCCAGGAGGACACAGAGCATATTTGGAGTGGCTTTGACCTGCTAATTTTTAACCTTTATGAATCTGAGCAGCCTGGGTTCCCATCTAAGTTCTGGGCTTTAAGAGGAGCTGGATATTCATATCAGCCTGGAAAGGTAAAAGGTGTTGGGGATTTGTATTTTTAAAAAACCCCAACCACCCATGACACAGCACCACCCCCCAAATACATTCTTACTGGGGGAGGCAGATACTTTACACTGCTCAGCTTACAGTCCTCAAGCCAAGACATCATTGATGTACTGCCACACCACGTTGGGAAGCGTGTGGGGAAACTGGAACTGGCATCTACAGAAAACATACAACAGCAAATTATGACACAATTAACTAACAGAAAACATTTGAGCTGGGCAAGCTCTGGAAGGACTGTTGCCTAAGTAACATCACCCTATGGTGTTTGAATCACAGAATGGTCTGGGATGGAAGGGACCCCAAGGATCACAGAGCTCCAACCCCCCTGCCACAGGCAGGGACACCAACCTCCAGGCCTGGAGCTACACAAGGCTGCCCAGGGCCCCATCCAACCTGGCCCTGAACACCCCCAGGGATGGGGCACCCACCCCCTCTCTGGGCAGCCTGTTCCAGCCCCTCACCACTCTCTATGGAAAGAGCTTCCCCCTAATATCTAATTTAAACCTTCCCTCCTTCAGCTTTAATCCATCCCCCTTGTGCTGCCATTCTCTACCCTTTTAACAAGCTGATTCCCCTCCTGTTCCTCTGCTCCCTTCAGGGACTGGAAGGCTGCAATGAGGTCCCCCCACAGCCTTCTCTTCTCCAGGCTGAAGGCTTCTATGCCTGTCTCTGGAGAGACACACAGACCCCAACACGGAATCACGGCATCACCAGGTTGGAAAAGGCCTGTAAGATCACCCAGTCCAACTGTCCCTGTCCTGACCCACATCCCTGAGCATCTCATCTCCCCTCTGTTAAACACACCCAGGGAAGGGGACTCAGCCCCTCCCTGGGCAGCCTGTGCCACAGCCCCACAACTCTGCCAGGGAAGAACTTTTCCCTCCCATCTGCTCTGACCCTGCCCTGGGGCAGCTTGAGCCCATTGCCCCTTGTCCCATCTCCTGTCCCCTGGCTGAAGAGACCATCGCCCACCTCTCTGCACCCTCCTGGCAGGGCAGTGGAGGTGGGGAGAAGGTCTCCCCTCAGCCTCCTCTTCTCCAGGCTGAGCCCCCCCAGCTCCCTCAGCCGCTCCTCCTACGACCATCACCAGCCGGCTCCGCGCGGCCAAACCCCCTCTCCGGCGCGGCCAGTCCCGTCCTCCCCCTCGGAGGCAAGAGACGGAGCAGCGCCCTTCCCTCCGGGGCACCCAGGAGCGCGTCGCTCACCCCGGGGGAGCCCCTGCGGGAAGATCCCGACACCGAGACGCTGCGGGCGGTTCCCCCCCGCCCCTGAGCGGGGCCAGGGCGCCGCCAGCCGGTCCGCACCGCGCATGCGCAGCGCCACACTCCGCTCAACGTAAATAGAACGGCTGGCTTTATAGCGCGGCCGGCCGGAAAGCCCTCCCTCTCCGCGAGCCGGCCGGCCAATCAGCGCCCGCGGAGGGGCGGGGCCGCGGCCGCGCCGCAAGGGAGCGCAGCGCCGCGTCGTGTCGGGCCCGGTGAGCGCGCACGCCCCCGCCCCGCCCGTTTCCGTTTCGCCGCTGCTCGAGCTCGGGCCTGCAGAGCAGGAAGCGGCGGGAACGAGAGCCCAGCGCAGGCCGCAGGTACCGGGGGGAGCTTCGCCGCCGCCCGGGGGAAGCGGGAGAAGGGGAGGGGGGCGCTGGGGGGGGGGCGGGTTGCGGCTCGCTGGGGGTTTTTTTGCCTCTGGCCTTTGAGGCGCCGCCGCCGCCGCCGCCGGGTGGGGCCCGGCCTGGCCGCCCCCGCCTGGAGCCCGCGGCCTGCGGGCGGGGGTGGGTGGGCGGCCGCGGCCCCGGCCGAGCCGTTGGCCGCCGCGCCCGGGCGCACAAAAGGGGTGGGGTGGGGGAGGAGGGAGGGAGAGCGCGGCGGCCCCGACGCCCCTCCGGGAGCTCCCTCCCTTCCCCTCCCCCTCCCTGAGCTTCCGGGGCCGGTAACGGGGCCTTTTCCGGGCGGCGGGAGCTGGGGGAGGAGGGCGGGCTGGGGGCGCGGCCCCCGCGGGCTTCCCCCAGCCGGAGCCGCCCTCGCCTCGCCCGGCCTTGGGCGCACGGGCCGCGGCGGGGTCCCCGCTCCCGCCAGGCTCCGCCGTGGGCGGCGCGGAGGCGGCGCCGGCCCTCCCCGCCGCGGGGGTGTGACACGAGCGGGCACCGGCGCGGGGGGGAAGGGGGGGGGGGGGAAGGCCGAGACCCGTCTGACTGGCAGCTTGTTGTGGTGACGTCAGCCGGCGCGCGGGAGGGCGGGCCGCGGGGGTGAGCCGGGGCCTGGGGCCGGGCGCCGAACCCCTTCGCTCCTGGGAGGAGGAGGCGGCGGCGCCCGGCGCGCCCGCGGCCGGCCTGGGCCCGGACCCCGGCCTAGAGCCGCCCGCTGCCCGATCCCCTCCGCGCCGGGACGCCCCGGCCCTGGCGGGCGAGGGAGCCCCGCGGCTCCTCTGGGCTGCGTCAGGGTCCGGCCCCGCTGCGCGCAGAGAGGTGATGCCGCAGCTGCCAAACGCGGAGAGGGTGAGGGTCTGGGCTCTGCTCAGGGGTGGCAGCGACAGGACACGGGGCAGCGGGTGCAGCTGGAGCAGAGGAAGCTCCATGGGAACGTCAGGAGGAACTTTGTCCCTGTGAGGGTGGCAGAGCCCTGGGACAGGCTGCCCAGAGAGGCTGGGGAGTCTCCTTCTCTGGGGACATTCAAACCCGCCTGGACCCATCCCTGTGGGATTTAGTCTGGGTGCCCCTGCTCTGGCAGGGGGTGGGACTGGATGAGCTTTTGAGGAGCCCTCCCAGCCCCAAACAGGCTGTGATTCTGTAGCTGCTCCTCAGTGCCCTGTGAGGTGTCCAGAGGTTTGTTTGCTTTCAGTTCCTGCCTCGTATCCCGCTTTTGTTTCTCTCCCAGTACACCTTCCCTTCCTGAGCAGCCAGTGGTTTTCCCACTGGATGTGGTGCAGGATTCAGAGAAAGCTCTGTCCTTAGACCTACCTGGGGAGCGTTAGGTTTGGTGCTGGTTGGTTGGGGAATTTTTTCCCCCCTGAGGTTAAAGTAGGTAATGCTTCTGTTGTGTGACATGAAAACGCTGCTCTTTGTCTAAAAGTGAACTTTTACAACCCTCTTTATATCTCAGGAGTCTCAAAAGTTACTTGTCCTAAGAGTTGTTTGGGGCTGAAAGTATTAACTTCTCTGATGCCTTTATTTTGGGGATTTTTCTTTCTTCTTTTCATTTTCTTTTTTTCCCTCAGTGGGGAAATAGGATGTCCCCCTCTCCCTCCCCCAAAAGGTTTTTGGTGGAGAATATTTACTCTCTGTTGAAGGCTCCCATAAGTGCTGCCTCCTGCCTTGTTCTGGCCTTTCCAGGTCTCCAGCCACGGGACACTGGCATTTCTGTTTCAAACACACAGGTTAATTCTGGCTCTGATCTGGACAAAGGTTGCAGGTTTAAAACAGGAAAAAAAATTGCCATTAGCCTTATTTCATTTTAATTAGTTCCCTGGAAAGCTTAACAGCATATTCAGCATAAATGCTGCACATAAATTAATCTTAATGGGCGATTTGTATCATTTAACACTAGGATATGTGTTTGGGTTTTTTTAATAACTTCTCAAGACATAAATGCACTCTGACACTAGGGGCAAAAGAAATTCAGTCAGAGAGCTAAGCTGAGCCATTCCTACGTTATCCCTCCTCGTTCACCAAGCTCAGGCTCTGGCCCAGTGCCACAGCAACTGAGCGCCAGAGGCGGGGAGTTCTCCCAGCCAGGAATTGACAGTAAAAACATCCTAAATGGGCTGAGCTGCCACCAGGATGTAGGGCTGGTGATGGCTCTTCAGATAAGCAAATCCCAAATAACAGCCATTTGATGGTCTGGAGGGGCTTGGAAATATCATCATCTTTCCTCAGTTTCTTTTTTTTAGTGGTAACTCTTGTTTCTCTTACTTTTTACACCACTTTTTCTCTCGACATATTTCTATTGCTCTGAACCATCTCTGCTCTTGTTTATGTTGTTTCTGTGATCTGCTCTGCCCTAGAAACCTCTGAGGGTGGCTACTGCCTTCTCACCTGTTGTATCTTCTCCTTGTCTCTCTGTAGTGCTTTTATTCCCTGCTGCCCTTGTTTTTGTTAGGTTCTTTCCAAGTCTCCACTCAGACCCTTTCAGGTTTGGGACTAAACTCTAGTGTGGCTCTTGTGTTGCTCCATTTAAACCCTGGTGTACTGATTTGTCCTCAGAAGCTTTTAGTTAACATGGAGGAAAGTGTAATCAGTGAGTTGGAGGAAGTTAGTGCGTTGATAAAGGCTGCCCAGCGTGCCCTTTAAATCTTAAATTGATCCTTGATGAGCCTGGCCTTGTAAATGAGCAATAAGGGTGAAACCCCATAAGGTAGAGCAGCGCTGGGCAGGACAGACAGCCTGGTGACAGCTTACCTGCCTTCCTGGGCTGGGGCTGTGTGAACACACACACCTGATAGCACCTCTGCTGCTTCATCTGCACCGTGGCAGTCCTCCTGCAGCACTGGGCACTCTGTAGGTAGCTAAGTAGAAAGAGGTACAAGCTTAATACTTTTGGGAGCTTCTCCAAGATCAGCACAGACGTCCCAAAAGTCTCTCTCTGGTGCCCTGGTTAAGTTGCTGTTGCTTCCAGCTGTTTTACACATCTGTTAGGTGTGAGTGCTTTCTGGCCTTGATGTGATCTCTGTTCTCACCCCGCTACAGCTGTGAACAGAAGCTACCAGAAGCAGAAGTGGAGATGGTAGAGCAGCTCTGATCTGTCCATCCTCTCTTCTGTCCTTTTCCTATCACCATGTGTTCCCTTGGGAAGGGCATTTGAGATGGTAAAAGAACTTGGATGGAGACCACCTTTTACCAAAGGTACCTGCCATCCACTGTGGCTGTCCACATGAGTAACAGCCATACCTTCCTAACTGAATCATGTAATTAAACTAATCACAGTGAGGTCGCCTGTTCTTCTCTGACCAGCCGTTGTGACCAGGATCCCTCATGGAACAAACAGATGGAGAGTCACTAGTAGACAGAGTGAAGCCTGCAACAAATCTGAGGCCGGTCTTTGCTCAGGCTCTGACAGTTGTGGGGTGGTTGTTTGCTCTTTTAAACTGCAGGTTTTAATCAGAAACAGGGCTGAGTTGCATCTCTTTGCTCAGCTAGCAGTGCTTTGCAGCAATAAACAGTTCTGTCTCACCTGGCTGATTGAACTGTCACATCTGGAGCAGATCTGTAGCGTGGATGTGTACGAAGTGATTCCTCCTCCTCATCTTCACAGCTACCTAAGGTTGTCTTTGTGCATTGAAAGAACTAGCAGACCCTAAGCACCACTTCTCTGTTTGTGCTCTTTGCTGATGTTTCATTTTTCTTACATTTCATACCTGGAGGCTCTTTGTTCTTCACCTTTTGCCTGGCCTGTTGGAGCTGTGTGAGGTGAGCAGGCTGTTGTACAGCAGGACTGGGACTTGGTAGTGATGAATTGAATTGGCTCTTTTTTTTTTTTTTGAACCTCAGTCAGGCCAAAAGCTGTTTGAAAAGGCTGGATTCCATGTAAACCACAGCAGAACTGGGCTTCCACGCTTGAAATTGAAAATGTTGTTGAGAAGATTTAAAATTATACTGTGGAATATTGACACATGAGAATGAGCCTGCAGTTTGGGGTAAAGAAAGTATTAGAAATCAGAATACAGCCTTCAGAAAGCTGAAGTCATAGTGTGGACTAGAAAAGTAAGAACAAACTCTAGCCAGTCAAATGAAAAATACAAGGACCTGCCAGAAAGACTCTGAGCAACTTCATCCTAATAGCAAAAAAAAAATAGAAATTCCAAGTACTTCAGAAGCAAGAAACTTGCTGGAGTCTGGAAGGCAAATAGATGATGATGAAGTGAAAGAAATATTTGATGATGAAGCCATCAGTATAAAGTGAAATGACTTATGAGGGTTCCTGTTTACTGTGGAGGAGTCCAAGGAGGTTCCTATGCCAGAAATTCTCTTTATGGGGAGCAGGACTCATTGGAAGATCTGTCTCTGCTTGAAGGGTCAGTGGAGAAGGTTTCAGAGCAAACCAATAAATATAGTTAGAAAATGCCAAGACCAGGTGGTGCTTGCCCAAGGGTTCCTTCCAAAGGGAACTCAGGGATGGAATGACCAGATTATTAATTATGCCTTGCAACTTCTCACTTAATACCTTGGAGACAGGGAAGCAGAAGATGGCTTGTGAGGTAGTGATTCTTAAAGGTAGTACAGCAGGGTAACAGAGAGTTCAGTGCTTCCTTTAAAAAAGAAATTCTAAGAAAATAAACAGGTGAAGGAACTTCACTGTTGGTGGGAGAAAGTCAACGTGGCTTTTGCAAAGGAAATGGTGCTGCTTAAATCTACTGGAGTAGACTTGAATGGCTCAACAAGCGTGGAAAAGCAAAGTTTGGGAATAAGAGAGGAGGGAGATCTGTGTTGCACTGACACCATCCTGTGTGCTCAAGTGATCTGGCACAGAAGGTGTTGAGCAGTGTAAGGGGAGGAAAGACAAGAGCTGACTGGGAAGAGCTGCAGCTTGCCTCAGGCACCAGGTTCTAGGCAGTAAGATGCCAAGTTGGTGGGGGGAAATAATCTTTGTTTGTTTGTTTATGCATGAATAGGGTTAAAGTTAATTGTTGCCACATAGGAGGAAGTGTTTGTCATAATTCTGTGAAACCATGAGTTTAATGTTCAACAGCAACTGTATGAGCACGTGTGAGGAGCTCTGGGGAGAGGAGTAAGAGAAGAAGATGGGAGCATTGTGGCTTTCATGAAGAGAGGCTGAGGGAGCTGGGCTGGTTCAGCCTGGAGAAGAGAAGGCTGTGGGGGGACCTCATTGCAGCCTTCCAGTCCCTGAAGGGAGCAGAGGAACAGGAGGGGAATCAGCTTGTTAAAAGGGTGGAGAATGGCAGGACAAGGGGGATGGATTAAAGCTAAAGGAGGGAAGGTTTAAATTAGATATTAGGGGGAAGCTCTTTCCAGAGAGAGTGGTGAGGGGCTGGAACAGGCTGCCCAGAGAGGGGGTGGGTGCCCCATCCCTGGGGCTGTTCAAGGCCAGGTTGGATGGGGCCCTGGGCAACCTTGTGTAGCTCCAGGCCTGGAGGTTGGTGTCCCTGCCTGTGGTAGGGGGTTGGAGCTCTGTGATCCTTGGGGTCCCTTCCAACCCAGACCAGTCTGGGATTCTGTGATTCTTTCAGTTCTTACCACGCTGATTATGGGAATGTTTATGTGAAGGAAGATCGACTTTGAGATGCAGTGCAACTGGAAAAGCCAACAAGAGGATGAGAAGAATGGCCAGGGATAAGGAATGGGCTGTGTACAAGGGATGCTTAAAAAGATTTGAACCTGCTTGGCAGAGATGTGACTGAACACTGACTGGTCTGGATGAAACCCAACGGTGCTTCTGCTGCAGTGTGTGTGGGAACCAGAGACAGAGCGCTTCGAATGGCAGCGATCACATGGCTTCAGAATCAGACAGATGAAATCACAGAAGAAGGTGCTAGCAAACAGGCTGCTGAGCTCAAAGATTAAACCCCCCCCAAGAATGCCCCTGTGCTGGAAACTCAGAAAAGACACTTGCAGAAGTATCAGTGTGTTTGCTCCCTCTGTTAATCACAGTGACTTGTGGCTCCTGTGTGTGTCTGTCACGGTGCTGGACTCGATGGGGGTTTGACCTCAACCAGTACAGTCTCAACAGATGTCTTGTGGTGGGAGGAGAGGAGGAGCACAAGTGGCTGTGGGTACAAAAAGATGGTTTTCTGAAAGAGCTGGTGTTGCTTTTTCTTGCCTGTATGCTAGCTACAGGGCAGTGGTGGGTGTCTAAAGACACAGTGAGGGTGAGGGAGCCCTGGGCCAGGCTGCCCAGGGGGTGTGGAGTCTCCATCTCTGGAGAGATTCCAGCCCCGTCTGGACGCCGCCCTGTGCAATATGAGCTGGGGAGCTGCTTTGGCAGGGGATTGGACCCCATGAGCTCTGGGGGTCCCTTCCAAACCCTGTGATTCTGTGATCTTGTCCAAATAGAACCTGCCTTATTCAGTGCTTGGGAGCCCTATGTCCCTTTTGACGTGCTGGAGGTGTCTGGGCAATGAGGGTACCAAGAAAAAAACACCCACAAACACAGTGTCCTGCACACAAGTGGAAATCCTCACATCTGCTATAATTACCTCAATATTAAGCCCTAATCTCATTTTGTGTGAAGTAATCTTGGGACTCAGTATTGCATAAGAGACGTGCTCTCCTAAGTCGTTGTGCATATAGATAATGAGGGATCTAGTCAGTAGGGGCAAAGTAACAGGAGCGTTAAGTGAGGGTGGAAGGACAGTGGTGGCAGCCCCAGGGCCTGAGGACGACATACTGGTTTCTGCCCCTGTAGCCCCAGTTTTGCCTTCAGCCTTGGGGAGGGGCTTGTCATGGTGGGGCAAGGCAGAGAAGTGCTGGAACTGGGGGTCTTCCAGGGGTTCTGAAACGAGGTGAATTTGCTAGTTATAAATAGAAACAGTGAGGTGAGTGGCATAGGGGGGAGAATGTTGCAGGTAGTTGAGAACAGCAAAGCCTTGTAGGCCAGGAGGACCTTGCTAATTTTGGTGTTTGCAAAACAGGATGCACGGTGACGGTGTTAAGACAGAGTTTTGCTTGCACATGTTGCTGTGTTACTTGAACAATTTTGGCTTAAACGATGTTTCAGGAACCTCCTTTTGTGCTGTTTTTTTTTTCCCCAATCAAGTGTTGAAAGTGAATTAAATAGCCCGACTTGGAAAGGAAATGAAGGCATCTGTTTTGTTTGCACTTAAACAATGCATGAAAGCCCTACAGATGGACTAGGAGAAAAGTAGAAACTGAAAGTAGAAAATACAAACCAGAACCTCAAAAGTAACTGGGAGAAAAAAGGAGCTTGAAGAGAAACTATGGCTGAGAAATGACAGATGTAAAAGGCCCTGCTGGGAGGCCTGCCTGCCTTTGCTTGGAGCCTGGTCCTACCCTGAGCCCTTGGCCTTGCACAGGCCCCAGCTTTTCTCACTGCTGCTAAGGATCACAGAACCACAGACTGGTCTGGGTTGGAAGGGACCCCAAGGGTCACAGAGCTCCAACCCCCTGCCACAGGCAGGGACACCAACCTCCAGGCCTGGAGCTACACAAGGTTGCCCAGGGCCCCATCCAACCTGGCCTTGAACACCTCCAGGGATGGGGAATCTACTACTTCTCTGGGCAGCCTGTTCCAGCCCCTCACCACTCTCTCTGGAAAGAACTTCCCCCTAATATCCAATTTAAACCTTCCCTCCTTCAGCTTTAATCCATCCCCCTTGTCCTGCCAGTGTCTGCCTGTTTAACAAGCTGATTCCCTCCTGTTTGTGTGGTCTTAAAGTGTCTGTGGTTGTCTTCTTCCTTGGTTGGAGCTTCTCCAGACTGTCCCTCTGCCTGTTCTGGTCTCTAAGGACCATCTCTGTGCAGTGTGACCATCTCTGTGCAGTGTGACCATCTCTGTGCAGTGTGACCAGCCTTGTGCTGGTTCCTGTGTGGCCTTTTGGCAGGGGAGGATCTCAGTGTACACGGTCTGGAGATGAGGGTGTGCCCCTGGGTTTCTGCATCAGCTTAATGATCTCTGGCTTGCTTGGGTTTTTCCCTAGATCTTAATACTGTAAAACAGACGAATAATCTTGTCAGAGCATCCAGCTTGTGTTTGAAAGGAATTAACTCTATAACCCTAACACACTGCCCTTGGGTAGCAGCAATCGCCTCCCAGTCCATCGTTACACACAGGCAGTTTAATCTGGTTTTTACCTTGTGTATCACTTCCCATTTATCTGCTTCAACTCTTACTGCTTGGGCCTGCTCAGCTAAGGTTCTGAAGTTGCTCCCAGCAAGTCCTTGCCATTATTACCTGAACACCTTGGCATCCTCAGTAGATTTTGTGATACTGCTGTTTTTCCCTCACTTTTCTGGGTCCTTCAGGAATGTTGGTGGAAACCTTTCTGTCTGGTTTTCTATCACTTACCAGTTATTTATCCATACACAGGGAACTTCCCTGCAGTCAGGTATTTTGCTTATCTCTTTAAATAATAATTCTTTAAGAAGGTTGGATGATACTGGGTGCCTAGCCTGCCCAGACTCAGGAATTGGTTTTGGTGTGTGTCTCAGCTCTGAAGATCTCTGGCCTGAGAGTGGAGAGCCTTTCTGTAAATGTTTTTCCTCCTCCAGAACAGTCTTCACACACTGCAGGCACTGTAAGGAGTTTGGAAGCACGCTAAGATGCAGTAATAACAAAGAGAAGTAGGACAACCTTAATGATTATAATCCCATCAGACTAAGACATCAATCCCAGGTACAATAATGGAATAAGTAAGGTAGTGTTCAGGAAAGAATTAAGGCAATGTCACTCAACCTGGACTGGGGGAAATAGAAACAATTAGTGTTAATTGTTCCAGTTTGGCTCTTAAGTAGAGGTGTTCATCTCAGCCTTCTGTTAGAGCTCCACAGTTAATTGCATGTCATCTTCAGTGAGAGACCCAGCCAGCACAAAATCAATACGGTTCACATTAAGTTTAGGAGAAAGAGGACAGCTTTAAAAGGCAAGTGGAGGCTCAAGGAACTGTGTGTGTGTGGTGAAATACAGCTCCTGGGCTGTATTTCTGAGCTATCACCTGGAGAGAACACTGGGAGGAAGAAACTTGCAGCACCCAAGTGAATGAGGAAGCGGCAGACAGGACCCCACGGCTGATGCCGAGCGGGTGGCTGGCGGCTGGAGCCAGAGGCACCCATGGGCAGCCTCTGCTGTTGCCCCTCTGAAAGTCAAGATAGGTGATGCCTGAGTTAACACAAGGAGTGAAACCTGGACTGGGGAATGACCAAGCTACAGCTTGTTTGCACTTGAAATACAGCTCTGGGTGTGGTTCTCTGATACATGTGGCAGCACACCCATGTCAAAACCGGGGTGTCCCTCTGGGACCTGTGCTGCAGCAGCCCTGGGGTCTTTGGAGCTGTGGTGGATGGAGTGGGGTTGGAAGGTATGTGGTGCTGTGCTGCTGGGTTTCTAGGGGTCTTCATGGCTGAAGCACTTCAGTACCACTTTTACCACTTCGTTATGCCTTCTGCTAGGAGCAGCCAGTGATAGATCAGCTGGTTGCTGGTGCCAGAGGTGTGTAGGTATTCCAGAAGCAACCAACCAACCAAAAAAAAAGCCCCCCTGTGCTAGGATCTCTGGGAAGCCTGTTATGTGAGCAGCAGAAAGAGGATGAGTGAGGTTAAACTGTTCCTGCTCTTTCCCTTTTGGAGTTAGGAGGCAGTAAAAGAAATGAAAAGGGACAACCTTGAATTTGGAGGAAGTGGCTTTACGCACAATGTGTCATTAAGCTGTGGGAACTCCCTCCGATAGGATGTTCCGATGCTGGAAGTTTACATGGGTTCAAAGGCAGCCTGGGCAAGCTCATGGAAGAAGAATCTGTTTGAGGTTACTGAATTCATGGGAACTGCATCTGACCCAAGAAGCTCCTGAGCTTCATGAAGTGGTTGGAAGCTGGGGAGCAATGGAGGAGGAGAGAGCTTCCTGTTACTTTTTCCTCTTCAGCTTTTTCTGTAGGAATCCACTCCTGAGCTGATCCTGAGTGCCAGGTGCTGAGGTGGGGAAGCAAAGTCCCAAATCCATGTGTATGTAGTAGACCTGTAGTGAAGGATGTGGTCTGTGAGTCTCTAGATGTGGGACGTGTAAGTTGGTCGCCTGGTCAGCGTCTGTGCTGGAGCTGCTTGTGGGACATGGATCATGGCTTGGGTGTTTCTACAAAGATAGTTTCTGTGTTCCTGGGAGTGTTTGATTGTGCTGTGAGGCACCATTCCTGTAAATCACTGCCAAGAGGGCTGTACAGGCTGGGAGAGCACAGCAAAATGACTTGCTTTTCCTCTGGTGCTTAGAAATGAGGAAAGCTTATCAGACTCAAAAGCAATTTTAATTTCTGGGAGTCAGGTGAGTTGTGTGTTGTCATACAGGGCTCATGCTGAAGAGGAAAGCAAGGGCAAAGGCTGTAATTTGATAGGATGAATCCAGCTTTGAGACTTCACATGATATCTCAGCTTAGACGTACGATGTCCGCATGACACACAACACGGATCAAGCGCTGGCTGCCGCTTCAGGTTTCCTCAGAACCTTTGCACTGGCAGGCTCTGTGCTGGGGGAGCTGTCTCCTGCCCTGTCACAGTCACCAGAGAGGCAGCATAAACAGCCCCCTGCGTGCTTAGCTGAACCACACTGAATGCCCCTGCCTGTCAAACACCAGTTTGTACTTTTGGATAACTCTTTATGGCTGTGTAACACTCACCAGTCCTGAAGGGTGCACCAGGGCTGGCACAGAACCAGCAGTGTTAAGGCCTGATGCAGTTAAGCTGCCCCTGCTCCCAGCCCTGGTGATGTGGTACAAAGAGGCTTGAGCTGGTTATTTGTGGAGTTGGCTGAGACCTGGTGAGGTTCATTAGCTCGGGCTGGAACACAGCTATACGGCTCCCAGTTTAAAGCTGGCTCTGGAAATGGACAGTTATGTTTGCAGAGCACTTTCTCCAGACAAGTAAAACTTGCCAGGCTTGAGCATGGGTAAGGCAGAGCATGGGTAATGCTCAGCTCAGCCTGCCCAAGGACCTTCCCCAAGGAGCCATGCCCAGTGTTTTTACCCCACTGGATACTATGCTGACCTTCTGTGTTGTTTTTTTGATTGTAGAATCATAGAATCATAGAATGGACTGGGTTGGAAGGGACCCCAAGGATCATAGAGCTCCAACCCCCCTGCCACAGGCAGGGACACCAACCTCCAGGCTTGGAGCTACACAAGGTTGCCCAGGGCCCCATCCAACCTGGCCTTGAACACCTCCAGGGATGGGGAATCCACCACCTCTCTGGGCAGCCTGTTCCAGCACCTCACCGCTCTTTCTGTAAAAAACTTCCCCCTAATATCTAACCTAAACCTTCCCTCCTTTAGCTTTAGTCCTTTAGTACTTCAGTCTTAGAGTAGAAAATGCCAGGTTCACTCTGGCTTGCATTTAATGTGTGATGTCAGGAGCCTGCCCTATGCTTTTGCCAGCTTTGGGACTTTTTTCAACCATGAAATTTCATATATAACCCACAAAAAAAACCCCCCAGCAGATCCCCTTTTCTTACCAGCTGCTCCCACACAGCGCTGTAGTTGGAAATAGGTCTGCTTGCAGTACTGTCAAATTGCTTTATGTGCTGGAAGGAATATAAATATAGCTGTTTCCCAAAGGCCTTGTTAGCAACCCTTTAAATAACGTGGCTTATCAGTCTGTGCCTGCAAGTGTCTGTAGGCAGATTTGCCCAGAATTAACTGAATTTCAGTTGTTGAAATAAGCAATGTGGACCCTCTCCTTCACAGCCCTGCCTGCCTTTCCTGGGTTTAGTCTTTGTATTCCAGTGGCTTGTAATCAAATTGTATTTCTACCCTGGCAGTGCTTGATTTCAGGTTGTATGTGGTACTGAAAGAGCATGATCACTCTGAGCATGGAGTTCAGAGTCTGGCTTTCCTCTCAGTACTGTTAGTTACCTGTTTTGCAAGCCCTGTCAGAGGTGAATTGGGGACTTAGTTTCCTGCAGAGCTACTGGTGTTTGAGAACACAGCCTGTCCTGCATGGATTATGTGGGAAAACAAAAAATGGCATGATGGCACATGTGGGCTTAGGTATGATTAAAGGAGCTGGTTTAAAGGGGGCATGAACAGCAAGCTGCAGTGTTTCTGATGTTTGTCTCTATGTACTTTTACTAATGAACAACTTAGCAGAGAAAAAGAATACAAAATGTGTACTCACTGACATTTTCCATTTGGACTTAAGAGGAGAAGGTTGAGATTTTTGACTCTGTTGGGAGATGGGGAGTCCTGGGCTCACTCTTGAGGAGGGTGGATTTGAGTGGTTACATCTTTCTGCCTGTCCACTCCCCATTACCTGCTCACTGTCTTTGGACCACTTACCCTACCCAAACAGCCTGTATTCATTCTGCAATTTCTTCCCTGTCTGTATAGAGCTGCCCTAAAAGCAGACTTATTTGCTTTTAGACTGTTCTCTTTTCTGCTCCAAACTGGTTTGGTAGTTCTGTTTTGATGCTGGACCTTGCTCAACAGAAGAAAACTGTGGGAAATGCCTGCTCATCCATGCTGTCTTCATCACTGGAGTCTTTGGGGAAACTCATTCCTCCTCCTCCTCATCCTTCCAACAAAAGTGGGTGTATTAGAGTAAAGCCAGGTCCTGGTGCTGAGGCAGTTCTCCCCTGTGGTAGGTAGAGGGCAGGGCTTGACTGGTTGGGTTGGGGGACACTCTGTAGGGTTTCATCTGGTCCCTCAGCCTTGCTCTGTTTTTCCTGCTGGCCCAGGACAGCCCAAAGGGGGGTATGAAGCAGGAGAGAAGAGCTCCAGGCTGGAACTCACTCAGTAGCAAACTGTTTAAATGCTGGGTGTGGAGGAGTTGGCACCAAAGCATTAGTTACAAGATTTCAAATCCTTCTCTTTCCAACAGTGTGGTTAGAAGGTAAAGAATTTAAAGGCTGTTTCCCCCCTCAGCATCAGAAGCATCCTTCATGGTCCTGCTGAACTCATCCTTGCCAACATCCACAGCAATCTGGGTCTGGTGGGACAAAGCTCTGCATTATCCAGCTGTGTGTGGCATAGCAGGCAATAGAAAGTCAGTAGCAGTTGATTGGTGATGGTGATGATGAGATCCAGAGCAAGACAGGCAAACCTGGCATGTTTGTTACCAGTTTATCCAACTTCAGAATGTCAACAGCGTGGCCACAATCCTGACATGTGCCGGGTGGCCTTGGGATTCGCTGGAGAGGAGGCACTGGGAATGTTGTTCCTTGGAAGAATAAATAGCCTGCTGAAGAGAAGAGGCAAATTCCACTGCAGTAAACAGTAACACTTGGGGGGAGGGGGTATGTTTAAAACATGGAGAAAGCCCTATTTTCCCCACTTCTCATTCTTCTGGAGTGTTGGCTACATGTCCCTCACAAGCAGGGCTTTATGCTGCACGAGTCCTGGAGCTTAGAAATAGCAGCCTCATGTCACAGGGGTGTTAGTGTGGCAACTCCCAGCAAACAGGAGCTCCTTGTGTTGTAACCTCCTGTGATGGTAGCAGGATTGAGTAAACCATGTCTAAAGCTCTTGTAATACCTGTGACAGGCACTGGCCTAGCTCGGAGTAATGTCATAATTGAACCTCTTCCATTCAGATGAGTCATTTTTCCACTTTGGATCTAGCAGACTGGCTGGTTTGAAGGCTCCTGTAAACGCAAGGCTGGGAGGAGTGGCTCAGTTAAGAGTAGGAAAAATTGCAGCTCTGTTGTGTTGCTGCAGCAGATCCCCAGAGCAGATCCCCAGAGCAGATCCCTGCAGCCGTTCCCAGGACAGAGTGGCTCTCGCTCCCTGTTCCGTGCCCGTCGTCAGCGATGCTGTTCCAGCTGCTCTCCACGTTTATTGGTCTCTCCTGGCTCTACCTGTTGCATCAAAGGATGAATGTTTAGGGCCTGTGTTGGGTTACACTGAGGTGGTGGCAGCCTGGGCTTGGTCTATAATAATTCCTCTTGGGTAGTTCATAGAGTTCTCTTTCAACTTGGAAGGGTGATGGGATCCTGGGCTCCATCAGCAGAGGGGTGGCAGCAGGGACAGGGAGGGGATTGTCCCTCTCTGCTCTGCCCTCCCCAGCTGGAGTCCTGTGTCCAGAGCTGGGGCCCCAGTACAAGGAAGATGTGGGACTTGTGGAGAGGGGTCAGAGGAGCCACGGAGATGATCAGAGGGCTGGAGCAGCTCCCCTATGGAGAGAGGCTGAGGGAGCTGGGCTGGGTCAGCCTGGAGAAGAGAAGGCTGTGGGGGGACCTCATTGCAGCCTCCCAGTCCCTGAAGGGAGCAGAGGAACAGGAGGGGAATCAGCTTGTTAGAGGGCAGAGACTGTCAGGACAAGGGGGATGGAGTGAAGCTAAAGGAGGGAAGGTTTAAATTAGATATTAGGGGGAAGTTCTTTGCAGAGAGAGTGGTGAGGGGCTGGAACAGGCTGCCCAGAGAGGGGGTGGGTGCCCCATCCCTGGGGGTGTTCAAGGCCAGGTTGGATGGGGCCCTGGGCAACCTTGTGTAGCTCCAGGCCTGGAGGTTGGTGTCCCTGCCTGTGGCAGAGAAATTGGAGCTCTGTGATCCTTGGGGTCCCTTCCAACCTGGATCAGTCTGGGATTCCATAGAGTGTTTCTTACCTCTAAATCTAGACACATACTCACTGGTGACAAGCTGTCCTGCAGCAGATGTTAACTTGCATATAATATAAGTGCTGTACCTCTTCAACAAAACCTTTTAGGCTAGAAAAGCGCTTTCTGTTTCCTTTCAAAACATACTGCTGGCCCAAATTCAGTGTATTTCCAGGCTTCAGAACACTTGACTAAGAAAAGCAGGGCATGTCAAAATGCAGTGGAAAGCCCTGACTGCTGTGAGGGGTGGTTACTGTTGGCCTTCTCATATGCACCACAATGATGTAGCTCCACTGTAAGCCATTAACTTTATCTATTGTAATACAGAGCTGTTGCTTTGCTGAGCTTGCCAGACTGAAAATCTGATTTGCCAGGCTTGAAAATCCCTTCCAGCTACCCACTGGATGGGAATGGCTTTCTTTTTAGTTAAAATAATTCACTAAAAGGTGCTGGTCTGTGCAGTGACTCCTCCAAGTTAGGACATTGTTGAAACATCCTTGGCATGTGGATCGTGGGATGCTGTTGCTGTGGCCAGATACCTGGTAAAATTTGAAGAACAAATGTGAGGGGTTTGCACATGGGTTTTATTGCATGTGTTCTGCTAGAACAATTTTATATGCAGAGAGAGAGTGATGCAGACAAGATGAATCTGCCATGAGGAGCAAGCTGGGGGCAGGCCCAGCAGCAGTGTTCCATCCTTGAGTGTCTACTTGTTGAACAGAAGCACATGGTTCTGGCAGGGAGTAGGGCTCAGCCTGAGGAGAAACATCAAGTACCATGGAGCTGTAACCTCTGTCACCACCGATGTCAGGAAGGGGTGAGCAGTTGGGATATTGGGTGACTTCCTTCCCAGGCTGGTGGAGGGTCCATCCAGTGATGAGAGCTGACATCCTGAGGTGTCTCTCTAACCAGCACTTATACTCTGGGCTGTTACTGAAAACGTACTGATCACAGAGTCACAGGGGTTGGAAGGGACCCCCAGAGCCCATGGGGTCCAACCCCCTGCCAAAGCAGCTCCCCAGCTCATATTGCACAGGGCGGCGTCCAGACGGGGCTGGAATCTCTCCAGAGATGGAGACTCCACACCCCCTGGGCAGCCTGTCCCAGGGCTCCCTCACCCTCACTGGGGAAAAGTTCTTCCCCATGGTGCTGTGGAACTCCCTGTGCTCCAACTTGCAGCCATTGCCCCTTGTCCTGTCCCCACAGACACTGAAAAGGGGCTGCCCATTTCCCCTGCATCCCACACTTCAGATATTGATAAACATTCATAAGGTCCCCCCTTAGTCTTCTTCTCTCCAGGCTGAACAGCCCCAGCTCACTCAGCCTTTCCTCACAGGGGAGATGCTCCAGGCCCTTCATCATCTCCGTAGCCTCCTCTGGACTCTCTCCAGGAGATCCCTGTCTTTTTTATCCCAGGGATCCCAGCACTGGACACAACACTCCAGGTGGGGCCTGACCAGGGCAGAGCAGAGGGGGAGGATCCCCTCCTGTGACCTGCTGGCCACACTCCTCTTGATGCCCCCAGGATCCCATTGTCTCTCTCAGCCCCCAGGGCACACTGCTGGCTCATGGCCACCCTGTCACCCACCAGGACCCCCAGGTCCTTCTCCACAGAGCTCCTCTCCAGCAGTCCATAAACAAACCAGCCTCAGCCTGTGTTGCAAATCAAAAGCAGCTCCTAGGGCTCCAGAGGCAGGTGAAAGCTTCAGGGACCCAAGTGCTGCTTTCTGCATCCTGAATTGAGTGTTACACAACATGTTTGTTCCCAGGTCATTATGTGGATGGAGTGAGTTCTTCTTTGGGAGGTGAAGCTGAAGTAAAAAAGACCACACATCACTGAGAAAAAACTGGGTAGTTGAGGCTTTTTGTGAGCATCTCTGCAGGGTCCTCTAGAAGTTGGTGATGAGGGAACTTGAATTGCCTAGATGTTGGATTTACTGAAGGGAAGGGACTCCTCAGCAGGTTTGAGATGTCCTGGTGACTGTCCTGCACATAGAAGACCTGCTGGGGTGGGCCCTAGGTGGGAAGGAAGTGGTTGAATACAGGTAGCTGAAAGGCACCTTGGTTGACAGAGCAGTTTTCATATCAGCTCCAAACCATGTGAATGGATCTCAGGAGTGAGTCAGGTGGGGCTTTTCTTAGGAGAGATACTGAGAGCAAGTGCAACTCCTGAAATTTAGTTTTGTATATGTGTCATTTTCAAGCTGCTCTTTTTAGGGAAGGGTTTTTAGAAAGCACCACACTAAGTGATGGTTTTGTCTGGTCTCTTTTACCAGAGTTGCAGCTTCCTTGTAGACAGTAGGCAGAAGTTTGTGGAGATCTAAACATAAAATGAGATTCAACTGGCAAGGAAAAAGCTTTTAAAAAAAGGATACCTTAGACTAGACTGACTGAAGGATTATGGGGAAGTATAAAGGAAGGGTGGGTCTGATAATCCACAGAAAGAGATAGTTATCCAGAGGTGATGCTGAAGAGGTCACCTGCCCTAAATGCTGTCACTGGTAACACAGGTGATCATGGCTAGAGCCCCAGCAGCTAGCAGGGAAGGGAGGAGTGAGGACACTGAGGAGGTCATCCCATTCCATCACCTGTCTCCAGAGTGGTTTCATCACCCACATCAATAACTGTATGGAAATCACCATTATTAAACTACCCTCTGAGAGAGGCTGTGATTAAGCTGGAGGACAGAACCAGAACTGGGAGGTAGAATTAAATGTCCATCAGAGGAAGGAGAACTGAAAGCACAACAGGAGAATGTTCAGCTCTACGAATAGACAGCAGCTTACTACAGAGCAGCCCAAAGGAGAAAGGTCTCTGAAGAGAGTTCCCAAACAGGATGAGCAGGAACAGGCTTCCATTCCCTCCAGGAAGGCTGAGGGTACACACTGGGGGAAGCTTGCTCACAGGACATAGTGTGGAGTGCAGGAGCAGAGAGCTTCAGAGGTTTCCTAGGCATCAGCATTAGAGTTTTAAGGGCAGATGAGACAAAGCTGACAGTAGGTGGGACTTTTAAGTGGTTGATGGTGACTTGGTACAGAGGGCAGATGATTTCTAGGTCTGTAAAACCCAAATATTCCCATTGAGTATTCAAAGCCACCTAAACCCACTGCAAGGAAACCTGAGCAAAGCTTGGGTTGTTGTAAACCTTCCACCAATGGAAGGATTATCCCCAATCCCCAAGGGAACAACTCAGGGGTGTGTGTGTGTGTGTGGTCATGAGGTGAGAGAGCCCCATTCTGGCAGTGTCTGAGGAAGGGGTGCTCTGCACACCCCTGGAGCTGAAGTACAGCCTCTCTGTACCAAGCACAGCTTCCCCACCAACTAGCAGGGCTAAAGGCTGCTTTCAGACAGCTTTACCATTCTGTAAGGTGAGAGCAGAGCTGGAAAGGAGGAAATGGGGTCCATTTATTCTCCTTCAAGCCCTTCTCCCCTCACCAGCTGCCTTAGTTGTCTTCATGGACCTTTGGACTGGGATTGTCATGGGAAAAGTGACCTCAGGAGGGTGCTCCCTCTGGGGTATTTCGGTCGTGCAGTGGTTGGCATTACACAGTGGTGTTGCTGTGTGTCCTGTTTCCAGGAGGCTTCATGGGATGACTAAGCTGCTTCCCCTGAAGTGCCTTTATCTTATGGAGAAGAAAGTAGTCATAGTTCTGTCCTCGTTCTACTCCCTGTAGCCAGGTCACTCCCTAAATCTCTGCCTTGTTCCTGGGCTGGTCACTCATAAGTGCCTAGGGAAAAGAAAGAAGAGGGCAGGCACATCTACTTTGCTTCCCAAAATACTCTCTCAGCCTCAGAGGACTTTACTATGAAGATTTGCTGAGGCAGATGCAGTTTCTGCATTCTCTGCACTTGCCCAGTGTCCTTTAGGCCTGTACAAATGTCTTGTGTCCATGACATCCTCTTGCTGGGGTTCCCAAGGCCTCCTGCTCCCTGGTGGGCTCGTATCACCCTGCCACTGCATCCATTGGCAGGAAGTGGTGACCACTCAGTCCCCATCCATGCCACTTGGGCCACTTGTGACTCTTGTGGAGCCTTGGCAGATCCAGCAGAGCCATCTCCATCACTGCCCCCCCAACACTGGATCCAGCAGAGCCATCTCCATCACTGCCACCCCCACACTGGCCCTTCATTAAACCTTTCCAAGCTTCAAGTGCTGTGAGGAGGCCATGGATTGGTACAACCTGCTGAACAGCAGCAGGTCCCCCTTTGTGTCCTCCCTTTACTTAACCTAAGCTGGTAGCAGCCTGTGTTAACCTGGCAACAGCCAGGCCCAGAAAGCAGATCAAGGAGTGGGACGTGTCCTTCAAAAATCCTTTGTGGTCTGGTGGCTGTGATTGAAGGGACAGGCTGGTTACCTTGGCAGATGCTCCTTGCTCTGGCCAGCTGGCACTTTGTAGTTCACAGCATCACCAGCTTGGAAAAGGCCTGTAAGATCACCCAGTCCAACCATTCCCATCCTGTGCTGACCCACATCCCTGAGCACCTCATCTCCCCTCTGTTAAACACACCCAGGGAAGGGGACTCAGCCCCTCCCTGGGCAGCCTGTGCCACAGCCCCACAACTCTGCCAGGGAAGAACTTTTCCCTCCCATCTGCTCTGACCCTGCCCTGGGGCAGCTTGAGCCCATTGCCCCTTGTCCCATCTCCTGTCCCCTGGCTGAAGAGACCATCGCCCACCTCTCTGCACCCTCCTGGCAGGGCAGTGGAGGTGGGGAGAAGGTCTCCCCTCAGCCTCCTCTTCTCCAGGCTCAACACCCCCAGCTCTCTCAGCTGTTCCTCAGAGGATTTGCCCTCCAGCCCCTTCCCCAGCCTGGTTGCCCTTCTCTGGACTCACCTGAGGTGTCCTACTTGTGGTGAGCTGCAGAGTTAGTGAGGGAACGTGCAATCCCTTCATCCAGGTCATCCATAACGATGTTGGGACAACTCAGCATGCTGAGAAAACATTCCTGCCCTGGAATTGAAGTGTCTTAATTGATTACCTAGAAGGTGCTTTTGACAGTGCTGCTTTTGTGCACTCCTTACCTCTGGATGTTCCTATCTCAGCCTTTAGAATGGGTCAGGAAGTGCTACTCCAGGTTGGTTCCCTCTCCTTTGTGTTGCTTTTGTGCCCAGTGGCTCCCCAGGGGTGTGCTGGGGAATGCTCTGATCAGTAGCATGAGAGTTTGAACTGATTCTGGATACTTATCTTTAATGGATCTGTGGGCCCCATTTGAAAGTGGTTATTAATGAGGTTGTTGATTAATGGAGATGCTAATAAAAGCTGTGGTGGGAGAATTAATACGTTGTCCTTTTCTTTTCCAGCTATGGCAGCCATTCGAAAAAAGCTGGTTATAGTGGGTGATGGTGCCTGTGGCAAGACCTGTCTGCTGATTGTGTTTAGCAAAGACCAGTTCCCTGAGGTGTATGTCCCCACTGTCTTTGAAAACTACGTAGCAGATATCGAAGTGGATGGAAAGCAGGTAGGTGTGACCCCCCAGAACCACCCTGCCTTTATTCAGTGTGACATGGATGGGCTCCACGCCTCTTGAACAAGCTGTTAGTGCTTAGTATGTGTGTTGTAAATGGTGTTGGAAAGATGGAGCATGTTTCTGGGGAAGAAATCCTGCTGCTCTCATCCTGTGCCTGCTGAGCAACCTGTTTCTGACCTCACACAAGTTGAGATTCTAAACACTGTATGGTTATTCCCAGTGAACTGTTGCAGTAGGTGGGAGTAGATGGAGCAATTCAACCATGCCCTTGTGCTGTGGACACTGTGCTGCTAGCCCAGTCATGTGGTGGGGTCCCCAGGCTCACAGGGACCTGGTACTGAAAAGACTGGGTCCTGGAGAGAGTCTCTTCTCACACCCACTCCTGGCACCGTGCAGGATCCTCTTCAGAACAGACGACTGAGGGGCTGGAAAGGGGGTTGATTCCTGTAGCACATCAGCATCATCTGCCCTGCTTGTCTGGAGGGGTGCAGTTAGCAGCCAGGCATACCTGGCCTGGCTTAGCACCCAGTCAAACCTCCTCATCCCCTTCTGCCTGAATCCCTGGGCCTTTAGATGAGGTGGGGAGAGCTGTGCCCAGCAGCTGTGCCTGTGTCTGAACAGAGCAGGTTAGCAGTGTGCTCTCTGTTGTGGAAGTGACACCTGGCTGGTTGTGGAAGTAGGTGAGAGACTTTAAGCATGGTGAAAGCTTGCTTACCATACACCAGTCTGCAGGAGAACAGGGCTTGAGACTCTTCTGTGTGACAGCCATTTACCTCTGGCTGCTTGGAAAAGCCTTGCCAGGAACGTTCAGAAGCCACACGAAGACCAAACAGTGATGGTAGGAAACAGGATTGATTTGTCTTTTGATGAAGCAGAGGAGCTGACTGCAGCCTCATGTGAGGGCACCTTTGTACCAAAGCCACAGACTTCACATCTGCAATTGCAGTGGGGACCCTGAGAGGAGGAATGTCCTGAATTTGCTGTGTGTGACTGCAAGTCAGGCTTTGTACCCTCACAGCTTACCCAAACTGGGGCATTGCATGGTCAAGCTCATGTTTGGCTTCCAGTTCTGCCCATCTGTCTTCATCTGAGCTGCTGTGGGCTTTTTTCCTGGGACCTTTGGACATAAGAGTTTAAACAGGTAGGAACCTGCTCAGTTCCAAAGGCAGCTGCACCAGAGAGTCTCAAGCAAGAGTGTTCCTTAAGAGCTTCATTATAGTTTTTGAATTTCCCAGCTTAAACAGTGGTTGTTCCTTGATTAAGTGATCCCATTGGGATCTTCTCCCCCAACTCCACCAGAAGTAGAAATACTGAGAACACAAGCTGTTCTTGGGAACCAAGCAGCTTTCTACACAAATCAGGCTTATTGCCAGTATAAATTTCTCCTGTGATGAAGTTTTAATGAATTTGTGCACAGATAAGTACAATCTCAATGTTTCTTAGTCACTCCAGGTTCCAGCTGTAAAACCAACTGAAAATGGGCAGAATCCTCAAAAGCCTGTGCTTGGGAGAGTCCAGTTCCCCTGAACACTGGTGTTTCTGGAGTGCTTATCAGAGAGGTTCCCTTTGATTCTTCTGCTGGTAGTTTTGATGTCCTTTCAGAGACTTGGCCTTGGTCATGGATAGAAAGAGAGGTCTCAAAAACTGCAGTAAATTTGATTTCTGGAGTTAGGGAACGTAACATTTCTAATTGTTCTCTTTCAGAGTGGTTTGTCACGTAGTCTCCTCCTTTTGAGTGGTGTTCAGCTGAAGTAGCCTCCTCTCTTCTGGGCTACTGACTTCTGAATCACAGCCTCCCTGGTGATGTGCCTAACTGCCTTCCTTGCTCTTCCTCCTGCAGGTTGAGTTGGCTTTGTGGGATACAGCAGGACAAGAAGACTACGATCGACTTAGACCGCTTTCTTATCCAGATACTGATGTTATACTTATGTGTTTTTCAATTGATAGTCCTGATAGTTTAGGTAAGTAGATCACTGCTTGAACCAGAGCTACATCTCTCACTGCTCCTCTTGGAAAGAAATGCTGTGCAGTTCCTTTTCCCATGCTGAAAGGATGGGAGCATCCCTGGCTTCAGAATTCATGTGCAGCTCTCAGTTAAGGTCTGAAAGAGACCCCTGTGCTTGGGCGATGCCGAGTGGCAGCGGGGAGCCCTGGCAGCACCCTGTCTTTACCCAGGGCTCTGCTGCTTAACCTGAGCAGCACTTAGCAGGGCAGGCAGCTCCCTGGCCTGGATCAGCACCCAGCCCAGAGCTGCCTGGGAGGGATACAAGCAGGAAAGCTGCAGCTGCTGTGCTCCTCTGTGGCCAGAACCCTGGGAGTACATCGGGTGTCCACGGAGTGGCACGGCCCCACCCAAGGGTGCATTGGATTTTATTGGGTTTTAGTTTTATTTTACATTTCTCCTTGAAAATTGCAGGCTCTTAAACACTCACAGCCATGCTGTACCCATCAAAGCAGGGTAACTTCCTTTCTAGGTAAAGAGGAAAGCTGGCTTTGTGTTCTCATCCTGCTCCCCTTTATTCAAGGGGGCTCAGCTTGAGATGCTCTGAGTTCCTGGTCCCAAACAGCCTGGGGTTGTTTTGCTCTCTGCTTGATGAGTTATAAACTCAGGCTGGAACCCCACAGGAGGGGTGCTCTCTCACTGGAAGGGATCAGCAGCTGGAGCTTTATCCTGGCCTGGTCTCTTCCCAGTGACTGATGTCTGCTTGTGACAGAGGAGAGGAGAGGTGGTGGAGTTACAATCACTGAGCTCTCAACAGCACGTTTCAAACAGCTGTGATGAGATGGGCACTGCTGCTGTGTGCAGGCCAGCACTGAAATCTTCACTGATTGATTTTGGAATCTGATGCACAAATACCAGTGTGTTTGGGCTTACAGAGACCTTTATGATGAGCATAAGGAGAGTGAGCTGCTCTTATTTCTCAGACACGGTGTCTCTGGAACTCTGATTTCTTTCCCATTGTAGCCTCCAAAACAAATACAACGTGGCAGCACTTTCTTAAAACAAGGGAATTCCTACAAACATTTCCCTTGTCTACCTCTCAGCAGTGGGATTTGTTCACCAGTGGCTGTTTGTGAGGCTTCTTGCTGGAATGCAGGTAAAGTTGAGGCAGATCTTAGGCACGTCGATACCAGGACACCAGTTCTCTCCTGAATGAATTAAACCTTTGGACTTTTCTACTGTCAGGGTGATCATAGAATCCTTAAGGGCTGGAAAAGACCTCCAGGATCATCCACCCATATTCCTCACTAACCCATGTCCCTAAGCACCTCATCCAACCTCTCCTTGAACACCCTGAGGGACAGTGACCCCAGCACCTCCCTGGGCAGCCCGTTCTGATGCCCAACCGCTCTTTGGGAGAAGAAATGTCTCCTCATTTCTAACTGACCCTCCCCTGGCACAACTCACAGCCATTCCCTCTGTCCTGTCACTAGTTACCTGTGAGAAGAGGCTGAGCCCCAGCTCCCCACAACCTCCTGTCAGGGAGCTGGAGAGAGCAATATGGTCTCCCCTCAGCCTCCTCCTCTCCAGGTTGAGCACCCCCAGCTCCCTCAGCCACCCAGGATGCCGTTGGCCACCTTGGCTAACTGGGCACACCTCTGGCTCACATTTGCTGCCAAGCCTCTAGAGAAGAAGTTACCAATAGTAGATCAAATTTAAATGATGCTGTAAAGAAACTGATGTTGGTTTGTGTTAGGGCTGCGTGAGGAGAACCTCTGATGGGTAACTAAACATTTTATCCCCCAGCTGTTACATTGGGAATTAGGCAATACATTGTTATATTCCCTCTGCAGTCTGTCCCTAGGGAGGCTTTTTACTACAGCCCTGATCTGTCTTACTATGAACCTGTCTCCCAGAGTTGCATCTGGGGAAGAAACAAGGATGAGGCTCAAAGGATCCAGGAAGCGTGGAAATAGGGTTAATGGCAGGGTTAGTCCTGCATGCAGCTCCCACAAGGGTTTAAAAATACCCTTCCTGCCACAGTTCACAGAAGGTTGGAGTAAAGGAGCAAACGAGATGCTCATGAAGGTGTCACAGTGACTGGGGTGATGTCTGGTCTCTGCTCAGCCTCATGTCTTGCCTGGGCTCTGCAGAGCAGCAGCCAACAAGCCAGCACTTGGGTGTGGAGGTGTCTCTCTTAGAAAAGACAACCCCAGCAACCCTCATCTCTCCCTCCCTTCCACCAGGTCTGGTGTTTTAGAGGCAACTTCCATTGTCTTGGTCTCTCTGTGGGGCAGTTTGGGCTCAGCTGGTGGTGGAGCTGCAGCCAGGCCCGGTGTGGCTGTTACTGAGCCAGGCTCACCTCTCCCCCAGCAGC
The DNA here is from genome assembly GCF_964237585.1 of Gallinula chloropus. Lineage (NCBI taxonomy): Eukaryota > Metazoa > Chordata > Aves > Gruiformes > Rallidae > Gallinula > Gallinula chloropus. Next base: position 22,959,775 of record NC_140097.1, read on the forward strand.
TGGAGAGCAACCTGCCTGCACACCCTCCAGCCAGGCAGGGGCACAGGGACACGGGATTCCTTCAGTCAAATCTGATCTCAGCTGGGTTTCCCTCCCTCCTCCCCCTGCTGTGAACCAGCCCTGGGGTGCCCATGTCCCCTGGGGGTGCTCTGGGGGTGTGGTGTTCAGAGGCCAGCACCCCCTGGGTGCTCTGGGGCAGCTGCAGAGTAGTTGTTGTGGCTGCAGTGCAAAAACTGGCTGCAAAATGCTTGTCTCAGTTGTTCTTTCAAGCAAGAAAACAATGCTGGAATAGTTAATGCCTCTTCTAAAGCTGGGGGGAATTTCAGGAAGGTAAACAGGGGTTACATGGCCTGCAGGTACATCCACTGAGAGCTGCTCATGGCAAAACTGAATGTTTTGGGCTGCTCAAGGCTTCCTGCTGTATAGAATTTATCAGGCTTTGCTTCCAGAAGCCCTCAAGTCTTCTGTTTGCAGCTCCATTTAAAGTCACACAGGGAAGCTGTGTTAGGAGGAAAAAGCTTCTTGTGTATGAATTCATGTGCTGCAGAGAGGGAGGAATGGCAGAGCTCTGAAGGACTCACCCCAAGTCTTTGTTTCTCTGCACCTGTAGTCAGTGTACAGAGCAGCAGCTCTGCTACAGCTGATGGATGAGTTTGGGGTGGGTGGTTGGTGTTGGTTTGGTAGAGGTGCTGTTAGGACTCAGGCTTCAGGGCTGTGCTCATCTTTAGCCTCTGGAGGTAAATAAAATGCTTCTCTTGAAGCAAAATATTCCATAACTCTCTGTTCAGGATCCTGCACGCTGCTGTGTGAGGTACCTTGGGCTAATCCTTGTCCTGAGAGGTGGGGAGAAGCCAGGAGGTCAGGTGTCCTTCAGCCCTAAAATTACCATAGACAAAGTTGGTCGTTTTGGCAGTCCCAGAAGAGGTCTTTGGGTTCCCAAACTGGGTAGAAAAAAGGGCATCAGTGGCGTTGGTGAGATCAGACCTCTCAGCCAACAGGTAAAAGGTTTCAAATCACAGAACTATAGGGGTTGGAAGGGACCTCAAGAGATCATTGGGACCAACCCCCCTGCCAAAGCAGGGTCCCTAGGACAGGTCACACAAGTAGGTGTCCCGATGGGTCAAAGTTTCCCAAAGCTCCAAGCTTGGAACAGCTCCAAGCTGTGACTGTATCCTCACTCCAAACCAGAGTAAGACTTGCCTACCATTTCATTCCAGTGAAAAACAAGAGAGACAGGCCACAAGAAGACACAACACATGAACAGGTCCACGCATTAGAAGTTGTAACTTATCAGGGGACACTTTTCACCATCAGAAAGCATAAACAAGGAGCAGTGTTTTTATATTTAACAATAATCAGAACCTGACTATTCAAAACCCAAGAGAATGGTTTCAGTCCACTGCTTGTTAATAACCCCACCAACTTCAGCAGGTTAACATGCTAGTACCTACTCTCCCCAGAGTGTACCTCAGTACAGTCACACTACTCTCTTCTTACTATTATGATTTTATTTTCACTTTCAGAAAACATCCCAGAGAAGTGGACCCCGGAGGTGAAGCATTTCTGCCCCAACGTGCCTATCATCTTGGTAGGAAACAAGAAGGACCTGAGGAACGACGAGCACACAAGACGAGAGCTGGCCAAAATGAAGCAGGCAGGTTCCTTTCTGCTGGGCTGGGGGCAAGAGTGGTCAGAGCCTGAGCCCACAGGGGCCTGCAGCTTGCTGCCAGCTCCCTCTGGGCTGTGTAATGAACACTTCCCTCTGGCAGAAGCCAGAAAGTACATATTACTTTTAATTGAACCTTCCTTTTATGTATTTGGAGGTTTAATTTTTAGACAGAGGCATTCTGAGCCATGCCAGTGGCTCCTGTGGGGTCCTGAGAGCCAGCTGTGCTCTGCTGCAGAGCTGGGCCCCTGAGGTACAGCAGGGAGTCAGTCAGGAGACAGGGACACATGGAGTGCACATGCTTGAGTTGTTCTTTATTTTGGGTGCTCAGGATGTGAGGGAAAACAGCTACTGGGAGGTGTTTTGAGGTGTGATAACCACAGGAACGGCAGCTCCTTCATGAACCTATCACTAGGTTTCATTTTTAGACCCAAGTCTGAAAGCCCCAGCTGAGGTGTGGGACAGCAGGTATTCTCTGCCATGGAAATACACAGCTCCTGGAGCTGTTTTCATACAAAGATGGGGGCATTATTGTGGGGGTTTGTCCCTAGGCTTTTGTTACAGTTGTGGGAAGGAGTTGCATCAACATTTCCTCAGAGATAAGCAGTCCTTTGCTCAAGTTTCAGATGGTCCCAGAGACTTTGAGCTCAGAAGTGTCACAAAACCACTCGTGCTCTCAAGCCTTGCTGCAGCATTGAGATATCCTCCCCCTTCCTGCATAGCCTGGGCTGGGGGTGTGCTGTGTCCAGAGAGAAGCAGCGTGCTCTATTGAGCTCTGCTCTCAGGGGAAGCAATTCACTGTTCACCCATCGATTAGTGCTGCACGGTCCTTCTCCCCCTCTGCTCTGTCCTGGTGAGACCCCACCTGGAATATTGTGTCCAGTTCTGGGCCCCTCAGCTCAAGAAGGACAGGGAACTCCTTGGAATAGCCCAGCACAGGGCCACAAAGGTGGTTAAGGGAGTGGAACACCTTCCTTATGAGGAGGGGCTGCAGGAGCTGGGGCTCTTTAGCCTGGAGAAGAGGAGGCTGAGGGGTGACCTCATCAATGTGCATGCAGATGTAAAGGGTGAGGGTCCGGGCTCTGCTCAGGGGTGGCAGCGACAGGACACGGGGCAGCGGGTGCAGCTGGAGCAGAGGAAGCTCCATGGGAACGTAAGGAGGAACTTTGTCCCTGTGAGGGTGGCAGAGCCCTGGGACAGGCTGCCCAGAGAGGCTGGGGAGTCTCCTTCTCTGGGGACATCCAAACCCACCTGGACCCATCCCTGTGGGATTTAGTCTGGGTGACCCTGCTCTGGCAGGGGGTGGGACTGGATGAGCTTTCGAGGTCCCTTCCACCCCCTGACATTCTGTGATGCTGTGATTGACTCTGGAAATCCCTTTGCCTTGGTTGGGGTCTGGGTGGGAAGGGGGAGACCCAGCGCGAGCGGCTTCGGATCCTTCTCACCTCTTGGCTTTTTGTGTCGCCCCAGGAGCCTGTCAAACCCGAGGAAGGACGAGACATGGCAAACCGCATCGGTGCATTTGGGTACATGGAGTGTTCTGCAAAGACCAAAGACGGTGTGAGGGAGGTTTTTGAAATGGCCACTAGAGCTGCTTTGCAAGCCCGGCGTGGCAAGAAAAAGTCCGGGTGCCTTCTCTTATAAAGCGTGGCCAGAGGAAGATGGCCAAAGCAGCACCCTGCACTTGAGTAATTTTGAAGTGCTGTTTATTAATCTTAGTGTATGATTACTGGCCTTTTTCATTATCTATAATTTACTTAAGAGATTTAAAAATCGAGTCATCTTGCTACCAGTATTTAGAAGCCAACCATGATTTTTATAACAATCTGCATCAAATTCATCTGTGCACCCAAGGTTAACCTCAACATTCCTCTAACAAACCTTTTCTGCACTCACAGGATATGCCAGGCGCTAATTGAAGACAATTCTCTCTTCTTTTCGTCTCTCTTGAAAAGTCAAAAGCTGTTAACACAGAGGATTGGTCTGTGTAGCTACTTTCTAACTAACAGCCTGTGTGAATTGAGTCCAACAGTTAAAGGCTGTGTGTGGAGTCCAGCGTTAGCTTTAGCGCTGTCCCATTTAGGAAGATCTGGTTTGCGTGGCTCAGTGGTGTTTTAAAGCATTAGTTTGGAAACGTGATCACTCTGAAATGACCAAGTCCCATTCAGCTAAGGAAAAGTGAGGGTTCTGTGGTTTCATGTTAGTTACCTTTTAGTTACTGTGTAATTAGTGCCAGTTTAAATGTATGTTACCAAAAATAAATCTATTTACCCCAGCTTAGATGTAGTATTTTTTGTATAATTGGATTTCCTAATACTGTTACTTGTAACCTCTGCGTTAAGGTGTTCTGGGTTTTTTAAGAAACTGTATTTGAAAATAAAAGTCCGATGGAAAGCAGCTGATCCTCTCCCCCTGTTCATTTGTAAGAGTCTGACCCATTCCAGTGACCTGAGTGGGCTGCACACCCAGGAGGAGGGTTGTTTGTTTTTTTTTTCCATGACGTTGCCGTAGGGATGAGAAAAGACAGCCTGCTCACACTCAAAGCTTCTGAACTGTTCAGTTGCCTTAAGTTCATTGCTGGACCCAGTTTCAAAACTTTAAAGGATTAAAAAAAAAAAAAACAACAACAACAAAAACCAACAAGTAAAAGAAACTCTTTGTGTAAGTTTGGTTACCGTGTAGTGATCAGACTCCTGACCTGTGAACTTCTTGCTGTTCTGCAGCCAACTAAACTCTTTCTGTATTTTCATTTTTCCAACAACTAATAGAATAAAGGCAGTTTTCTAAGCTCCCTGTATCCTGGTGTCTGTATTCCTCACTCTGGAGGGTTGGCCCAGCGTCTGACCACCCGAATCCCATCCTGGTTCTGCTAACAGCTGCCCTAGGATTCCCTGAGCAGTTGCAGGTGCTTTAGTACCGATTTCAGTCCTCTGCTGCCCGCAGCGGGCTGGGGATGCTGAAGCAGAGCAGTGGCAGCCTGCCTGGCCCTGCCCACCCCCTGCACTGAGCAGTGAAGCTTCCCAGGGCCAGCGTGCAGCGGCTGAGCTGAGCTGGGTTGAGCTGAGCTGGCCCATCCTGCCCGCGGCAGTGGGTGAGGCTGCAGGAAGGGGAGAGCAGCAGCTGCCCTGGCAGCCAGTGTGCTGCTGCGCCTGTGAGCGCTCACACAGGGCACCCTGTTCCCCTGTAACCTCCTGGCCTGGGTTCAGCTGGGAGAGAGTTAACGTGCTTTCTGGCAGCGGGTGGGTGGGAGCAGTGCTGGTAACGCAGGGGTGGTTTAGTCATTTCAGTTGTTCATATTTCCCTGCTAATGAGAAGGGGGGGGCACCCAGGGAGCTGGGGGGACCACAGCCAGGACAGGTGACCCGAACTGGGTAGAGGGGGGATTCCATGCCACTTACATCATGCTCAGTGTAAAGGGGGCTGGTGGGGGGAGGAGCACAGGGCTCCAGGAGCGCAGCCCTGGGGGACAGTCTGACTTTGGGACAGGTCTGAGCTGTGAGGTTGGTGAAAAAACACTTTGTGTGTCACCAGTTCTGAGTGTTTTGCTGTAAAGTCCTGTTTGTGTGATTTCTTTCTCCCAACAACCTGCCCTTATCCCAACCCACGAGGGTTGGGGCAGTTTTCAGAGTTTCTTTTTCCTCCCCTTTCCCTCTCCCCCCCAATTCCCCTCATACCCCTTCAGAGAGGGTGGCTGCGTGGTGCCTGGCAAAGCTGTGCTGTCACTGAGGGCTGCAGCAAGCCATGGGCTGGAGGGAACAGGCTGCTGTGCTGGAGAGCTGAGGGTGCTGCTGGGTGCAGGTGAGGGAGCAGCGGGTGCACTGCCACGCTTGCTCTTGCATTTACTGAGCTGAGCCTCTTCCTGCAGGGCTGGGCAGGAGGGAGGCTGGGTGCTGGCCACAGTCTGTGTAAGAGCACCCAGCACCACCAGTTACAGCCTAAAAAAATGCCAGCCTGCTCTTTTCTTGTTTTCCTCTTTTTTTCCCCCCCTTTTCCACAATGTTCCTGATTCCTTTTCCTGCAGCCAAGGTGAAACAGAGCCAGGTCATGGGAGCGCCCCACACCTCTGCTCCTTCTGCTCCCTCTGCAGCCATGGACGCCCCAGAAGGCAGCGTGTGGCCAGCCAGGCGGTGGCACTGGCTGGGTGCCCGTGGTCCAGCCATGCAGGGTGATGGGGTTGAGCAGAGCAGGAAGCTGCTCGCTGCAGCTGCGGCGTTGCCAGGGACGATGTCACCCTCTGGTTTCAGGCTCGCTCGCTCTGCAGTTCCCTTTTTTGGGGGTGGTTTGGGGGGGGGGGGTGGCTGCTGTTGAGCAAAACTGGGGTTTTTCAGTCTTGCAGAGCTGCTGGGTTGCTGCGCTCTGGGGTTCTGAGGGAGCTCTGCATGCTCCTCAGGCCCAGCTCACGGCTGGTGTCTCCCCTGATGTGCTTCCACCCAGAAGGAATTGTGACCCCAGTTTTAGTCTAAAGCTCTTGCTCACCTACAGCGCCACCTCCCCATCTCCTCTGCCTTCCCCACCAGCCAGCGTCAGGTTTCCTGGCCTGTCCTTCTCCAAGTTCAGACATGTTGCTAAGTCAGAGTCTCCTGTTTCGTGTCTGGGAGCTGCAGCTCCCTCCCTCTCCTTGTTCCTCGCACCACCGGCGTCAGAGCAGAAGGCTGCTCAGCAGCACGTGGTCATTACTGGTCCTCCTCAGCCTTCCTGCTTTCCAGGGCCAGCAGCCTGGCTCCCTGTGGGATCCCAGTGCCCTGGAGGCACCTTTGTTCTGGGTGAAACTAAGGATACAAACAGACGGAGAGGACTTTGGAAATGAGAGCTCAGTGCTCACAGAGTGACCCAGCCAGGTGTGGAGCTGTGTAAGGGGCAGGGAGCTGTGGATGCCGGGAGCTGAGCACCAGACCCCTGACCAGGGGAGGGAGTCCAGAAGGTGAGTTTTGTGACCTTTGCGATTACTCACTTGCTCATCAGCAACGTTCTGACCTCATAGGACAACCATTGCTTGTTACACATTTCTAAAGGGGTCCCTTAAGCCTCCTGGACCTCCTGGCACCTCTCTGGATCCAAGTTCAGCTGACTGTGGAATCTGTCAAGGCACAGGGTGTACCTCGGAGCCAACAAGCAAGTTCAACTCAGTTGTTTTCCTCAAAACTCAGTCGTCAAGGAAGGGAAAACCCTGACCTGCTCTTGTCTGAGAAGGGCAGGGCCCCAGAAGCCAGCTCCTACTTCACACAAAATCCCCAGCTCCAGCCTGAGGACTGCAGGTGCCAGTCTGAGCAAGCATTAGAGACAACCCTCCGTGGCCCTGTGCTCAGCCCTGAGGAGCAATTCCTCTTCTTCAAACCACCGGGGCTCACTGTGCCCAAGAGGCGGGTGAGGAGCCTGCCTGGACTGCTGCTGCCAAAAGCAAACAGGGGTCATGTGCCTCGGCTCATCCCCTCAGCCCTTTCCCCGGCTGCTCTGATCTCAGGACACTTTGTTGCTCCTGCTGTCAGCGCTGCCACACACTGCAAACCCTGCAAGACAATCAGGCAAGGCCCCAAAGCTCACCCCAGCCAGGAGCTATCCCGTTCCCAGTTGCAGGGGCAGCTGCCAACACCAGCCCAGGGCAAAACCCCCGTATCCAGCATCACCTGAGCGGAGAAGCATCATGATATGGTGGCCTGTTAGTAGCAGCTGGTGTTTGTGATGGGGCCTCAAGGCCAAGCACGAAAGAGGACAGCAGGGGGGGGGGGGGTCTGAGTGCATCCCCCCCATGCTCTGGGGCCTGTGCACCTCGGCACGGAGCCAGGGCTGATAAGCAGCTGTGTGACCTTGGGGCTGCCACGAACGGAGCTCACACGGTGCAAATGCTGCCAAGAGCTTGACTGGGGCTTTCCTGCTCCCCCCTGGGAGCCGTGCCGAAGCTGAGCTCTTGGTCCCTGTTGAGCTGCTGTGCTGCTCCGTGGTCCCTGCTGGTCCTACCCATGGAGATGGCACCTCAAAGAGCTGCCTCTGCACCGTGTGCTCTGGAGGAGGGCAATGCTGCTACCTGGGGTGGGTACAGGCGGTGCCGTGCCCAGGGCAGCCCTGAGAAGAGCAGTCGCTGCTCCATCACTGGAAGGTGCAACGCTGAGAGTCCCGGGATGGGGAAAAGCAGCTGCTGAAGTAAAGGGAGATGCTGCCAGGGGGAGGGAGGATTATAAAAGGCCACCGAAGAGGGGATGTGTGGGCCCTTGTGAGCGGCAGCGTTTCGGGTTCAGGGTGCCTCCTGGGCCTCCTCCCAGCACACAAACCAGTGTCCCTCCCAGGAGCCCGTTGCTGCTCCCGTTGGCAGCGGTGCCGTCTCCGTAACTCGGGGGGTGGGGTGGGGGGGTCTCGTCACCCCAAAGGTTTCAGCTCTGGGGCCAGCGGCTTCCCGTGCGGCGGGGAAGCGGCGGGGAAGCGGCGGGGAAGCGGCGGCAGCGCCGGGCCCCGCCAGCCCTGAGCGGGGCCCCGGGGGCAGGGTGGGCGGGGGGGGAGGAGGAGGAGGAGGAGGAGGCGGAGGAGGGATCGCGGCGGGGCGGGGCGGCGGCAGGGCCGGCCCGGGCAGTGCTGGCCATGGCGGCGGCGGGAGCGGGCGCGGGCGCGGCGGGGCTGGCGGGGCTGGCGGCGAGGCCGCTGGGCGCGGCGGAGCCGCTGGCGCTGGGCGCGCTGCGGGGGAAGGTGCTGCTGGTGGCCAACGTGGCGTCGCTCTGAGGCACCACCACCCGCGACTTCCTGCAGCTCAACGAGCTGCAGCAGCGCTACGGCCCCCGCGGGCTGCAGGTCCTCGGCTTCCCCTGCAACCAGTTCGGGCATCAGGTAGGGCGGCCGGGCCGGGCCGGGGAGGGGGGGGGAGCGGGGCAGAGCCGCCGGCCCCGGCTGGGCTCTCACGGGCTTCCCTCGGTTCGGTTCGCTTTGTTTTCCTTAGGAAAATGCCACGAACGAGGAGATCCTGCGCTCGCTGGAGCACGTTCGTCCGGGTAACGGGTACAAGCCCAATTTCATCCTGTTCGAGAAGTGCGAGGTGAACGGGAAGAACGCGCACCCCCTCTTCACCTTCCTGAAAGAGGCGCTGCCCTTCCCCCACGACGACCCCACCTCGCTGATGACCAACCCCCAGTACATCATCTGGTCCCCGGTGTGCCGCAACGACATCTCCTGGAACTTCGAGAAGTTCCTCATCGGCCCCGACGGCGTGCCCTTCAAACGCTACAGCCGGCACTTCGAGACCATCAAGATCCAGGAGGATGTGGAGTTGCTTCTGCAGAAGGTCCCCAAGGATGCTCTGGGGTAGCGCTCGCTGCCCGCGGCTCCTTCCCCTCCTGCTCAGCTCTCTGCCGGTGCCTCTCGCAGGGGGGCTGCTGCCCTGGTGGAAATCCCAGTGTCCTCCTGCAGGTTTTGCCCATGACAGTGCACCTTCCAAATTCCTGAAGTGTACCCGATGTTTTCAGAACTTGCATGGGGATGTTTGGGAAACTACACTGGGCCAAGCAGCTGCAAGTCTCAGTAGTTCGCTGTGATTCTCTCAATAAAGAGGAATTCAAAGTGTATTTTCTTTTAAGGCTGTGGCTTGGTCAGTCTGTGTGAGCTGGGTGAAATGTGGCACCCGTGTTACTCATTGATCAGCTCATGTGAGTGCTGATGGTGGGGGGTGTGTGTGTGTGTGCTCAAACCACTCAGGCTTAAATCCCAACACCCGCCCAGGGCAGACAAGCAGCATCGTGGAGCTCTGCAAGCTGTGACCAGTGCCAGGTCTCACCCTGCACACAACAGGCCTGGCAGAGCAGGAAGGCAGCACGGCACAGAAGCACCTTGCTGGGCTGCTCGTGTGCCCTTGCTTGAGGTGTGGCTGCAGACCATGTCCAGGGACAGGACACGGGGCAGCGGGTGCGACCTGGAGCGCAGGAGGCTCCATGTGAGCATAAAGAAACTGTGAGGGTGGCAGAGCCCTGGGACAGGCTGCCCAGAGAGGCTGGGGAGTCTCCTTCTCTGGGGACATTCAAACCCGCCTGGACCCATCCCTGTGGGATTTAGTCTGGGTGCCCCTGCTCTGGCAGGGGGTGGGACTGGATGAGCTTTTGAGGTCCCTTCCAACCCCTGATGTTCTGAGACAGTGAGGGGGCATGTGGCCAGGCTATGGTTCTGCACTGGCTGACGACCTCCCAGCATGGCTACCAACACAGGGCCAGGACAGGTTAACAGCTGCTCAGGCTTTTCTTCCCCAGGCTGCAGTCCTGCAGCGCTGGCAGAGGGCTTGGGGAAGAAAAGCCCTTCAGCCTAGCCCGCCCTCCCCATTTTCTGGCCTCCCTCAGCAGATTCCTAGGGGGACAGAGCCCTTGTGCCAGCACTGCCGCTCCCTTGCTGGCTCAGCTGCCTCCCAGCTCTATCCTGTTTTGCATCGGTGGCAGCCTGACAGGGACGTTCCCGCACTTGCCCCATTCTACATGAAGCCAGGGGTGCCTGTGTGCACCCCCAGCACAGGGAGCTGCAGAGAACCAGTTCTCCCATGTTCCCAGGCAGAATACCTGCTGCCTCCACCCTCCTCCCAGGGAGCCTGTGCCTTGCCTGGGGACAGGGATGACGCATGACACTCCAAGCCTGGGTGCGCCAGGGTTCAGGTGATACTTTCTTCTTTTTACTTCTTCCCCAATGCTGTTTGCAGTCCTGCCAGATGTGGAGCTGGCAGGTACCTCATGGAGCCCTTACAGTAATCCCAACATGTTCCTGCACAGCCATCCTGGTTTGACTGCCTGCTGGTGCACAGCTGGAATCGGGACTGGGTTCTTCCCGCACATCGCAAGCCTGTGCCAAATTTCACCTGACACCTTCCTGCCCCCTGGCTCAGGTCCTTCTGCAGGTACATTTTCACTCTTGAAATGGCTCTGTGAGCAGGTTTTCATTACAAGCCATTCCCTACAAGGCCTCATAGCTTGCCTCAGGAGCACTAAGGCACAGGAACCCAGGCTTTCAGAGGTGTCACACTCCCAAGCGTTGCTGCACTGTTTTTACAAACACTTGGGATTCGAGGGGCTTTTGTTTGGGATTTTCCCTGTTCCCAGCTTCTCACCACTTCCACGGGTTGCTTTGTTGCTGTACCTACAAGGCTCCCTCCCAGCTGACTGAGGCACTGGGGCTCCACCCTGCTACCCCTGAGTCATGCAGTTTTGAACTGGGATTGCGCAAAGCCTCACCGGGCTGTTTCTTCACTTCCAGTACAGCTCTGTGGAGAAAAAAAAAACACAACAGGATGTTTTCAGCAGCTATTTCAGCTCTGGAGCAGAAGCTGCTTGATTTGGGGGGGGAGTATTTTTTCAGTTAACTTCCCTCATCAAGGCAGGATGTTGAAACAGTGCACCAGAGCACAGGGGACCGTGGGCAGCAGGAACTTGTTGCGTTGGCGAGTCTTTCTGGACACGAGCCGCGGCACTTCCTCAATCCCCACCCGGGGAACTCTGCCATCTGAGCGGGACCTCCTTTGCTTTGCCTCTCCCTTATCAGCCCCTAAACCTGCTGCTCTTCCAGCCCTGGCAAAAAGGGTCTCTGGGTGAGCCTGTCAGCAGGAAAAGGCACCTTACACCCTGCTTACTCGGTGCTAACCGCCAAGGGATTTAGTTGCCTTCCGGCTGCGGGGGCTGTGCTAGCAGAGAAACAAAGCAGCAGCTCCCAGACAGATAAGCCACACCAGCGGCAGAGTGAGGTGACTGCAGGGTGAAAATGAGCCACGGCAGCAGGAGAGCGGCTGATGCCCCAAGCCCTGTGACTCCCCCAGGCAGGTGCTCACTCCCAAAGCTCAGCTGGCCTCGGGGCCAGAGGGGATGAAGACGTTTTGACTATGGGCAGCAGCTCTGCGCTGTGGGGAGGCCTGAGGAATCCCAGGTGCTGCCCAGGGATTATAAAATGTCAACAGTTCTATTTCTGTAACTCCAGGGAGGAACAGGCTGCGTCAGTAGGAAACCTTAAAATAAATATGACTGCTTTAGCACACTTGGATGCTTCAGTGTGCTTTCTGCATCTCCTGTGTCACACCTCCAGCCCTGCACTCTGCTTTTCCCCATGGCAAACAGCTAATGCCTCTGGTAGTGTTCCCCCTGCTTGGCCCTTCCCCCACACATCAGAGTGCCAAACATCCCCCTTCCCAGAGAGTGTGTGGTGTTTGGCCTCCCCCCCCTCCCAGTGATTCCCTCCCCCCCTTTAGCTGCTGATAGTTGCCATCAACTTCTTAAAACTTTCAACAAGTTCAGGTATTTGAAGCTGCCAAGAAAGTTAACCAGCTGCAAGGAAAACTATCCTTCCCTCCCCCACTGCCCCTTCCCGGGGTCCCAAGCACATCCCAGATGATGGCTCACCAGATGTGGTGCTCAGAAGCAGCTGCCCAACAGAAACGGGCTCAAGCAGAGCCTCAGACCCCTTGCACTCGGTCTGTTAAATGTTCTTCCAGCTATTTAAAATCCCTTTCTCCCCATGCTAAACTTGGCCACTCCTGCTAACATTTAAGATAGCTCTTAGTCCCCGTTTTTGGGCATTGCCATCCTAAGGCAAGGAGGAACCCACCTGCCTCCAACCTGGTGGCACTTGAAAGGGCTTTGTCCCTCCTGGCGTCACTCTCCATGGAGCTGCCATCGGCTTCAGGTGGAGACAAGGGCAGGAAGGTGAATCACAGAGTCACAGGGGTGGGAAGGGACCCCCAGAGCCCATGGGGTCCAACCCCCTGCCAAAGCAGCTCCCCAGCTCATATTGCACAGGGCGGCGTCCAGACGGGGCTGGAATCTCTCCAGAGATGGAGACTCCACACCCCCTGGGCAGCCTGTCCCAGGGCTCCCTCACCCTCACTGGGGAAAAGTTCTTCCCCATGGTGCTGTGGAACTTCCTGTGCTCCAACTTGCAGCCATTGCCCCTTGTCCTGTCCCCACAGACACTGAAAAGGGGCTGCCCATTCCCCCTGCATCCCATCCTTCAGATATTGATAAACATTCCTAAGGTCCCCCCTTAGTCTTCTTCTCTCCAGGCTGAACAGCCCCAGCTCACTCAGCCTTTCCTCACAGGGGAGATGCTCCAGGCCCTTAGGGGAGGCTGGAAGGAAAGTGCTGAGAACAGACCCCCCCCTCTCTACACTGCAACTGTAACGTCGTTTCCTCCACTATTAGGAGGAGGTAATTTATGAGCAGGGTGAAGTCAGCCACAGGAGCATTAGCTCAGCAGGGCTGACTCACTGCAGGAACACACCCGGTGTTGCCACAACAGGCAGCTCCTCGAAGCCCAAGGGGGCCCTGCCCTTTGAGGGAACCAGAAGTAACAGGACCCAGCTCCTGCTGGGAGGAGAAAACTCTCATCTTTTTCAGTGTTAGCTGGAAGGACAGTAGGGTTGAGCACACCCTCAGCAAGCCTGCTGACAACACCGAGCTGCCTGGTGAGGTTGGCAGGCTGGAGGGAAGGGGATGTCACCCAGAGGGAGCTGGGCAGGCTGGAGAGGTGGGTCTGTGCAAAGCCCATGGCACCCCAAGGCCCTGCACGTGGGTCAGCGCAGTCCCAAGCACACAGTGGGTGCTGAATGGGTTGGCAGCAGCCCTGAGGAGGAGGACTTGGGGGTGCTGGGGGGGGGGGTGAGAAGGGCTGGAGCACCTCTGCTCCTGAGACAGGCAGGGAGAGTTGGGCTGGTTCAGCCTGGAGAAGGAGCAGCTCTGGGGAGACCTCAGAGCTCTTTTCAGTACTTGAAGAAGCGACAGGAAAGCTGGAGACGGGCTGTTTACAAGGGTGTGTAGTGACAGGATAAGGGGGAATGGCTTTAAATTTAAGGAGGCTTGGATTTAGATTAGCTATTAGGAAGAAATTCTTCTCTATGAGGGTGGGGAGGCCCTGGCACAGGGTGCCCAGAGAAGTTGGGGCTGCCCCTGGATCCTTGGCAGGGCTCAGGATGGGGCTTTGGGCACCCTGGACTAGTGGAGGGCGTCCCTGCCCATGGCTGAGGCTTGAAACTGGATGGGCTTTAAGGTCAAAGAAATAAAAGGCCTTTAGTATTTACCTTGTACTGCTGCAGCACGGGCAGGTCTGGCAGGGAGGAGGTAAAGCCCACCAGCCACCCCCCTGCCAGCTGCACAGACATTCACAGCCCCCACACCTCACCCCTGCCTTTTCTTAGATGGACTTTTTTTGGTGCAGCAGTTCAAAGTAGGTTTTTAAGTCTGGAAATGACCACCTGGACCCTTCTCCCTACTTCTGAACCACAGGCTGACGAGCTGGCACACGCTTCTCCACCTGGACACAGCAATCAAACGCCTCAGAAAGGTTCTTTGGAAAGAACCTTGGGAGGTTCTTTCAAAACCCCTGAGTGCTCCCCAGCCGGTTGCTCAGACCTGTTCTCCCACTCACTCCCATGTAACAATCCCAGTCTCCTTTCCTAGCCGATGCCCTGGCTGGAGGGCTCCACAAGGCCTCATTTATAGGAGGAAACGTCAGTCCTGACACCACCGGGCACTTCTGCCACCGGCTTTGGAGGAGGCTGCCCGGGATGTGTGTGTGTGGGGGGGCCTGTCAGCCGTTGAGCCGCCGCGGGGTCGGGGCCCACCTCCCAGGGGGGGGTCAAGGTCTCCTTGAACCCGGTGCCTCCAGCCTTCCTCCCAGGCCTCCCTGCCTCCTCTCACGCCCCCAGCCCCGGGTGTTCTCCGCCCCGGAGGCCCCACAGGCCCGGGTAAGGGGACGCCCTCCCTGCCGGCGCCTCAGCACCAGCAGTCGCAGGGGCTGAGCCCGGCAAGGGCCTGCAGCTCGCCTGGGCAGGCCGCGGGGCTGCCCCGGGCCGCTGCGGAGAAGGCTCTGCCGCCGCCGCGAGGGGAAGGGAAGGGAAAGGAAGGGAAGGGAAGGGAAGGGCAGGAAGGGGAAAGAGGATAGGGAGGGGAAGGGAGGAGCCCGGCCCAGCCCTGGGCGGCGGCCCCAAGATGGCGCCGGCCGCCACGGCACTCGCGTCACCGGCCCCTCCCCGGCGCGCGACCCCGCCCCCTCGTCAGAGGGCGCGCGGGCGGGGCGGGGCCGCTCGGCGCAGGCTGGCTCAGCGCGCATGCGCACACGGGCCGACATCCGTCCGCGACGGGGCTCGCGCGCGGACATGGCGGCGGCCGAAGGTGGCGGCGGCGGCCTCGGGGTGCGGCCGGAGGCGGCGGCGCAGCGGGCGGAGCTGGGGCCGCTGCTGGCCGCGGCCCTCAAGCCGGGGGAGTCCTGGTGAGCGCGGCCGGGCGGCCTTCCCCTGCCCCCTTCCCCACCGGGCGGCGGGGCCTGCGGGAGCGGGGCCGGGGCCGGGGCTGGGGCCGGGGCCGCCACTGAGCGGGCCGGGGCCGCCGCTGAGCGGGCCGGGGCCGGGGCCGGGGCCGGGGCCGGGGCTGGGGCCGGGGCCGGGGCCGCCGCTGAGCGGGCCGGGGCCGGGTTCGGGGCCGGGGCCGCCGCTGAGCGGGCCGGGGCCGGGGGCCGGGGGCCGGGACCGGGGCCGGGGCCGCCGCTGAGCGGGGCCGTGCGCCCGGCGCCCTGTGTTGCAGGTACCTGGTGGACAGCCGCTGGTTCAAGCAGTGGAAGAAGTACGTGGGCTTCGACAGCTGGGACATGTTCGGCGTGGGCGAGCCCGGCCTCTTCCCTGGGCCGATCGACAACTCGGGCCTGTTCGGCGGTACGTGCTGCCCGGGCTGCCCTGTGCGCGGCCGCCGCGGCCTGCGGCTCTCGCCGGGAACAGGCGGCCCCGGCCTTGTCAGCGCGGGGCTGGTGCGGGGCCTGGACACCCGGGGGAGTGCCGGTAGTTCCCGGCTTCCTGGTGGGGGGTGTGTGTCTGTGTTTGTGTGCGCCTGTCCGTGTGTGCGTGTCTGCGTGCGCGTCTGCGTGTGTGCGTGCCTGTCCGTGCGTTTGTCTGTGTGCGCGCCTGTGTCTGTGTGTGCGCGCCTGTGTCTGTGTGTGCGCGCGCCTGTGTCTGTGTGTGCGCGCGCCTGTGTCTGTGTGTGCGCGCGCCTGTGTCTGTGTGTGCGCGCGCCTGTGTCTGTGTGTGCGCGCGCCTGTGTCTGTGTGTGCGCGCGCCTGTGTCTGTGTGTGCGCGCGCCTGTGTCTGTGTGTGCGCGCGCCTGTGTCTGTGTGTGCGCGCGCCTGTGTCTGTGTGTGCGCGCGCCTGTGTCTGTGTGTGCGCGCGCCTGTGTCTGTGTGTGCGCGCGCCTGTGTCTGTGTGTGCGCGCGCCTGTGTCTGTGTGTGCGCGCGCCTGTGTCTGTGTGTGCGCGCGCCTGTGTCTGTGTGTGCGCGCGCCTGTGTCTGTGTGTGCGCGCGCCTGTGTCTGTGTGTGCGCGCGCCTGTGTCTGTGTGTGCGCGCGCCTGTCCGCGCGTGCCTGTGCGCGCGCCTGTGTCTGTGTGTGCGCGCGCCTGTCCGCGCGTGCCTGTGCGCGCGTGCCTGTGCGCGCGTGCCTGCGTGCGTGTCTGCGTGTGCGCGTGTCTGCGTGTGCGTGCGTGTCCGTGTGTCTGCGTGTGCGCGCGCGCGTCCGTGTGTCTGTGTGCGCGCGCGCGTCCGTGTGTCTGTGTCCGTGTGTCTGTGTCCGTGAGCATGTCTGCGTGTGCGCGTCTGCGTGTGCGCGTCTGCGTGTGCGCGTCTGCGTGTGCGCGTCTGCGTGTGCGCGTCTGCGTGCGTCTGTGTGTGTGCGTCTGTGTGTGTGCGTCTGTGTGTGTGCGTCTGTGTGTGTGCGTCTGTGTGTGTGCGTCTGTGTGTGTGCGTCTGTGTCTGTGCGTCTGTGTGCGCCTCTGTGCCCGCGCGTGCGTGTCTGTGTGCGGGTGCGTGTCTGTGTGTGTGTCTGTCTCTCTGGGTGTGTGTGCGCGTGCCTGTGTGTGCGCGTGCCTGTGCGCATCTGCGCGTGTGCGTGTCCCTGTGCGTCTCTGCGCCTGTGCGAGGGCGCGTCTCCATGCGTGCGCCAGTGTGTGTGTGCATCTCTGTGCGTCTCTGTCCGTGTGTGCGCATGTCTGTGCGCGCATCCGTGTGTGTGTGTGTGTCTGTCTGTCTGTCTGTGTGCGTGTGCAGGCCTTGGGAAGGAAGGATTCCGTTTCGTGCCCCCCACCCTTACGTCTGCCTCTCTTTTAGACCCGGAAGCTCAGAGTCTAAAGGAGCACCTCATCGACGAGCTGGATTACGTCCTGGTTCCCACTGAAGCCTGGAACAAACTGGTCGCCTGGTACGGCTGCGTGGATGGACAGCAGCCCATTGTCAGGAAGGTAAGTCTGGGTGGACCTGGTTCTCTTCAGCCAGCCTGTTTCTTTTGCTAGGTGGGAGTTAAGGCAGGAACCTCATCAGCTCTTTGGGAATAATAACATGAGATGTTCCAGTGTGATGCTTAAAACACCTGAAGCTTCAGTGATTCTCAGTGGATGGGTTGTTTGGGGTGAGAACCATGACCCTTACTCTGATTAGCTTCTCCGTGATTGCTCGGACTGGTGCAGTGCTTTTAAGTAGTGTGGAATAGTTTGTTGCAAGCTGTTAGGTCAAGCTTATTGATCATCTGGGGCAGAGTGAGGCACTGAAGTCTTTCAGTATGGATGGCTTAAGGACTTCCTCTGGAGGTTAAAGTGGTTCTTGTTTCTCTTCCAAAACTCTGTCATTCTGAAATCAAGAGAAAAAACATCTGTGGTTTTGTTTTGTAAGTCTTCTTGTTTGGCACAAAGAGTCACAAGTGTGTTGTGAGTGTACAGCCTGTTCCAAAAGGTGGAATTCCCAAGTTGCTCCCTTGGAAATCTCCTACATGCTTGTTTATGGGTAAAAGTTGTTCTGGTTTTATTTTGGCCTTAGGGTTTTGCTCTGTGAGCAGTATTTTGCAAGGTGAGCAGTACCAGCCCGTGGGGCTCATACAGGCTCATCGCTACACCAAGCAGATACTGTTGATACAATCTCCCCCTCTGCTCTGCCCTGGTCAGGCCCCACCTGGAGTGTTGTGTCCAGTTCTGGGCTCCCTGGGATAAAAAAGACAGGGATCTCCTGGAGAGAGTCCAGAGGAGGGACAGAGATGATGAAGGGCCTGGAGCATCTCCCCTGGGAGGAAAGGCTGAGTGAGCTGGGGCTGTTCAGCCTGGAGAGAAGAAGACTAAGGGGGGACCTTATGAATGTTTATCAATATCTGAAGTGTGGGATGCAGGGGGAATGGGCAGCCCCTTTTCAGTGTCTGTGGAGACAGGACAAGGGGCAATGGCTGCAAGTTGGAGCAGAGGAAGTTCCACAGCAACCTGGGGAAGAACTTTTCCCTAGTGAGGGTGAGGGAGCCCAGGGACAGGCTGCCCAGGGGTGTGGAGTCTCCATCTCTGGAGAGATTCCAGCCCCGTCTGGACGCCGCCCTGTGCAATATGAGCTGGGGAGCTGCTTTGGCAGGGGGTTGGACCCCATGGGCTCTGGGGGTCCCTTCCCACCCCTGTGACTCTGTGAATGTACAGAGTTTATATTGCCTCAGTTGGCTTTGCCTTTTCTTACAGTGGAGGTTCCTTCAAGGTGTGCCAGACTCAGGAGGGTGTGGCACCAGAATGGCAAAAGGAACTGGGTTCCCTCTCTTGCAGACCCACTAATGCTGATCTCTGGTACTGGAGCAGGGTCATCAGTGTGGGCTAAAAATTGTATGTAATGAGAAATTCCAGCATCTGCAGGAAGTGTAAATGGTTCCAGGCTCACAGGGTGACCCCAGGGTCACTCTGCTGACTGGGCAAAACTCCTGTGTAAGCTGGGAGTGGTGGGAGTGGTAAGGAATGAGAATGTGTAAAGCAGATTGGGCTTTTGTAGCAACAAATAATGTCTTGACTATAAAATCTCCACTGAGAAGGAAAATGACAGTTATTATTGATTGATGCTTCTGTGAGTGAGGAAGCTTTAGTTTGTGAACTGGCTGAGGGCTTCCACAAAGCCTGCATGGTGTTACTCCCTCTTCTGAAAGATCCAGAAGCTCACCAAGAGCTTTGGAAGCTACAAGGGAACGGTTGGATGACAGGCTGAACTGTGTGAGCCCCCTTCTCTTGAGGTGTCAGGTGCTGCTGGGCTACACTGGGCCTTGAGAGCTCCTGCTGGTTGACAGACAGGAGATGCCAAGTTCATGTGGCTCTGGAAACTTGGAAACTTTTGAGTTGCTGCAGAGTTGCTGTTTGTTGTTACCTGATAACCAAAAGTGGTTATATTTTAAAAAAGAAATAGGGCAGAATGGTAGGTTCCTGGGATGTTAAGCCTCTTGGGAAGATACAAATTGAAAGCTGCCATGAAAGGGCCATGAGAGCTGCAGCACTGCAGCTGGGCAGTGTCTGGTTACAGTATCCTCCAGGCAGCATTGGAAGCAAAGCACTTCCACTTGGGTTCTTTCAATGCTTTAGTCCTTTTTCTGAAGCTGCATGGACTGGAGTTCATACAGCAAAATACCCATAAAAGTACAGTTTGGGAAGTCATTTTCAGCAGCTCTGTGATTTTACAAGCTGTTATTCCTTCCACCCCTCTGAACCTGATGAGCTGAGCCAATCATGGGAGGATTAGGTTGGATTTACTTGTTGTTCAGGTTTCTTTTGGTGATCCCAAGCTGTATTTTGGGACAGTCTTCTATAGAGTCCCACTGCAAAATGTATTCATGTGCAAAATACAGAACAGGGCCTGTCCTCAGCAGCTGAACGTTCCTTGTGCTGGAGTTGCTGTCTGATGGGGTGCCCTGAGCTTTGCTCTGACAACAAGCTCTCTGATCAGATGCTGTTTGAAAACAACCTGTGGGCAGCTAGAGAATCTTCTTGATGTTTATCTGTCCAAGTGGACACAGTGGTCTGATCAGAAACTTCTTGGAAAGACTCCTTCCATTTCTGAACAGAGTTCTTATTTGCTCCTAATCCTGGAGAACAGCAAGTCCTATTTAATGAAAATCCTTCTGAAAAAAGAAAGTAAGAAGTTGTGAGTTTGTTCCTTTGCATTCTTAAACACCAACCCAAACCCACCAGAGTCTTACTTGCCTGTCAAGAAGTTGTTTATACAAGGCAGTGTAATTGTTTGCCTTTCATATCTACTACAAGCCTATGAAAGCTCAGAAGAGGGAAGCATCCTTTGCCCAAATTCTCACAATAAATCTTGGTGTTATTTCCTCATTTCTCTCCAAAGCTGTGTGAAGCTGTTGGTTGAGCTTGCAGCTCATTGCAAGTCTGGTGTCACATGAATAGGATGGACTAACAGGGTTTCAGTTGGAAGGGTCTTACAAGGATCAGCTAAATCTAAGTGTCTGACCAAGGGCTGAGCAAAAGTTAAAACAAATGAAGGGCATTGTCCAAATGCCTCTTAAACACTGTTATTTAAAAAACTACACCTGCTGGTTCATTGCTCTCAGTTTCAGAGACTTTGGAGCTGCAAAGAACTGTGGAGAAAATTGAGATGTGTTTAGTGTGTGTGTGGGTGTTGGTTTTTTTGGGGGGGGGGTTGGGGAGTTTTTTGGGTTTGGTATTTTTTTACTCCAGTCACATCACAGCTGTGTGGTAACTGGCCTCTGAAACATGCTCTTATTTCTGGCATAATGTGTTTTATGAAGGGAGCAGAGAAACAAGAGGGGAATCAGCTTGTTAAAAGGGTAGAGAATGGCAAGACAAGGGGGATGGATTAAAGCTGAAGGAGGGAAGGTTTAAATTAGATACTAGGGGGAAGCTCTTTGCAGAGAGAGTGGTGAGGGGCTGGAACAGGCTGCCCAGAGAGGGGGTGGGTGCCCCATCCCTGGGGGTGTTCAGGGCCAGGTTGGATGGGGCCCTGGGCAACCTTGTGTAGCTCCAGGCCTGGAGGTTGGTGTCCCTGCCTGTGGCAGGGGGGTTGGAGCTCTGTGATCCTTGGGGTCGCTTCCAACCCAGCCCAGTCTGGGATTCTGTGATATGTAGGTACTGAGTGGAGTCCAGCCTCCCAGAGGAAAGCTGGTGGGGTGGATAGCTGGACCTATTGAAGGGTTCTCTCTGATGCAAAATGGATTTGAAAATGTCTCTGCAGTAAGGCAGTGTCATCAGAACAAGTTCTGGCACTCTGCTTTGTTTTTGCAAGGAGAGAGATTTGCAATGAGGCAGATTCTGTGTGCCATGCAGAAAAATAATGAATGCTTTGCCTTCCTCTCTTACAGAAAGGATTTTCTTCCAGTTCCAGGCTTGTTTCTTTTTTTTTTTTTCTCCTGATGTAAACCTTAGCTGAAGGCCAGAGATAGGTGTTTGTTTCTTTTTCTAGAATGCTCTGTCAGTGTGAGCCAATGTTTTTCATGGCTGACCATGTGGCAGTGCCAGTTCAGCTGGGGTGATGGGTGCTGTGGAAGGGAAACACAGTGATTCCTTCTGTGTTCAAACCAAAACAACCCCCCCAAACCAGCTGACAGGGGTTGTGACTGTACCTGGCCTTGAAAACAAGTCAGGGCTCAGTTTATACCTGGACTTGCAAGGCTCTTAGACTGAGGATTTATCCAACACACCTTCCAGAGGGCTGCTCAGAACTTTGACTGTGTGTTGCTCCATTTATCCCATCTGCCTCCTGTTTGCAGGTGGTGGAATATGGGCTGTTTGTGAAGCACTATAAGGTGGAAGTTTACCTTCTGGAGCTGAAGCTGTGTGAGAGCAGCGACCCTGACAATGTGATCAGCTGCCACTTCAGCAAAGCAGACACTGTGGGTAAGTTCTCTGATACACAAAGCTGTCCTCTAGTGCTACCTCAGGAGATGGTTTGTGCCCTCCAGAGTAAGAATGGGGGTGATAAACTGGAGTGAGTCTAGTGGGTACTGACTGGACAGTTGGAGTAGGAGCATGTGATGTGTGAGAAGAGGATCTGCCTTTAGCCTGGGTGAGGGAAGTCTCTGGGGAGACCTCATGGTATCTGAGGAGGTTACTGAGAATGCAGTCAGGCTGTTTACTGAGGCACAGAGCAAGAAAACAGGCAGTAGTCATAAACAGAAACAGGACAGATCACAGCAGAGTATAATGAAAACATTTTCCCCACCAGGACAGCCAGACATTTGAACTGGGCCCAGAGGGGTGGGGGAATCTCCCTCCTTGCAAGTTTTGAACACCTGATTGGATAAGCCCAGGAAATCTGATCTGAATTCAGTGTTTACTGTGCTTTGGTTGGACTGGGAACCTCCTGAGTGCTGCAGTGATTCTGTGTGCAGTGCAGGAAGCTGTGGTTAAGAGCTTTGAGGAGCACACTGCTTGCTGATTTGTGTCCTCAAGAATCATCTGTGTCACTCATGTGTAGCAGTTCTGTCTCTGGTTCTTCTTCCATCCTAGTGTGTGAATGTTTTTGGGCATCTTAATGGCTCTTCTTCCTCTTCCTCCTGAAATTTGGTGACAGCCCCCCTTTGTATCACCATATCTTCCTGTGTAAGAGTGCTGGGTGTCAGCTGGCCTGTCAGTGCCCATGAAGATGTGCTTTTTCCCAGTGTGCTGATGGGAATAACAGACCCCCCCCTTCCTGCTTGAGCCTGTCTTGTCACACGAGGGCTGTTCCATAGGAGCAGGCCTTCAGACAGAAACTTCTCCATGTCTCCTGAACATGGTTGCTTGGAAGGCTTGACAGGCCATGACTGAACACACAAGGCTTTCATTCTTTCAGACTAAATATTAGACAAGTGATATGAGCAATTACAACTTCCACAATACACTTTCTGCACCAAGGACCCTGGAAGGATCAGTGGTGTACGTCCCTGGCTTGTCAGGGGTGGTTTGTTGGGTTGGTTGGTTGGTTATTAGGGGGGAAGGGGGGTGTTTAGGGTGTTTTTTGGTGTTTTCACTCATGTTTTGGACATTTTGGGGTGGGTTTTTTGTGTGTGTTTCTTTTTCCTGAGCAGCTACCATCGAGAAGGAGATGAGGAGGCTCTTTAACATCCCAGCTGAGAAGGAAGCCAGGTTATGGAACCGCTACATGAGTAACACTTATGAGCAGCTCAGCAAGCTGGACAGCACTGTGCAAGATGCAGGACTCTACCAGGGTCAGGTCAGTGGCATTATCTTTTTCTCCTTTCAGATTCTCATGTACTGCTTTCTCTGATCTGTCATTTTTCCACTGAGCTTTATGTATTTTTCTGAGGAAAATCTCAGAAATGTGAGTTGCTGGTGATTTTTTAGTATGTCTGTCAGATTGGAAGTCACCTTTCTTGACTGCCTCAACTCTCTTTCAGGTTGTTCTAATAGAAGTGAAAAATGAAGATGGCACGTGGCCTGGACAGCATTTCCTGGCAAAGTAAGCAAGCAGGCCTGTTCTGCAGGGCTCTGACATTCTGCTTTTCTGCTTCTTTTGGTGGCCACATGTTCTCTGTGAAAGCCAAATTTTGGTTTCTTTTGTTTTGGGTGTTCTGAAAGAGGAGATCAAATCTTTACATATTCTTCAGTGGTTCTGCTGCTGGCTTCTTGTCATAGTGACAGTCTTCTGTTTTAAAGCCCATTTCAGATAGGCTGTGTTGAGGATTAAATATCTTTAGGTTTCTACAGTATTTGGGAGACAAAAGCACTATTTATGTTGAGCTGGTCTGCTTAAAAAGCTGCCTCTGGAGACTGCACAGTGTATGTGTGTGGTGGTGGAAGATAAACCTGTCTCCTACCATTGTAGAACAAAAAGGACCTTGGAATCCAAAGCTGCCAGTAGTGAATACTCTGTAGAGATCTGGTAGTTCCCCTTTAAAAAGGGTATGGAAATAGCTTATCTCCACACTGTTCAAGACAATTAGAAGCCTGTAAATAGGACACAGACATTATCTCTCTAATATCTAATTAAGAAATGAGTGAGATGGGAGGGGTTTGATGGAATTCTGTGTGTACAGAGTAGATGGTGTGGGATGGAAGTTGCCCTTACCCAGTCAGTCCTACTACAGAAGGTAAAATCCTGTGATTTTACTAGTCTGGTGGCCTTGTTTTCCTGTGAGTAAGCCATCAGACTTGATAAGGAAAACGTTTAGTATCTTAAGTGTTAGTATCACACACACATAACCAAGCTGTGGTGACAGTGTTAGAGAGGCAGCCCTGGAGACCAGGTCACAACCTTTGTCTCCTGTGTGAAACAAAGGAGCCCTGGCAGTGTTCCCAGGCCTCAGGCTTGCTTTTTTTTTTATGATGGGTGAAGATTTTAATTAACCTCCAGTGCTATTTGAATGTAAATGGCTATCAGGATGCAGAGTAATGTTGTTCTAGTAAGGCAGAAGTAAAGATTTGCTTATAGTGTACAACTCAGGGCATTCTTTTACCTGATAATAGTGGCTGAAACAACTTGTAAATCACCCATCTAGGGTTATCTCTACCTCTGGACTTTGGGCTATTTCCTTTGCTGTTATCTCTGTTGGTTAAGAAGCTGAACATGTGTATCCCATGTAATGTTTTCCTTACACAGCTGGCTGCACTGCTGCAGCAAGTGCTGCTCTCTGGCTCTTGTGCCCTTCCTTAGTCTTGTAGGTTAAATGCATGGTAATCCTTGAAAAGCACTGCTTGGGAAGAGGCTGGGCAGCCTGTCCTCTCTGGGACTGACACTCCTGTGTGCTGAGAAGCACACAGACTGCTCAGCAGATGATAAGGGACCTTTGTAAGGGGCCAGGACACAGGCACTCTGAGGAAAGTGTGTGCTTTAGTGTCTCTGGGTTGTAAGGAGCCTGGCTGCACTAACCTTACTGCTTCCTGTGCCAGAGGCAGCTGGGTGGGTGAGGTGAGGGGAGTTGGCAGGAACACTGGACTTGAAGCATCTTCCTGCTTGAAATGGAAGGAGGAAAAAGTTGAGAATTTGCTCTTCCATAGATCACAGGGGTGGGAAGGGACCCCCAGAGCCCATGGGGTCCAACCCCCTGCCAAAGCAGCTCCCCAGCTCATATTGCACAGGGCGGCGTCCAGACGGGGCTGGAATCTCTCCAGAGATGGAGACTCCACACCCCCTGGGCAGCCTGTCCCAGGGCTCCCTCACCCTCACTGGGGAAAAGTTCTTCCCCATCTGGCTGTGGAACCTCCTGTGCTCCAACTTGCAGCCATTGCCCCTTGTCCTGTCCCCACAGACACTGAAAAGGGGCTGCCCATTCCCCCTGCATCCCATCCTTCAGATATTGATAAACATTCATAAGGTCCCCCCTTAGTCTTCTTCTCTCCAGGCTGAACAGCCCCAGCTCCCTCAGCCTTTAATGTGTGGTAGCAAAAGGTGATGATGAGCAGTATTTTCCTGTTGGGTTTGGTGGTGTTTGCTCTGTCATTTTAGGTTTTTAAGCTACTAAAACTGCACAGCAGTTGCTTTGATAACCCCCAAACCACATATGACTGTTGAAAATGAGGAAGGCTGTACTGGATCTGGACCAGTTGTGTCCAGTAGCCCGCTGCTTATTGAGGGCAAGTAGTAGATTTCATGTAGGAGGAGTTAAAAAACAGTTCCTTGTAAGAAGAGAGCATAATCAGCACTGGATTTGGGGTGGTGTGCTGCTGCTGTCCAGCAGCCTGTCCTTCAGACTCTTGCTGAGATGGCTGAGCCTAGATAGGTGCCTCAGTGGTCCCAGGGGACTTTCCTTTTGCTTTTTGGTGCTTCTTCTGCCATGTGCCATCAGTCCCTTTCAAATGTGAGTGGGCTTGTGGATTCTTGGTGTGTGTTTTCTTTCTGCTGCTCTTTCAAGGGTTATTTCACAAAGCTTTTCACCTATTTTTAGAGGATGTGTATTTTAAAAAGTAACAAAGCTCTTTTTTCCCTTTACTTAGGATGTTCTTAGTGAGTTTAAATTTAACTTCTGTTTCTTGAATGATTGGCATCACTCCATATTAATGCTTTTCTAATTGCTCTGGGCTTTCCTTTCACCTCAGCCATAACCAGTTCTGAAGTTTACTTAGTTTCCTTCCCTCTTTCAGCATGTCTTCCTATAAATGCATGAATACTTAAGACTCTCTAGCTTGCAGTTTCATTTGATGTTTTGAATATTCTCCAGCTACTTCTCATGTTGGATTGAAAGTCTTGAATTCCTATTCAGAAGCTTCCTGTTTTAGTTTTGAACACACTGCCTAAGTTCCACCTCCCTGTGAAGCTGACATCAAGCAGAGATTTACTAATCTCAGGTTGGGTCTTTTACTTAAGTTGATCTTGGAGCAGCATGGGTGTTTTTTTCTCCTTTGGAGAGCAGGCATTCAATAAATAAAAGACTTAGAAAAGCTTTTCTATCTAATTTAAAAATTTAGCTGCTTTTTAAACCATGTTCTGTTCCTTTGCCAGATATCTCAGCAGGCAAACTGAAAGTGAAAGCATACTCTGTGGTGACTTAGTGTGTTCTGAGCTGGTCTTTTGAATTGTTGTAGGGGGGGTTGTGGGGGGTTTTTGAGATGCCTGTAGGCCAGTGACATGTTGCCAGTGTTTTAACTGGTTTTGTGAGTGTGTAAAAGACTCACTGACCTGGAGTGTGAAGTTCAGATCTCTCCTTACTGGGTTGGGACCTGGTTGTCTTTCCATGGGTCTGTGTGGGCATATGGACATGGGGCATTAAATCAATGTTACATGTTTAAGACTCCAGATTAATGAGTATAGTGCAGATGTGTAGGGACCAGGTGCATATATAAAATCTGTGGGGGATTATGAGCAACTGGACCAAACAACTGGTGAGAGAGGAAGGAGGGGAGAAGAGTGGTCAGAGGGGAGGTACAGAGTTCCCAGTGCAGAAGAGTATCAGTGTCTTATTCCATTTGCTGATGAGGTATTTTGGGTAGGTTACAGTGTATAAATACTACAGAAACTAATTCTGTAATTAAGGAGGTCCTTGTCTGCAGGAAATACCTGATGGCCTTTGGAAGCTGAAGCTGGTATTGAGTTGGAAGCTCCACGAACCGCAGGGCTGAGAAGGATGAACGTGACTCTCTCGTCCTGAAAACCTGCTCTGCTCTTTTGTGAGGCTAAGCAAGTCACAGAGCCACAGAACAATGCTGACAAGCTGTTGTGCTTTCTAAATAAACTTGTAGTTTTAAGTTCAGAAGAATTTGAGCCCTAGCTGCACCTAGTGTCAGCAGCAGCTGTGCTGAGGTGTGGTTTGGAAGGGAGTTGAGTAACTCCAAATCCTCTTAGGTTCAATATTCTGTTTCTCAAATGGAGAAAATACCACTTAGCCAAGATCACAGGGAACTTTTCTCTTTGGAGGTCTGTCTTTGGGCTGCATCACTTCAATGTGAAAAGCACAGGAGAGAGTTTTTTGATATTTGGAGTTTGATGGCATAAACCAAACGGGATGTAGAGTGCTCTGCTGGCAGTAGAGCCATGGTGAGCAGCTGTGTTGCTGCCTTTGTGCCAAAAGAGGCCTTGGAAAGCTGGGAGTTGGTGCCATTCACTGCTCTCAGAGTATGTGTGCACAAGGTAACAGGGGTGTGTTGGGTCCCTGTCATAAGGACCTTTCCCCACCACTTGCTGCTTGTTCAGAAGCACTGGCTCCTACTGGGGAAGTGGCTTTTCCCCCTGTTTGGCAGCCTTCTGCAGTTCCCCAGCCATTGAGCTGGCTGGCACTTTACAGAAAACATTCTCTTGAACTCCAGAGCCATCCTGGGTGCTTCACTGGGAGTTGCCTGCCCACTGCTGCTTGTCAGCTTGCTGCTCCCCAAGAGCAAAATAGTATCTTGCCTCAAACTGCTTTTACTGCAACTCCTAGACAAGGTTTCAGGAAGGATTATATTTATTCTAGGAATTCACAGAATGCCAGAATCACAGGGGTTGGAAGGGACCCCCAGAGCCCATGGGGTCCAACCCCTGCCAAAGCAGCTCCCCAGCTCATATTGCACAGGGCGGCGTCCAGACGGGGCTGGAATCTCTCCAGAGATGGAGACTCCACACCCCCTGGGCAGCCTGTCCCAGGGCTCCCTCACCCTCACTGGGGAAAAGTTCTTCCCCATCTTGCTGTGGAACTTCCTGTGCTCCAACTTGCAGCCATTGCCCCTTGTCCTGTCCCCACAGACACTGAAAAGGGGCTGCCCATTCCCCCTGCATCCCATCCTTCAGATATTGATAAACATTCATAAGGTCCCCCCTTAGTCTTCTTCTCTCCAGGCTGAACAGCCCCAGCTCACTCAGCCTTTCCTCACAGGGGAGATGCTCCAGGCCCTTCATCATCTTCATAGAATTCCAGAATTGATGGCTGTCATGGTTCCAGCACTGTAGCTAAGCCAGAAAGAACCCTTACAACAGGCACTGTAGCTATTCAGACTTCAGAGAGTGCAGCAACTTCAATCCCACAACAAGCACTGCAGCTGCTCAAAGCTCAGAGGCTATGTAGTGGAGTCAGGAAGCCAACTGGTACCAGTATTGGTCACCCCTATACAGAAGAAGAGATACACAAAGAAATCAGTCTGTGGTGTGGAGATGATGCTGATGAACTAGGACCCTCAGGAGAACCTGAAGAAGAGGCGATACCAGAGGTTATAACCCAATCCTTGTCTCTGAGGGAGCTGAGAGACAGGAGAGAAGATTTCAGCTGCCTCCCATGGGAGCACATCATCACCTGGCTACTCCAATGCTGGGACAATGGGGCCAGCAGCCTGGAATTAGAAGGCAGGGAGGCCAGGCAGCTGGGATCCCTGCCCAGAGCAGGCAGCATGGACCAGGCGATCGGAAAGAAGTCCTGAGCCCTCAGCCTCTGGAGGTGACTCCTGTCAAGTGTGAGGGAAAGGTAGCTGTTCACTGAGGATGTTGTGTGTTGACCAGGCACATGGACAACCATGGAGTGGGGTATTCAGTATTTGAGGGGGTTGGCTGTGTGAGAAATTGTTTACTACAGTCCTGATGACCCACGGCTGCCCACCGATCCTGGTGAGGTCCAGTGTTCCCAACCCACGTGGTGGAAGCTTGTGCAGAGGGCACCAGCATGGCATGCCAGCAAACTGCCCATAATACACTGGGAAAAGGGAAAAGGAACAACTGTGGGCGAGGTGGCTGGCCAGCTTCATCAGTTTGAAGAAAGCTTCTCTTCCTCCCTTGTCTCAGCTGTGGAGGAGTTGTCCTGAGAGGTCCAGCAACTCAAAGAGGAGATGTCCTACTGCCCACCTATGCAGATCTCAGGCATCAGAAGTTGGCATTCCCCTGTTCCAGAAAGAGCTAAGAAGTGCACCCCATGAGGTGTTCTGTGGTTCTCCCTGTGTGACCGTGGTGAAGACATGAGGAGGTGGGATGGGAAACCCACCTCAGCCCTCCAAGCCAGAGTGAACAAGCTGCAGGGAAAAACAGTTACCAAAAAAAGGTTCCTCCAAGAAGAATGTTGTGCCAGTTTCCAGCAGACAGCCCACCAGGTGGTGTGGTTGTCATTGTACCTGTGATGCTCTTGAAGGGACCTCTAAGTCCTTCTTGCAAGAAGCAAACAGCAGATAGGATGAGCAAAATTAGAGGGGCCCTGCCTCCAGCCAGGGGGAGGAAAAGGATAACTGGCTCTGTTGGACTGTGTGGATCCCACAGCCTGGCACATCAGATCCACAAAAGTACTAAGCATTGGTAGACACAGGAGTCCAGTGTACCTTAACACCATTGAACTCTGAAGGGTCAGAGCCCATCTGTGTTTCCAGAGCGACAGGGGGGTCCCAGCAGTTGACTCTCTAGAAGCTGAAGTGAGTCTAACTGGGAATGACTGGGAAAAGGACTCCATTATGAGTGGTCCAGAAGGTCTGTGCATCCTGGGCATAGACTTCCTCAGGAGAGGGCACTTCAAACACCCAAAAGGGTACTGGTGGGCTTTTGGAATAGCTGTCAGAGACAGAAGAAACCAAACAACTGTCTCATCTGCCTGGACTGTCCCACACGACAAGCTGCAGAAGCTGTCAAAGGAGAAGGTGAATCCAGCCAGTTTGCAGAGGTAAAAGCCATCCAGCTGGCTTTGAACATTGCCAGATGAGGAAAATGGCCAAAATTGTACCTCTGTACTGACTCAGGATGGTGGCCAATGCTCTGTGGGGGTGGTTGCAGCAGTGGAAACAAAGCAACTGGCAGTGCAGAGGCAAATCCATCTTGGCAGCTCCACTGTGGCAAGACACCTCTGCCCAGTTAGAGAACCTGACTGTCAAAGTACAGCATGGAGATGCCCACATACCCAAGAGTTGAGGCTCTGAAGAACATCAAAACAACCAGCAGGTCGATCAGGATGCTAAGATTGAGGTGGCTCAAGCTGACCCCAGCTCACTGGGCCCAGCACACCTCAGGCCATCAGGGAGGAGATGCAGCCTGTAGATGGGCTTGTGATCGAGGGGTGGATTTGACCACTGACACTCTCTCACAGGTCATCCATGGATGTGGAACATGTGCCTTGAGCAAGCAAAGCCAAAAGTTGGAGCCTCTGTGGTATGGCTGAAATACAGGTATGGGGGGGCCTGGCAGATGGGTCCCATCACTCTCCCACCGACACGCCAAGGTGAGAGGTGTGTGCTCACAGGGGTGGAAGCAACCACCAGCTGGACAGAAGTGCCCCATGCCACCAGCTGGAACACCATCCTGGGTCTTGAGAAGCAAGTCCCCTGTCAACATGGCACTCCAGACAGTGGGACTCCTTTCTGGAAGAACCTCATAGACACCTGGGCCAAGGAACACGGCATGGAATGGGTGTATCATACACCCTTCCATGTACCAGCCTCTGGGGAATTGGAGCAGTACAATGGACTGTTAAAAACTAAAAGGAATGGGTGGTGGAACCCTAAAAAACTGGGATGTGCACGTGGTTAGTTAATTCCAGGGGATCTCCCAGTCGAGCTGGCCCTGCCCAATCACAACTCCCACAGACCGTGGAGGGGGATAAAGTCCCTGCAGTGCCCATGACAAACTGTTGGGGAAGACAGGCTGGGCTGTTCCTGCTTCAGGCAAAGGCTGTGTTGTGTGTTGTCATTGTGTCAGGTCTGTGAGGTGTTCTGTGTCATCAGCCAGTGTGTGTGAATTCTGCCCTGGTCTCAGCTGTCAGTCTCCTTTGGCAGTGCTGGGTCAATACCCTGTCTGTATCCCCACCCAGGGGGGGTGGTGAGTGAGCTCTGCCTGGTGCTCAGCTGCTGCCTGGGGCTGAACCACCACAGTGAGGTACCTCATTCCTGAGGAAGGTTGTATCAGTGACCCTGTGGAACTGAATCTCTTTAATCCTTACTTAGCAGACTCCTGCAGTGAGACCCTGAGGTGGCAGAGCTCCAGCTCAGTCCTAGCACGTGGCTTTTTGTTATCCTGGATATTGGTTTCTTAGCACAAAAGAACAAGAAATAGTGTCACATCTATAAAAATGGCAGCTTTCCCATCAGGTACTGTACTTGAAAACAAGTCTGAGGCTCTGATTAGCATGTGTCTCTCTGATGTGCAGCAGGGAAATAAATCCCTTTTGGTTCTTTGCTTGGTGCTCGAATTTTCTTGCTGTTTCCTCTCCCTGCTCTAGAAGCAGGTTGGGCAGCAGCCTGTCAGCATCAGGGGTGGGAGCAAAAGTCCAGCTGAGGTGTGTCCTCATGGCTGGGGATAAAATATGAGATGGTGTGCCACCATCAGAGGCACTGTGTGTGCTAGTGAGCTCCTTAAGCCTGCTCTGAGATAGGCAGGGTATGTGAAACACAGCTGAAGTGCTTCTACTCCCCCACATGAGGAACAAGCAAGAAGAGCCTGAGATCCTGGCTCAGTCCCAGAGGCACAACATCACTGGCTCCAGCAGAACCTTGTGGGAAGAGTCCTGTGACTGGTGGGTGGTGATGGGTGGTTACAGGCTCTTCAGAAGAGACAGGCAGGGCAGGAGAGGTGGGGGGGAGTGGTGCTGTGTGTGATGGAGGGGCTGGACTGCACGGGGGTGTCAGTTGGCAGTGCCACTGTTGAGAGTCTGTGGGTGAGGATTAAGGGACAAACAGATAAAGGGGATTTCTACAGCAGACTCCTCCTATGCCCACCTGGCCAGAATGACAACAAGGACTCCTCAAGATCATCATGCTCTTGTCCTTATGGGGGACTTCCAAGTTGCCAGATGTTAACTGGGAACACCACACAGCTAATGCAGAGGCCCAGGAGATTCCTAAAGCAGCTGGATGATAACTTCCTTGTTCAGGTATTAAGGTAGCTGATGAGGAAAGATGCCCTCCTAGATCTCTTGCTCATAAACAGAGAAGGTCTCATGGGGGAAGTGGAGGTAGGTGGCAGTCTTGGCCATAGTGTCCATGCAGTAGTGGAATTTAAAATCTAGTGAGAGGAGGAAAACTGCCTCCAACACTTCAACAGCAGAGTTTGGGCTGCTTGGGGAACTAGTTGGTAAGGTCCACTGGAAAACTGCTTTAGAGGGCACTGGAGGCTGTCAGTGTTGGTCAGTTTTTAAGTCCCACCTTCTAAAAGCACAGGAACTGCCTCTGTGTTTCAGCCTGGGGGGCAGGTTTTGCTTTAAGCAAGAAATGTCCCTCGTGCTTCTGATACTTTTGTCTGAAGTTTCTGTTCCAGGCAAGTGTTTGGGAGTGGGATGGCACAGATCAACCCAGTAAATTCTGCCTGGGGGAACTAACTGTACTGTGGCAAGTCCTTGGAGTGTTGTGGGAGGTGGGGCTGGGGGTGAAAAAAGTAGCAGCACTGTTTCTACTTCTTTTTCCTTTCTCCCAGATCAAGCACTGCAACTAGCAGAAACTTTACTACCTCTTCAAAATCATCAGCAAGTTCTTATTCCTCAGTGTCTGCCACTTCTGTCATTACTAATGGTGATAGCAGTAACTCCTATGGACTGAACAGCTCCCACCTGGGCAGGGGGTAAGAGCAGGAATGTTCTTTTTGTTTCTTCCTCCTACATGTGAATAAGCCTGTGCATCCTTGCCTGCATAGAACAGGAGTGGGGTGGTGCCCTGTGAGGAGTTCTGCTGCTCTTGTGTTCCTGTTCATCAGACTTTGCCTTTGGAAATGCTGCATCCTGCTATTCCTTGCACACTTGCAAAACCAGTGCATGTTCCAGAGCTAACTAACTGCTAGGGCACTGCCTGATTTTGAGGGGATCAGGGTTACAAGGGAAGGGATTATATTCTTTTCTCCATCTGCCAGTGTGGTGGAAGATTTCCAGGTAGAGATCATCATTTTACTAGCTCTGACAATACATCCTACAGACTTCTGCATTAGGATAGTGTGCTGTGTACTTGTGGACAGAGGGAATTA
Organism: Gallinula chloropus; assembly: GCF_964237585.1. Classification (NCBI taxonomy): domain Eukaryota; kingdom Metazoa; phylum Chordata; class Aves; order Gruiformes; family Rallidae; genus Gallinula; species Gallinula chloropus. The sequence continues at coordinate 22,992,487 of NC_140097.1, forward strand.
AAGTCTTGTGAGCCATAAATTAATAATAGACTGTGTAAGGATTAATGTTTCCACAGTTAGCATATGTACCTCATGTTCTGGGTGTTTGCTGTTAGCCTCTGTGCAGGGGCAGAAACATACAGGCTGATGAAACAGTTGAGTGAAACAGCTTTTTGACTTTTAATTGATGTGACTCTTGGAAAGCATCAAGGCTTGGTAAGACCATTGTGGAGTTCACCTTGTCTGTCTGTCTGTCTGTCTTCCAGAGGTTCTGGATTTGTTTGTAACTCTTACAACTGCAGGGACAGCACTTCCCTGTCACAGCCTGGACTCTGTGGACTCAGTAACCTTGGGAATACCTGCTTCATGAATTCTGCCTTGCAGGTAAGAGTTGGGAAGAGCCCTACATGAATTAAACAAAAGAGGACTCAGAGAGACTGTGGGTTAAACCCTGGGGGAATAAGAGCATCTTCTGACTTGATTCAATGAGGAGACTGCACCTGGAGTGGCATCTGGGCTTGTGTCAGACACAGTGTGGCCAGTGGGTCTGGGGAGGGGATTGTGCCCCTGAACTGGGCACCAGTGAGGCTGCAGCTTGAGTGCTGGGTCCAGCTCTGGGCTGAGTGTTGCTTTGAGCCTTCCAGCCACTGCATTAGGGAAATGACTTCCTGTGGTGGCTGAACTTCTGCCCTGAGGTTTCTGGTGATTCCCTGGGATGTAATAAGTATTATAAGTATATAAATGGGAGAGTAGATATGGACTGGGATCCTTCCTGCCTTCCAACTTGGCTAGCTTTTTGATGTGGATTTTTATAGGTCAGTGTAGAGCTTGTGTTTCACCTCAGGGAGGGCTGAGAACCTCTCCTCTTCTCCCTGTTCCTGACATTAGGATTTCAAGGTTAGGGAGTGAATGTGGGATGTAGACTGAGGACATTAAGGTGACATCTTTCATGAGCTTCCTGACCCATTGTGTGCAGATCTCAGTGTAATGTGTCAGTGAGGTCTCCCACCCTCACCCCTCAGCAGTGTGTGGAGAGCCAGGTCTGCATACACTGGTTACAGGAGCTGGTGAGTATTGGCAGGGCAGTGGTTGGAATCTTTGGTCTCCTGGCACCTGCAGACTTGGTGGGGTTCTTTGTTTTGTCTGTTGAGCATTGTGCCAGGAGACTTCAGTTGAAGTGTCAGTGGGAGTTACAGAGCAGCTCCCTCCTGCTGGGGAGAGGCTGGTGACCCCGTGGGGGACTGGGACTGAGAGACACTGTGATTGATGACTGCACCCCATAGCAGTGACCCATGGTGGAGCAGCTGATGAAGAGCAGCCCTGTGGGAAAGGACTCACCTTGGAGAAGTTCATGGAGCACTGTCTGCTGTGGGTGGGAGCCCACAGTGCAGCAGGGGAAAGGAGTGAGGAATGAATGAGCCCCTGGCCAAGAAGGAAAACAAACTTGCAAGGAACTGACCAAACCCCCATTTTCCCAGCCCCTGCACCTCCCTGCACCATGTTGGGGTGGGAAGAAAGGAGTGAAATCCTGACTAAAGTGAAGCCTGCTAAGAAGGGAGGGGTGTTCTCTTCCTTCCAGAAGTCTGTGGGTTTTTTCAGCAGGTTATATGCTGTTTGCTTTCCTGAGCTGTTAAAACACAGTGACTTTGAACAAATGTGTGAAATTAGGCTGCACCAAAGGAAGGGAAGGGGACAGGTGGTGGTTGGACCTGAGGAGCTCTCAAGGTCCCTCCCAACCCCTATGATTCTATGAAGTGTGATGCCACTTTTAAAGACATTTCTGACAGAGAACCAAGGAGCTGCAGAGCAGTGGGCCTAGGTAACCCCTTAGAAACTGCTTCAGAGGGGAAGCTTACACTCAGGGGCCAATGCACTGTGTAGGAGAGAAGTCAGTGTGGCACCTGCAAGAGCAAACTGTGTGTCAGAAGTGATCCCTTGGTCTTCTGAGGGCTGTGGTGTTTGGTGTGGTGGCTCTTCTGCATTTCCCCCACGTTCTGATGTGCAAACTGGCTTTGGCATTTCACTCTCACACAGATTTATTGTCTTGTGTCATTCATTCATCTTCTTGGATGCTTTTTCAGTGTCTGAGCAATACCCCTCCCCTGACTGACTATTTCCTGGAAGATAAATACGAGGCTGAAATCAATCAGAACAATCCACTGGGGATGAGAGGGGAGATTGCAGAGGCCTATGCAGAGCTCATCAAACAGATGTGGTCTGGGAGACAGTCTCACGTGGCTCCACGGATGTTCAAGGTAAGGACACCCTGTTCTTGTAGCTCTGGCAGAAGAACACTGAAAGCCAGTGTGCCTTCCCCATGGTTTGGTGTTAGGAAAGCAGTTAGAAAAGCTTTTCTGGGTGCCAGGTGGAACTTGCCAGTGAGTAGTGTCTTGCCCCAGAATGCTCCTTAAGTAATAAGGGACTTTCAAGCCTGAGAGCTGTTTACAGCTGCATCAAAATGGTCTTTGTTAGGAAACTAGGCAGGGTTTTGCCAGCTCTGAACTCTAATTAGTGAGAAAGTTATAAAATGGAATTGCCAGGTGGAGAGCAAAATGCCTCCCCTTGTCTATGCTGTGGTTTCTTGGTGTCATGTTCCCTGTGCTTCACTGCAAAGAGCTGTTCTCAGCTGAGATACTGCAATGAACCCCTAGAAAAAACCCTAGAAAAATGGTAACTGTGCCTTTTAAATAGAGCACAGAGAAGCTGGGGTGCAGAGCAGCCTAATTAAAGCATCCATGGAACACTCAGAGTTTGCTGTGGTGGTGCCATCCCAGTAAGCTGAGGAAGAGTAACACCCCCAGTGCAAGAAATAAGCAGTGGGCTGATCCTAACCTAGATCTGGTACAGCCTCAGAGCTGAGGGTGTGTGCTTTTGAGAGCTGCAGCAACAGTCTTGTGGCTACAGAAATCTCCCCTCTGTGGTGTCACAGGCAGTTCTGAATCAGCAAGGCTTGCTGTAATTCCTGTGCCTGGGAGTTGTGGCACATTGCCCTCCACTGTTGTTCTCTAAACCTCTGTGACTCTGTAGTGGGCATCAGGAGAAGTGTCTCAACGTGGTCTGTCCTTACTCAGGACTGGAAGAGGGATGTACTCCTAGGACAGTATCACTTGTGATTTTTCTAACAGCTCTTGCTGATGTAGTGGCAGAGTTAACTGTGTGAATAACCTGGTTTTAAGCCAGGTCTGTTAGGCCATCAGTATCTTTTGCAAGCATTTCCAGTTTTGCAGTCCACCTGCTTCAAGGTGCTGTCTTACAGCCAAGCCTGCATGGTGGGAGCTGAAGGATTCTGGAAGAGAAAAGAAGCACAAAACATGTAGGGTTTGGGCACTGGTCATTTGCAGGTAACTAAATGAATATTAATAATTTAAATCTCTAGCATCATGGCAGGAAATGCTTGCTTCCCCCTTGACACTAGTTTGGCACCTTTACTGTGTTAGCATCTTGTTCAGTGTGTTCTGCTGATAACATGTGCCCCTGGGCTGGGCACTGGTGAGGCTGCAGCTTGAGTGCTGGGTCCAGTTCTGGGCTCCTCACCATGAGAAGGACATTGAGGTCCTGGGGCAAGTCCAGAGAAGGGCAACCAGGCTGGGGAAGGGGCTGGAGGGCAAATCCTCTGAGGAGCAGCTAAGGGAGCTGGGGGTGTTGAGCCTGGAGAAGAGGAGGCTGAGGGGAGACCTTCTCCCCACCTCCCCTGCCCTGCCAGGAGGGTGCAGAGAGGTGGGCGCTGGTCTCTTCAGCCAGGGGACAGGAGATGGGACAAGGGGCAATGGGCTCAAGCTGCCCCAGGGCAGGGTCAGAGCAGATGGGAGGGCAAAGTTCTTCCCTGGCAGAGTTGTGGGGCTGTGGCACAGGCTGCCCAGGGAGGGGCTGAGTCCCCTTCCCTGGGTGTGTTTAAAAAAGGGTAGATGAGGTGCTCAGGGATGTGGGTCAGCACAGGATGGGAATGGTTGGACTTGATGATCTTTAAAGGTCTTTTCCAACCTGGTGATTCTGTAACCCAAGGCAGTGTGGAGCTGACCTCTGCAGAAGCCAGGCTGTGGGTGCCTTTGCACATGGGTGCCCCTCACCCTCTGCCCCTCACCCTCTGCCCCTCACCATGTCTCTCCCCTTTGTGTTCCAGACACAGGTTGGCCGGTTTGCCCCACAGTTTTCGGGGTACCAGCAGCAAGATTCACAGGAGCTCTTGGCTTTTCTTCTGGATGGTTTGCATGAGGACCTGAACAGAGTGAAGAAGAAACCCTACCTGGAGCTGAAGGATGCCAATGGCCGACCCGATTCGGTACGGGGCCCTTTACCCCAGGGGGGCAGACAGAGGTTCATGGGGTTTGGCTACACTTCCTGGCCTTCCTGCTCAAAGATCACACAGCCACCCTCCCTGCAAAGCAGTGTAGCCTGGGAGGGGAGAGCCCTCTTGAGCTTTATGACTCAGCTGACTCTTCTTGATGCCTTGTTGTTGTTGCTCTGCCTTACAGCAGAGTGTCTGCTCTTGCAGGGGTGTGCAGGGAGCTGTGCTTGTGATACACTCCTGGTGTGGCTCTGCAGTGGAAAGGAAGGAAGTTATCTTGGGACATAACAGCTGCCTAAAAGTAGGCAGTAGTTGCTACCACAGCCTTTCCTCCTGACTACTCAGCTCCACTTTCTTCCTCCAGCTTTTAGCATCAGTTTGAGGAGAGTGCTGACTGTGCAGGCCTCACACTTGCCTGTGGACTGTTCTCATGTGCAAGTGCCAGGCTGCCCCTCAGAAGGGCCTGACCACGTGCCCTGGTATCCCACTGGTTTTAGGCCAGACTTAACACAGATACACTTTAATGGCATTGAGACAAACGTGTTCCATGAGCCAGATTTAAAACCAGGCTGAGCAGAGTGCCTGAAAACACTGGTCAAGATAAGGAGAGAAGCAAGATAAAGTGACCTGCATCTACTTAAGAAGCTTAACTTCATTTTTTCTCCTTACTGGGGCTCTGGAAATGGATACAGTGATAATAAAACAACTTTATATTTTATTTAGTTTAAATTTGAACTTAAACCAGTTACTGACTCTGCCCAAATAAAGTGCTCTCTCATGGCATTTTCCTGACAGAGACCAGAAAAGTCTCTTCTGTTCATTTTACTTCTTTGTTTTCTTGATCCCCTATTCCCCAGTTGACACTGATAGGTGAGTCCCTTGCAGGCACCTCTGAAGCTGGCAAACACCATGCTCACACTGAAATGAGGCATGTCACAGTGAAGTGTCTTGCCCTAAGGGAACTCTCACTCACCTGATCAGGCTTTCCTCTCTTGTCACTGTACCAGCAGCTGCAACACACCAACAAATGCAGAGGGCAAAGGTGGGAGGATGCTGTAGGAGCCTCTAAAACCCAGGTGCAATGATTACTTGTAGGAAGTGTATGTGACTAGTTGTTTTTCATCTTCACTGGCAATAACATAATGTGTTTGGTCCTTTCTTGTATAATGTAGTGCATGTGGCAATGCCAAAAGTAGTATATTTCTTCTTTTTCCTCCAAGAAATGCTGATAACTGGGATGGAAAGGCTGTCCAGCAGCCCTTCATTTTATTTTGGTATTTCCCACCCCAGATGTAGGAGATCCCTGTGTGTTCCTGCCTTGGAGCTCACTGCTCTGTTCCTGTCTCCTGCCTTGGTTGGTGACAGTAGCATTGCAGTGGTGCTTATCAATGGTGCTCCTTTAACCTGAGGCTATAGATGTGTATAAATTGATGGTCTTGTACCATGAACTAAGTCTTGTGCCAGGTGGAGCCTCTGGCTGCATTGAGTAGGCAGATGGCAGGTATCCTACACCTTCAGGTAAGGAGTTTATAAGTTGTATTGCAGAAGTTTTCAAGGGATTGTAATTTGTCTCCTTCTACACTTCCTTTGTGAGACATGGACCAGCCTTTTCTAAGAAGAAAACACTAGTTTTTTCCCTTGGAAGCTGTAACTACAGTTGTCCTTCAAAAGCAGGGGGCAGCAGTGTGTTGCTTGTGGGGGGGAGAGTGGAGGGTGCTGTCTTGAGGAGCAGTGTGTAACCCTGTCACCATCCCCTTGCCTCTAGTCATGCTTCTAGCACCATGTACACCAAGGGACACCTGACCAGGTCCTTCAGCTTAAATAGATGCATTCCTTTTGACCTGAGTCTTAGCTTCACTGAGAAGAAATCCCAGTGTGTTATGCTGGATGCACTGGTAGACCCCCCCACACCTCCCTTTGTGTGCACTGACATTGGTACTGACTTCCTGAGTGCTTTTGGATCCCTGTGCTTGCCATGCTCTGGAGCTGTTGGTGAGAAAGAACTTGCCATGCTCTGGGGCTGTTGGTGAGAAAGAACTTGCCATGCTCTGGGGCTGTTGGTGAGAAAGAACTTGCCATGCTCTGGAGCTGTTGGTGAGAAAGAACTTGCCATGCTCTGGGGCTGTTGGTGAGAAAGAACTTGCCATGCTCTGGGGCTGTTGGTGAGAAAGAACTTGCCATGCTCTGGGGCTGTTGGTGAGAAAGAACTTGCCATGCTCTGGGGCTGTTGGTGAGAAAGAACTTGCCATGCTCTGGGGCTGTTGGTGAGAAAGAACTTGCCATGCTCTGGGGCTGTTGGTGAGAAAGAACTTGCCATGCTCTGGGGCTGTTGGTGAGAAAGAACTTGTAACTTCTTTCTTTTTTCCCTTGTAGGAGGTGGCAAAAGAGGCCTGGGAGAACCACAGGCTGAGGAATGATTCTATCATCGTGGATATTTTCCATGGTCTTTTCAAATCTACCCTTGTTTGCCCCAAGTGCTCCAAAGTTTCTGTGACTTTTGATCCCTTCTGTTACTTAACCCTCCCGCTGCCCTTGAGGAGAGACCGGCTCATGGAAGTGACCCTGGTGTATGCAGACCCTCAGCAAAGACCTGTGCAGGTGAGACATGTTGAAGACACTGATTTCTTTAAGCCAGCTGAGTTTTTCTTTCAGGTCTTAAAGTTGAGCCCTTTCAGGCAATGTGCAGGACCTTGGTGTGCAGTTTGAGTGAGGTAGGATGGGGTTTCTGCTGTAAGAACTGGGAATGGAGCCTGTCAAGTCGTGTGGCTCCAGAAGATCCCAGTTTGTGAGACTGGGGTCATGAGTCAGGTGGAAATGGCTTGTCTGTCCCTGTGATGGGGTCATCTGTGTGTGAGGTGTTTCCCCTGAAAGCAGTAACCTGCTGGTGTTGGCATGTTTTCCCTCACTACCTTGGGAAGTGTGAAGGGTGCCTTTGGGGCTGCAGGTCTTGTGTGTCTTACTGCTGCTGAGCCTGACCAGAGCAAAAGGCTGGTGCCTTCCTCCCAAACCCTGCTTTCTAAGGTTGAGCTGAGATTGAGAAGACCTTCAAGAGAGTTGCTTTTCTTTTAATGTGTCTGTTCTGATGCCCTTGCCTTGTAGGTTTGTTTTCCCCAGGGTAAGCATGATGTTGTCTTTGTTTCTAGTACCGGGTGGTGGTGCCGATGATGGGGGCCATCTCAGACCTGTGTGAATCCCTCTCCAAACTCTCTGCTGTACCTGCAGAAAATGTAAGTTTTCTTAAATGCAGCACAGTAGTCTTGAGAAATGTTTGTTTTGAAGCCTTGTGGTGGCCTAGCTTTTAGGAGGGTGAGAAGCTGACCTGCACAGACCCGTGGCAAAACCCTGACAGGTTTCAGTGCTGTTCTTTGAGCATAAACCCAAAAGATGCATGGCACAGCCTGTCTTCATTCTGATCCTTCCACTGCAGTAGAGGGGTTGAAGAGGAGGGGCAGAAAGCAGCCCCCCACCCCTAATGTCTCTGATAGCATAGTTTCTTAGTACTGACAGATGTTCAAAGGCTGTTTTGGATCCCCATCCTTTTGGATATCTTGTCATAATGAAGGACCCAGGTGAGCTTTTCCAGTGCCCAACTTCCAAAGTAGTGTGAATGTTTTTGCCCTGTTGGCTTCAAAAGTTGTTTTCCATTGAGAAATGTACTTGTAGCTGTGAGGGTGCATCTTTGCCATCTGCTTCTTGCAGAAGGGATGATTTTATACCAGCTAGAGAGGAGTCCTGCACAGAACCTTGCCCTGGCACTTGCTGCTGTCACACTGCCCCTTGTGTGTTTTCTTTCAGTGCTGGGGCTTTTCCATAGGGAATGGCTTGGTAGTTGGTGGGGTACTTTCAGGATGCCAGTGTAGTACTCTATTTCTGTTAATTAAAGCTGTGAGTGATCTGTGCCTGAAGATCTAGCCTGTTGCCACTGTGGTGCTGGGTCTGTGCTGTTCTCACCAGGCTGACTTGCAGCTGTGGGAACTGCAGCTCCTCAGGAGCTCTGGGCTGTTGGTTGCCTTGTTTTTCCAATCCATCCTAACAAACACAGCTGGTCAGGTGCTGGGCATGGTTAGAGAAAGCAGCCCTGATATGGGTGTGATGAGAAAGGAGAGGAATAAATGAAGTTAGGTTGCATACACTGGATGTAAGTCTCTCTTATAACCTCTTTGCAAATATCCTTTGCTGTTGCAGATGGTGGTGACAGACGTGTATAACCATCGGTTCCACAAAATCTTCCAAATGGATGAAGGTTTAAATCACATCATGCCAAAAGATGACATCTTTGTGTGAGTAAAGGGGGAAGATGCCATGATGTGAAGACCTCTACAAACCCCTTTATTTTCAGGATCTAAAATCTGAATGACTTTTGTTTTCCCCTCTCAAAACCTAAGCCTTCCTTTTGCATGACTTAGCAGGAGTGCTGCACTGCTGGCAGCAGACCAGCATGTGCAGTGTTTAGCAGGTAACACAGAGGACATCATGGCCCTGGATACTTTTTGTTTGGTCTGTGTTCTGCAGTTTGGAGCTCTCTACAAGCCTGTTTCAGAGATGAAGCTCAGCCTTACTGTTCCTTTACCCCAAATCAGCCCCAAACTTTGGAGTTACTAGGATAGCCAGCAGTACAAGCTGCTGTACTCTGTCTCTCCAAACACCCAACGTAGCTGTTGGGGTGCTCATCCAGCCACAACTGGAGGTTCTCCTTAGGCTCTGGACTGTGGTTACAGTTTGTCTTGGTAGTAGTTGTGAGGGACCTTGGTGAAGCTGAGGATTTGGTTGTGCTTAATTGTATTGATTGAGATGAGATGTCTCTGCTCAGGTAGGAAATCTGGTGAGGAGAGGACACCAGTGTCCCTCTCTTGCAGCTGGAAAGTGATGTTATTGCACATGAAGTACAAACTGGCCTTTGAGCCTCACAGCTGAAGCCTTGGGGCTTTGTGAGGCCAAATCCAGCTCTTCATCACAAGTCTGGTCTTCCTCATGTGAGAATGTTCCAGTGTAAGGATGCTGCTTCCATGAAATTGCTGTGCTGGTGTGAAGTCCTGCACTGACATGCTCTGGCACAGCACATACCTTGGGCTGAGAGGGATGCTGTGACACACTGTGTGGTGCTGCTCTGTTGTGCTCTGTGGTGGCTTCATTGCTGAGCTGCAATGTCTTGAGTGTTTTCCTCACATTCTTGTCATGTTGTTGGGTGTTTTCAGCTGCTGCTCAGGCTGTGTCCAGTCAGGATGTCTTGGGAATGGCCACAGGGCTTCTGGGAAACCCATTCTGTGAGGGTGCTGGGAGCAAGTCTGTCTCCACAGCTTAGTAGAACACTGAAAACCCCACAAGTGTGGTGTTACCCTGGGAATTACAGTAACACCCCACTGCCTACAGGCATCATACATTGTGGAAAACAACTGTGTCTGAATAGGGTCTGTGGGGGGCAGCATCAGCCCAACTGCAGCTCCACCTGTGTTTCCCATTGCAGTCCCTGCTTCCTTTAGGTGCCAGTGCAACTGTACATGAGGTGATGCTGTGAGTCACAGGCAGAATGAACTGACCTGGGCTAAAAATAATCCCCTGAGGAAGAAGAAAGGTTGCAGGAAGAGGTTTTGCTGATCCTGTTTTTCTATGTCAACCCTCTTAAGATGGTTACAGCACCCTGGGGCAACAGCACCCAGCCAAACACCACAGCTAGAACTAGGAGAAAGCTGCTGATAGAAACTCCCTTTAGTGGGTGATGCTGTCAGGAAAAAGATGTAAAATCATACTCTAACCTACAGCTATGGAACAGCATTCTCTTGAGGAAAGGGAGCTTTGTCTCAAAAAGGCAGCAGAAACACTTGTTCACTTATTTAAAGGCAAATGTGTAATTACTTTTATCATGAGCAATGTGCTTACCTTGTCTGGTTATATAAAAAGTCTGCTCTTAAGTGTTCTAACATTTAGTTTAGTCACTTGAGAGATGATAAGAGTAATGTGAAGGTTCTAAAATTCCACTGTTTCCATCCTTGGAGGTCTTGTGTCTGCTGAAGCAGGTGTGAAAGGGGTTTGGCAGGACCTCAGTTTTTGGTTTAGGATCAGTAGGAGGAGGCAGCAATCTGGGTGGGTCATCAGCCCAGGATTTGACCTGCAGGTTTGGGGGATTCTTTAGGAATTGTTAACCTTTCACTGTCCATAGAGCCTGAGGTCAGCAGGCTGGCAGCATGGCACTGAAAGGGCTTGCTTGGATCTAAGACTGTGGTAGGTTTTTGCTTCATTAGGCTCTTGCAGACTGATGATATTAAGGACATGCTGAAGGCATTTATTACTTTTACTCCATTATTTTGTGTTTCTAGTACCTTTCTAAGAAGTGATGGATTGCTTTTAGTTTCTCATTGCAGGAAATGTTAATTTTCTTTGCATTTAGCCCATTATCTGAGGAATTCCTGAGGTCTCTGTGAACTAGAAATCTTTAGTAAGTTGAAACTGTCTTGTATAAGTCTTTCCAGGCTTTCTAAATCTTAAAATTACAGCCTGAGAATTATCTGGGTTGTTTTTGGAGGAGTTTTGCTGTCTGTTTGGACTTGGTACACACATACATGGCTAAAAATGCCCAACTTCCAAAACAGTGTGAATGTTTTTGCCCTGTTGGCTTCAAAAGTTGTTTTCCATTGAGGAATGTACTTGCAGCTGTGAGGGTGCATCTTTGCCATCTGCTTCTTGCAGAAGGGATGATTTTGTACCAGCTAGAGAAGAGTCCTGCACACAACCTTGCCCTGGCACTTGCTGCTGTCACACTGCCCCTTGTGTGTTTTCTTTCAGTGCTGGGGCTTCTCTTGGGTTACCTCTGTCCTCTGTGCTGCTGCCTGCCTTGGGGCTGGTGGGCCCAGCACTGCACCCTTTCTTCATGGCTCTCCTGAAAATGAGAGCAGGAGCAGCCCTGTTCACAGAATCACCAGGTTGGAAGAGCTCTTGAAGGATCATCAAGTCCATCCATTCCCATCCTGTGCTGACCCACACCCCTGAGCACCTCATCTCCCCTCTGTTAAACACAGCCAGGGAAGGTGACTCAGCCCCTCCCTGGGCAGCCTGTGCCACAGCCCCACAACTCTGCCAGGGAAGAACTTTGCCCTCCCATCTGCTCTGACCCTGCCCTGGCACAGCTTGAGCCCATTGCCCCTTGTCCCATCTCCTGTCCCCTGGCTGAAGAGACCATCGCCCACCTCTCTGCACCCTCCTGGCAGGGCAGGGGAGGTGGGGAGAAGGTCTCCCCTCAGCCTCCTCTTCTCCAGGCTGAACACCCCCAGCTCCCTCAGCCGCTCCTCAGAGGATTTGCCCTCCAGCCCCTTCCCCAGCCTGGTTGCCCTTCTCTGGACTCGCTCCAGGACCTCAATGTCCTTCTTATGATGAGGAGCCCTGAACTGGACCCAGCACTCGAGGTGCAGCCTCACCAGTGCCCAGTCCAGGGGCACAATCCCCTCCTCAGACCTACTGGCCACACTGTGTCTGACACAAGCCAGGATGCCCTTGGCCTTCCTGGCCACCTGGGCACACTGCTGGCTCATACTCAGCCTGCAGCCACCCAACACCCCCAGGTCCTTCTCTGCCTGACAGCTCTCCAGCCAGTCTCCCCCAAGCCTCCTGTTTACTTATTCCTTCTCACCTAACTGGTTCTGTGTTCCTAAAACTTCCCAATTTGATGTTTTTGCCATGAAAACATAGCTTACACTCATCCTAAGTGCTGGTTAAGTAACTCTGCATCTGTTCCTGCACCTTAGCTGGGTGGATGTAACTGTGGAACTAGACCATAACCTGGGTCAGGGCACAGGGCAGCATTAAAGTGGCTGTTCTCTTGTCCAGCATGACGTGCTGCTCTGCACACTGCTGCCCTGCTCTGTGTGTGGACGTGGCTCAAGGGGGTGGATTACACAGAAACTTCTCAAGTGCTCCTCAAGCTCTTACCTTTGTGGCAGAAGTTACTGACAGTGGTGCCTCAGGTCAGGGCTTGCTGCCTTCCCAAAGATGCTGTGTGATACGTGGATGGAGAGCGTGGCAGCCTGGTGTTTGTAGGTTCAGATTGCTGCTGGTAACTTCAGGAGTCTCTGATATCCCAGCAACTTACTTTCTTAGATCACAGGCAAGTATCTTGGGCAACCTTGTGTAGCTCCAGGCCTGGAGGTTGGTGGCCCTGCCTGTGGTAGGGGGGTTGGAGCTCTGTGATCCTTGGGGTCCCTTCCAACCCAGGCCAGTCTGGGATTTTGAATGGAGCCTGTGTTGCCAGCTGGCTAGCACACAGCCCCAGCTCACTCAGCCTTTCCTCACAGGGGAGATGCTCCAGGCCCTTCATCATCTCTGTAGCCTCCTCTGGACTCTCTCCAGGAGATCCCTGTCTTTGTTATCCCAGGGAGCCCAGCACTGGACACAACACTCCAGGTGGGGCCTGACCAGGGCAGAGCAGAGGGGGAGGATCCCCTCCTGTGACCTGCTGGCCACACTCCTCTTGATGCCCCCAGCATCCCATCGTCTCTCTCAGCCCCCAGGGCACACTGCTGGCTCATGGCCACCCTGTCATCTACCAGCACCCCCAGATGTGTTAGTATTTAGCATCAGAGGTGACATGCTTGCAGGATAGAGGGGTTTGAGGAACCACTGGGAGCCAGATCCCTGGCGTGACGCGTAGGGGCAGAGCAGCCAGACGACGCTGGGACCGTCCCGCTTCGCGCAGCGCCGTGAGCGTTCCTCTCGTGGCATGAGAGGACAGGGACAAATCTCCAGGCATTCACTCACATCAAGGTGGCCTGCAAATCAATTTGCTGCTGGCCCAGTGTCTGTGCCCAACGCCCCCCTTGCCCAGGCTCAGCAGTGGGCGCTCATCAAAACGCTTGCTGTTTCTCTCCCCCAGGTTCTGGGCAGCCCAGCCCCGCTAGGACCTCCGGCTCCCGCTCCAATGTAACACCCAGGCATGCACCATGCTGGTGATATCCCATCACCCAGGGATCCTGCTGGAGCTTGGAGCCGGCCTACAAGGGCTCAGGTAAGTACTGCTTGGACACAAGACTCCGCAGCCCACTGCTTTACTATTCTTCTGAGCTCTTAAGGGCTGAGAAGAAGAATGTTTTGATGGATAAACTAGATACCCCTTTTTTTTCTCTTAGCCTGGCTAATGGGGCATGTATTAATAATATATAATCTTCACATCCATAGAAGTTTCACAAATTGATTTGCAGGTCACCTTTAACACATAAAAGTGTGAGTATTGGAGTGAGATGTGCTTAGTTTGCCATGCACACCGTGTCATCTGCCTTCTCTTACAACGTGCTGTGTGGGATGTGTAGGTGAGGCCGTGGTCCTGAGGAACTGTGGCTGGCTGCAGAAGTGTCAGGCTTGTGACTGAGGCTACAGCAGTTATGGACCTGAGGTCACCAAACCAGCTAGTACAGGGAAAACTCTGGGGCATGCAAGGTCTTGTGGCAGACTGACCTAGGAAGTTTGTTGTCTGCTCCTGAAATTGGTGTTTTCTTGTTTGAAGTGAGGAACTGTGTCCTTTCTGAGATGAGCTTCTGGGGTCTTGTCTTTTTTTATAAGCTTTGTTAAAAAAGAAAAACCAACAAACCACAAACCAAACCCCCTCCTGCTTCCTGATCTTGCTCCTCTGTAAAACTGGCAAAATCCAACCACCAACTTTTACAGGGTAAACTACCTGTTGTCTGAAAAAATGACATTTGCAGTTTCCTCCCTCCTGGTCTGTGTGTTTGTGTACCTTCTGGTGATAGGAAAGTGAGCAGATAAGGAGTATTTCCACTTCCTAGGTGAGATGGGAGTATGTGCAGCACTTTCACTCATTCATTCACTCCTGTTCATTCCTCCTGTCAGCTTCTGAACCTGTTGTAACATCTGGCAGCAGCTCGAGGTGGGTGTGCAGTGGTGATCCTGTTCAGGCAGGTCTGTTGGTCAGCATCTGCAATGGGGTTATTCCCCACCCTTCTCAGTTCCTTTCAAAAATGCACTAGTTTGCTGCAGACTGACTTCTGGTCCCACAGTGTTTTCCAGCTGGAATAGGTAACATAGATCCCTGCTCTTTGTGAGGGAATGTTTCAGTCACATACAGCATAGACATACCCTCAGCAAGTGCCACTGATCCAGAGCTGGGAGGAGCGGCTGACACGCAGGACACTGCGCTGCCATCCAGAGAGACCTGGACAGGCTGGAGAGCTGGGCAGGGACAGACCAGATGGGGTTCAACAAAAGCAAGTGGAGAGTCTGGCACCTGGGAAGGAATAACCACTGGAATCAGTACAGGCTGGGGGTGACCTGCTGGAGAGGAGCTCTGCGGAGTAGGACCTGGGGGTCCTGGTGGGTGACAGGGTGGCCATGAGCCAGCAGTGTGCCCTGGGGGCTGAGAGAGACAATGGGATCCTGGGGGCATCAAGAGGAGTGTGGCCAGCAGGTCACAGAAGGGGATCCTCCCCCTCTGCTCTGCCCTGGTCAGGCCCCACCTGGAGTGTTGTGTCCAGTTCTGGGCTCCCTGGGATAACAAAGCCAGGGATCTCCTGGAGAGAGTCCAAAGGAGGCTATGGAGATGATGAAGGGCCTGGAGCATCTCCCCTGTGAGGAAAGGCTGAGTGAGCTGGGGCTGTTCAGCCTGGAGAGAAGAAGACTAAGGGGGGACCTTATGAATGTTTATCAATAGCTGAAGGATGTGATGCAGGGGGAATGGGCAGCCCCTTTTCAGTGTCTGTGGGGACAGGACAAGGGGCAATGGCTGCAAGTTGGAGCAGAGGAAGTTCCACAGCAAGATGGGGAAGAACTTTTCCCCAGTGAGGGTGAGGGAGCCCTGGGACAGGCTGCCCAGGGGGTGTGGAGTCTCCATCTCTGGAGAGATTCCAGCCCCGTGTGGACGCCGCCCTGTGCAATATGAGCTGGGGAGCTGCTTTGGCAGGGGGTTGGACCCCATGGGCTCTGGGGGTCCCTTCCCACCCCTACAGTTCTGTGAGATTTTATATACATATGTATATATATACACACACACACATATATATATCTCTCATAGCCTGAGATCGATATATATATATATATATATATCTATCTATATATCTATATATATTAGCCTGTGTTTAGCTCTCAGTATTTTCTGCTTTCAGTGCACTTCGGTGTACGTCTTCCTTGTCTTTCTGTAGCTGTTCATGCTCCTGTGCACTTGCTTAACTTCAGGTTGCAAGGGGACAGACGGGACCTATTTCCTCACCCACTGCCTCCTTTCTGAATTAGAGCCTCAGACCTGAAGCCTTCATAACACTGATGAAGACTGGTCAGGTCCTACCCTACTGCTTCGTTGTTCTCAGACACGCTTCAGAGCTGTCATCAACTGTAAAGGCAGCCAGCCAATAATGACCAGTGTGGGTAGCTGAGCTAATGACTCTGCATTGCTCAGCACTGGTGAGGCTGCATCTCGAGTGCTGGGTCCAGTTCTGGGCTCCTCACCATAAGAAGGACATTGAGGTCCTGGAGTGAGTCCAGAGAAGGGCAACCAGGCTGGGGAAGGGGCTGGAGGGCAAATCCTCTGAGGAGCGGCTGAGGGAGCTGGGGGTGTTGAGCCTGGAGAAGAGGAGGCTGAGGGGAGCCCTTCTCCCCACCTCCCCTGCCCAGCCAGGAGGGTGCAGAGAGGTGGGCGATGGTCTCTTCAGCCAGGGGACAGGAGATGGGACAAGGGGCAATGGGCTCAAGCTGTGCCAGGGCAGGGTCAGAGCAGCTGGGAGGGCAAAGTTCTTCCCTGGCAGAGTTGTGGGGCTGTGGCACAGGCTGCCCAGGGAGGGGCTGGGTCACCTTTCCTGGGTGTGTTTAGCAGAGGGGAGATGAGGTGCTCAGGGATGTGGGTCAGCACAGGATGGGAACGGTTGGACTTGATGAACTTAAAGGTCTTTTCCACCCTGGTGATTCTGTGATTCTGACTTCTAAAACCATGTTGTGCAGTCTGGTGTAGCATCATCTTTATGTTCTATTAGTTCAGTTAAGATGCAGAATTACAGTGGGTTGTCAGGTAACTCCCAGCATCAGCTCTGTAGCTTTCCTTAAACTATACATAAAGGGGGTTTGGTTTTTTTTTTATTTGAATGATTTATCTTCATCAGAAGGGATGGCTGCTGCTCAGGAGATGGAGAAAATGACAGCTCCCCATTCTGACATGTCAATCCCTCTCACTAGAACACAGAAGCTGTTGTGGGGTGGAATGGGGAGCGGGGCGCTCGCACAGCCAGGTTTGTCATGTGTGGGTGAGGAGTGTGCAAGGTGCTCCCTGTGTCAGTGCCAGAGGGGTGCAGCATGCTGGCTGCTGCTGCTGAGGGTAATACTTTGCCTTTCCTTTGTCCCAGCTGCCCCATCACAGGGGTAGGGCTCTTTTGGAGCCCTGAGGCTGGAGCACAACTGGGGGTTACGTCAGTCGCTGCTCACTCACGTAGGTGGTGTGAGAGGCTGTCATGAGGATGTCAGGGATGTGTGCCTGTTGTGTATAGAGCTCTGCTCTAGATAAGAGCCCAGCTGAGGAGTCTCCCAGGACCTGGAGTTAACTGTAGACGATGCTCTGGGGCTGAGTATGGTGCTTGATTGTGTAAACACTGCGAAGTAAAATAGTCCACCTCTCTGGTGCTGTTCTTCAAGGAGCTCTTGAAGGTTTGAACTGTCTCCAGTGCTGGTGTCCAGCTCCAGAAAAAGGACAGCAGCCCTTTGTGTGTGGTAGTTGTGTGCTGCCTCAGATCTCTCATGTCCTTGGTGGGCTGGGACACTCTGGAAGCTATTTTCCCTGTGGACACTAAGTCAGTGGAGGCCCCAAGCTGGGATCCCTGCTTGTTCGAGTAGGAGGGAGCAGAACTGCAACTCTGAAACTTGTTCTCCCTGCTGTACAAGGGCATTTGAAACACAGGAATGAACCAGAGATGTTTCTTGGCTCTGAGGGAAGGGAAGCACCTTGTCTGACAGGAGAGAGCTGTGAGGAGGTGGTACATTCAGACCTGTGATCGCCGCCTTGCTCGTTACGCGCAGTGAGACCTCCCATGAAACCTTTCTTTCTCCTCCAGTTTTAGGAAAAGCTGAGGACAGGTGACTCACCAGAATAAAGAGCAGTGACTTGGCATTCCTGGAAATCCATCCTCTCTGATGAATAGCCCTGGATCAAGCAGTGCCACAGTGGGAGCCTGGGGTTTCTCCTGACCCTGACATTGGCAGATACCTCGTTTGCTATTTGCCCAGTAGCACAAGCTGTGTCTCAGCCTCCCTGTTGTTCTTCAGAGCTGTTTGTTTTCTTCAGGCATTGTGTGTTTCCTGTCCTTGGATTTTTCTCTGAAGCAGATGTTTCCAAACTTTCTTGGCTTTCTGAAACACTTGGCTGCTCAGTGATGTGAGTGAGCTCAGGCCACTAACTGTGTGAGAGGCTGGGGGAGCACGAGACCTGAGGTACTGGGAGGGTTTCTTTCTCCAGAGGGATGCAGACACTGTCTGAGGGATTCCTGAGCGTGTTTTTCATTGATGCTGTGATCTGGCTGAAGCCACACATAGTTGGCAGGGTAATGTTTTGAGAGGTGAGTAGCAAGAGGGATATGAATTAGGAATACAGGCAGAGGGAAGGTGTTGGCTGAGTCAGTGGTAGGTGTGTGTCCTGTGTTGTCATGAGCTATGGGAAGTGTTCAGGAACGTGCATGAGGACAGAGCACAACCCTTTTTGTCCTACTCAGGAGGACCTTGTGGAGATCCTTGTTGGGCTGAGCTCATATTGCTTGTACCTGCAGTGAAAATAACCCATGGAAATCCCCTGTCTTTGAAACAGATACGAGGTCTGCAAGCCCAGTGAGGATGGCTTGGAGCACGTCACCCTCTCGGTGTACTTCCGAGAGAAGACGGTGAGACAACCCAGCAGCACCTCAGGGACCATCCTCTTTGGTCAGCCACTGCTGATCTCTGTGCCAAAGCACAAGCTCACTGTGGATCACTTGTACAGCGTGGTTTTGGAGCAGATCAGGTGAGTCACACTGTCTCTGAGCCCTCTGCAGCCTTCTGGTGGCCACTTAGCTGCAGTGCAGTAGCAGCATCCTTCGTGAAGGGAAGGATTTCCTTGGGGGTGTGGGGTGTATAAGCTGGGAGTTCCTAGAATCACAGGATGCATTAGGTTGGGAAGGGACCTTTAGAGGTCATCTAGTCCAACCTCCTGCAGTGAGCAGGGACAACCTTTCTGTACCTTGCATTAGTATCTGGAGGCCCCGGGGATGTTTCAAGGTCTGTTTTTTGTGTGCTGTAAAAGCAGGTCACAAGAGAACACTGGTGGTAGTCACAAGGGAAGCTGTTGTCCTGCTGTAGCAAAACAGGGCAGGAGCAGAACTCAGATGGTGTTCTCAGGGCTCTCAGATGGGGCCACCATAACTTATTCTTGCCTTTTCCATCTCCTGCCAGTAAAACCTGGAACAAGCTGTGGGAACAGAGATTTACTGAGTTGTTGTTTGACTCGTTCTGAGAGCCCTTGGCCTGTGCAGGACAGGTCCTGGTGTGCTGAGGGGGATTGGACAGCAGGAACTGATGATGGAGAGGGGTGCTGCTGCTCTGACATAGGGCTTCAGAGTCTGATGGCATGCTGACCATGTTCCCTCTCTCTAGTCGCTATGTGAAGCTCCCTTTGGCAGAGGAATACTCAACCCCCTGCCCAGACAAAGGAACCTGCAATGGCTCCAATGGTGTGGTTGAAGGTAAAGTCCTTTTGGAACTGGCTGGAAGCTTTTTAGTAGCCTTTGGTTTGTGCTGTGTGTGTTTGGCTGAAGCTCTGGGTTGTGGGGGTTTCACAGTGATCAAGCTGTGCTGTGGTGTAGGACTGTGTGGTACAGTGAGAATTCCTGTCGACTGTTTCCCTCCCAAGGGAAGTCAGACATGTGGAGCAGGAGCAGGAGAACGAGGCATGGTGTGCATCCATCTTGACTCATGGTGGGGAAGTCATAGAATCCCAGACTGGGCTGGGTTGGAAGGGACCCCAAGGATCACAGAGCTCCAACCCCCTGCCACAGGCAGGGCCACCAACCTCCAGGCCTGGAGCTACACAAGGTTGCCCAGAGCCCCATCCAACCTGGCCTTGAACACCCCCAGGGATGGGGCACCCACCCCCTCTCTGGGCAGCCTGTTCCAGCCCCTCACCACTCTCTCTGGAAAGAACTTCCCCCCCAGTATTTCATCTCACCCTTCCCTCCTTCAGCTTCACTCCATCCCCCTTGTCCTGCCAGTGGCTGCCCTTTAACAAGCTGATTCCCCCTATGAAGTGTTCATGTGCCTCCTTCCAGAGGCAGCTTCTGTCCAACTATGCCTTTCAGTGATGGAAACTGTCCTGATGGGTCACAAGGAGAAGTTCTGGAGGAATAAAGTGGGAATGGTTATTTTCTGATTGTGGACCTGGAATGCTAAGATCTTGTTCCAGCCTCAGAGGAGCTTTCCATGCCCATGGCAGATGCATGGTTCCTGTTCCTCCCTGAACCCATTCACTTTGCTGCTCTGAGAGTAACAGCTGGAGCAGGTTAAATGGGAAGTTAAAGAGGGGAAAGTTCTACCCATTTTTCCCAAGGAATGGAAGTAGATTTCCTCAGGCTTGGGTATATCCCCTTCTGCAAAGACACCTGCCTGCAGCCTTGCTCTCAGGAGGTGTGGCTGGTGGCTTTCCATGAGCTAAGTGCTCTCCCATCACCTCTGATAGCAGCACCTTACCCACCCCTGCTACAAGAGCAGCTTCAGACACAAGGGTAGCAAGCAGCAGACTGCTGCTCCTGGGTGCCTTTGGCTGCTTTGAGTAATCCCTGTGTGTCACAGGAGGCTCCTGCAAGCTGCTTGCTGGGAGGGTGTCAGGCTCAGCTGCTGCTGGAGCTCTTGTGCTTGTTTTCAATCCTGCCAGGTGACGTGGAAGAGATGGAGCATCAGGATGGTGGGCAGGAAGGCAGGGAGAAGCTGGTGGAAGGTGACCCCTGCCACTCTGAGG
The DNA here is from genome assembly GCF_964237585.1 of Gallinula chloropus. NCBI lineage: Eukaryota > Metazoa > Chordata > Aves > Gruiformes > Rallidae > Gallinula > Gallinula chloropus. The sequence goes on from NC_140097.1 coordinate 23,012,703, forward strand.
GCTGCATGCAGGTGGAGTCAGCAAGAGACCCACAGCCCTGCAGGAAGCAGTATTTCACCTTCAGCCTCGTGAATTCCTCTGGCACTTCTGAGATAAACTCCATTGTAGAGGGAAAAATCTTAAAACTCAATGGTAATTATGGTCCTGCTGGGTTCTTCCCTCCCCTCTTCTCCTTCCACTCCTGCAATGGATGTTTCTTCTCTTGCAGCTTTTTCTGCCCTCGCTATTGACTGGGACTCTGAGACACGGAGGCTGCTTTTTGATGAGCAGGAGGCACAGGTTGTAGTATGCTCTGCTCATAAACTGTGTGTAAACCTGCATGCTGTATGAAAGGATTACAGGAAAGGGGGAAAGGGAGCTGTAGCTTTCCTCATAAAACAAGCATATGTTTCAAAAAATCTTGTAGAGATCAGGTCTATAGATCTGTAATTGGTAATATTGTAGACTCATAGGATGGTCTGGGTTGGAAGGGATCCCAAGGGTCACAGAGCTCCAACCCCCCTGCCACAGGCAGGGACACCAACCTCCAGGCCTGGAGCTACACAAGGTTGCCCAGGGCCCCATCCAACCTGGCCCTGAACACCCCCAGGGATGGGGCACCCACCCCCTCTCTGGGCAGTCTGTTCCAGCCCCTCACCACTCTCTCTGTAGACAACTTCCCCCTAATATCTGATCTAACCCTTCCCTCCTTCAGCTTCACTCCATCCCCCTTGTCCTGCCAGTCTCTACCCTTTGAACAAGCTGATTTCCCTCCTGTTCCTCTGCTCCCTTCAGGGACTGGGAGGCTGCAATGAGGTCCCCCCACAGCCTTCTCTTCTCCAGGCTGAACCAGCCCAGCTCCCTCAGCCTCTCTCTGTAGGGGAGCTGCTCCAGCCCTCTGATCATCTTTGTGGCTCCTCTGACCCCTCTCCACCAGTCCCACATCTTTCTTGTCCTGGGGCCCCAGCTCTGGACACAGGACTCCAGCTGGGGCCTCCCAAGGGCAGAGCAGAGAGGGACATCTGTGTCCACTGTGTTCCAAAAAGCAATGATTTTCATTTCAAAGCTGAGTGGTTTGGTTCATAATCCTCTCAACAAACCACTTTGAAGGAAGAATATGTATTTTGTTTCCCCTTACTGACCATAACACAAGAACAGAGTGACTGGGAGGGTGGGGTAACTGTGGGTGGGGGGAGTGGGAGTGCAGAAATAGGCACCTTGGTGAGGGTGAGCAGGTTCTTCCTCATGGGGCCAAGGAGTGAAGTCTCCATGGAGTTGAATAAAGCATTCATCTCTCACTAGGCATTTGAAAAACACAGAAGCATGTTACAACCACAGAAGAAGAAGGCTGTGGTAGCCCTCAGAGACTGCATAGAGCTTTTCACTACGATGGAAACACTTGGGGAACATGACCCCTGGTAAGAGCCTCCTCCTTTTTTAATTGAAGGCCAGAAGCTTTTCTTTTAATGTAGTAATTAATTTCCCTGTTTGCTGCTCCTTCCTCAGGTATTGCCCTAACTGTAAGAAACATCAACAGGCCACAAAGAAGTTTGACTTGTGGTCTTTGCCCAGGATTCTGGTTGTGCATTTAAAACGCTTCTCCTACAGCAGATACTGGAGGGATAAACTCGACACTGTTGTGGAATTCCCTATCAGGTAGGAGGCTTCTTTCCAGCCAGGGAGAGCTTCAAGAAGGTGGTCAAGAGAAATCTACTTCTGATGTTACTGTTCACAGAATCACAAGGTTGGAAAAGACCTTTAAAGATCATCTAGTCCTGGCCTAAGCTAAACCACATCCCTGAGCACCTCATGTTCAGAGGGCTTGTTAGTAAAGCTGTAACTGGACCAGCTCTGCTCTGTCTTCTGGGTTTGAACTGTAAGAAGTTGATTTTGGGGCTTTTTTTAATAAACCTTTGCAATGGATCTTCATGTCATCAGTTTTGCATGTCTCAAAAGACTAGTTAGAGGCAGGTACTGTGTCTTCTGCAATTAAGTTAAAGCCAGGTGATTCTACTGAACCAGGAGAACTTGTGCAGAGAGCGTAGCAAATCTCTTGGGCAGAGCTGCACTTGTCATGTGAGGGTTGCACCAGGGCAGGATGAAACCAGCCTCCTTCCTCTGCTGCTGCTTGTCAGCATCCTGCTGCACAACCAAGTGTGTTCCTTACTACTCCCACCTTGCTCTCCATGCCTGCACAGGCACACTGAGCTGTCCTTCACTCCTGGTGTGTTTCCCAGGACCTGCCCTGTGTGGGAGGCTCAGGACTCTGGTCACCACACCAAGGGCACGAAGCTGCTGAGCAGCAGAGCTCAGCCCTTCCCTCCAGTGCTGCCTGTCCCTGGGGCTCCAGTGCTGCCTGTCCCTGGGGCTCCAGTGCTGCCTGTCCCTGGGGCTCCAGTGCTGCCTGTCCCTGGGGCTCCAGTGCTGCCTGTCCCTGGGGCTCCAGTGCTGCCTGTCCTTGGGGCTCCAGTGCTGCCTGGCCCTGGGGCTCCAGTGCTGCCTGGCCCTGGGGCTCCAGTGCTGCCCTCCACCCCCTCTAGAAAGTGCCATCACTGGTGTGCTGATGTGTTTGGGTTTCCTTCCAGGGGGTTAAACATGTCCGAGTTCGTGTGCGACCCGAGAGCCGGCTCGTACGTGTATGACCTGATCGCTGTGTCCAATCACTATGGAGCCATGGGAGTTGGCCACTGTGAGTATCTGCTGCCCCTTTCTCCCTGTGCAGGGGTCATGGGAGGGCTCTCTGTGGTGGAGACCTGCAGTGGCCCCCACCCCAAAGCTCACCAGCTGGATGTGGTACTGGAGGGCAGTGCCCGTGCTGTTGGGCTTTGCAGGGCAGCCAGTGGGTTGGTTTGTGCAGTTTGCAGTGTCCTGAGGTGGGAGTCTGTAGGATCTTGGTCAGGAGGCATCAGTGGGTGTGATGGTGTTCCCCTGTTTGAGTGGAGTCAAGACTTTTCAGTGCTGGAGAGGGAAACTGTGGAAAGAAGCTTCTTACTGGAGAGCACTGGGGAGTGTCTGCAGCACAGGCTGTCAGCTGGGCTCCCTGCACACCTGAGGGCAGCAGCCTGTGCAGGGTGGGCACAGCATCCCACTGCAGAGCTGGGCTCACCAGTGGTCACCCAGCTGAGTGGGAACCTGCCAGGTTCCCTCAGTGGTGCTGACAAGTGGCAGCTGCCCAGAGGCCAGGAAGACACAGCAGAGGACAGACCTTGGCTGGGTCTGATGCCTCTCTGGACTTCCTGTCCTCAGTGCTGTTTGCTGCAGCAGCAATTTAAAGCACCCCCCTTCTTTCCCCACCTTTTCCTTTGTTCCAGGCTTTTCTCAAACAAGCCACACACATAATTCTCAAGAGCTCTTGGTCTCACAGCTGGTGTTGCTGTGTGGCAGAAGAGCTCCACCACTGTGCTGGCAGGGGCTCCTGTAGCAGGGACAGTGTCATGCCAGGGGGAGAGAACCCCTTTGTTAGAGAGGATGAGTCTGTGTTTTGTCACTGGTTGTGTCCCAGTGCAGAGCTGTACCTGTAAGTGGAGTTCCCTGTATCAGGTGTCTGTGCAGGGCCGGTGTATAGAATCACAGAATGTGTAAGGTGGGGAGGGACCTTTCCAGGCCATCTAGTCCAACCCCCCTGCAGTGAGCAGGGACATCTTTACCTGCTCAGGTTTCTCAGAGCCCCATCAAACCAAACCTTGGATATCTCCAGAGCTGGGGCCTCCACCACCTCTCTGGACACCCTGTGCCAGTGATCTGCCACCCTCAGAGTGAAGAACTTTTCCCTAATATCCATCCTAAACCTCTCCTTTTCAAGTTTAAACCATACACCCATGTCCTATTGCTCCATGCCCTTGGGAACAGTTCTTCCCAGCTTCCCTACAGGCACCTCTCAGGGACTGGAAGGGGCTATAAGGTGCCCCCAGAGTCTTATAAAGGTGCTTAACTTGTAGGGTACGTCACTGTTGGGCAGTGTTAGCTGCAGGGGGATGTGTTTTCAGGTGGGAGATTGTAGTCACAGAAGTCTTGGTTGAAGGAGATGTGCAGGACTTCAGTCCAGCTTCCTTCTGGAGTGAGGACTTCTAGAAGCTCTGGCTCAGATCCATCATCAACAGAAAGCTTCTGTCATGTGGAAATGAGGAGTCCTGCACTGTGTTGGGGAGAGCCCTGCTCACAGGAGCTGAACAAAGCACTGGTTGTTTGCCCCCAAGTCTCTTTGCCCTGTCTACCAGCTCTTGGGGCTCAGGCTGGTCTGTGGCTCCAGGTGAGCTGGCCCAGCTACCAGGAGATGTGTCTCTTGGTGACTGGGGTGTGGGTAATGCTGGTGCTGGCTCCTGGCCTCCCATGAGAAGAATCCCAGACATATTTACAGCCTGGGAGAAGAGCTCCTGGAGAGCAGCCCTGCTGAGAAGGACCTGGGTGTCAGGGTGGTTGAGAAGCTTCCCATGAGCCAGCAGTGGCTCTTGCAGCTGGGAAGGGTGATGGGATCCTGGGCTCCATCAGCAGAGGGGTGGCAGCAGGGCCAGGGAGGGGATTGTCCCTCTCTGCTCTGCCCTGGGGAGGCCCCAGCTGGAGTCCTGTGTCCAGAGCTGGGGCCCCAGGACAAGAAAGATGTGGGGCTGTGGGAGAGGGGTCAGAGGAGCCACGGAGATGATCAGAGGGCTGGAGCAGCTCCCCTACGGAGAGAGGCTGAGGGAGCTGGGCTGGGTCAGCCTGGAGAAGAGAAGGCTGTGGGGGGACCTCATTGCAGCCTCCCAGTCCCTGAAGGGAGCAGAGGAACAGGAGGGGAATCAGCTTGGTAAAAGGGCAGAGAATGGCAGGACAAGGGGGATGGATTAAAGCTAAAGGAGGGAAGGGTTAGATTAGATATTAGGGGGAAGTTCTCTACAGAGAGAGTGGTGAGGGGCTGGAACAGGCTGCCCAGAGAGGGGGTGGGTGCCCCATCCCTGGGGGTGTTCAAGGCCAGGCTGGATGGGGCCCTGGGCACCCTTGTGTAGCTCCAGGCCTGGAGGTTGGTGTCCCTGCCTGTGGCAGGGGGGTTGGAGCTCTGTGATCCGTGGGGTCCCTCCCAACCCAGCCCAGCCTGGGATTCTGTGATGACTCTGTGAGCTCTGAGGGTCGTGGCCGTACCTCCCCGCGGTGCTGAGCTGCAGTTTGTGTCCCACCAGACACGGCCTACGCCAAGAACAAGGTGAATGACAAGTGGTACTACTTCGACGACAGCAGCGTCTCCGTGGCTTCAGAAGACCAAATAGTGGTGAGTGTTGGGCCTGAGGCTGATCCCAGTGCTGGCTGGAAGCTGCCTCCCTGCTTTGGGTCCTCCCAGCCACGCTCTGGGGGTTGTTTTCAGGTGGTTTTTCTTCTTTCTTTGGTAGACAAAAGCTGCCTATGTGCTGTTCTATCAGCGCCGACACGGGGAAGAACACGCTGCCCCATCTCCTCCCCAGGAAGAGTGTGATGGGATGGATACCAACTAAGCATCACCTCCAGCACTCGGCCACCCTGCTGGTGGTCGCTCTTCTAAAGCCATGCCTGAGGCATCTGAACATTTCCTTCCTTCTGTAGGAGCTGAGCAGAAAATCTAGCCCTCAACGAGTCGGTGCCAGGGGAGTCACAAAAGCACTGGAGAGCCAGGAATAGGTGCTGACACTTGGGTGTTTAGAGGCCAAAAATAATATATATTGGAGCTTCAATAAAGTTCTTTTTAAAATCTGGCTGAGCCTGTGTGGCTGGAGGCAGGGGTTGGGGCTGAGCTGGGCTGGGGACCTGGGCTGAGCGTGCAGCTGGGGTCAGGAGAGCTGAACTGGAGGTCACAGCAGGGTCTGTGGAGGAGTTTGGTGGGTATGACTCTGTGAATCGGGGTGGGGGCTTCCTGCCCACGCTCTGGTGCTGCTGTTGGGCCCTGCCTGCATCAGGGGGGTTGGCTGCACCCCTTCTGGGAGCTCAGTTCGGATCCCTCTACATCTGGCCCGTGTGCTGCAGTCTCTGCTGTCGTGCTTTGTCCCCTGTGCTGTGCAACAGTTGTTTCTCTTCTCTCCTCCCACTGATGCATTTGAGACACTTTGGGACGGTTTTTGACTGGGCTTTTTCCATGTGAACGCTGGATCCTGTCACAAAGGATCCTGGCACACAGGAACCCTCACCGGGACACATGGTGCCTGCCCCGTGTGGGCTGAGCCTCAGAGCAGCTCTGGCTCCCCCCATTCTCCAGGGAAAACAGCTGGAAGGTTGGTGACATCCTGCCCTCCCCACCCAGTCCCTGCACCCCTCACCTCCAGGCTCTCTGAGCACTTCCAGCCCACCCCATTTCGCCAAGGGGCCGGGTGGTGGCAGTGCTTTTAGTGGTGTTTTCTGCCCCTTTCTGTGGCTCCTTGGAGCCTTTTCTCCATCAAAGCTCAGCTCTGTCCCCCCAGAGCTGCCTCCCATCAGGATGGCAGCCCAGTGCAGTGGGTTCTGTGTGTTTTTAGCCTTTTCTCTTGCAACCTTGGGTTGGTTTTGAACGGCTCTTCCAGCATTTAGGTCCCCACCCCATCATCTCCTGCGAGGCTGCTGCGTGTGTGATGCTCCTGTCCAAGGTCTCTCCCTGCCTTGGCTGCATCTTGAACGGTGACTCCACGTGCTCCTGTGATGGCTGCTCCTCAGAGGAGAAACCACTTATGGAAATACCCAGGGCATGGTGGGGAACCACCCAGGGTTTCCCTCCTCACAGCCAAGTGCATTGGCAGAAGGGATGGTTCAGGCAGGTGGCTGCCCTGCTTCTCCCTCTCTCCCCCTGCACCGCAGCCTGGCGGTCCCCACTGTGCCTGGTCCCCGCTGTGCCTGGTCCCCGTGGCCTGGCTGCTGCCCACAGCCTGACATCAGTGTAACGGTGCCAGTTCAGCTCCCTTTGCCCTCCAGGCCTGTAGGGAAGAGCTGTGTGCCCTTCCCTGCACCTCTGCAGTGCCACAGCTGAGCAAAGCCCAGTGCAGGGCCCAGCAATAGGGACCAGTGTAGAGTCCAGTGTAAGGCCCAGCGTAGGGACCAGTGTAGGGCCCAGCGTAGGGACCAGTGTAAGGCCCAGCATAGGGCCTAGTGTAGAGTCCAGTGTAAGGCCCAGCACAGGGCCCAGTGTGGAGCCCAGCATAGGGCCCAGTGTAGGGCCCAGCACAGGGCCTAGTGTAGGGCCCAGCGTAAGGCCCAGCATAGGGACCAGTGCAGAGCCCAGCATAGGGCCCAGCCAGTGACTCGCTGCCGTGTCCAGCTCTGAGGGAAGGGGAGGGTGGGTGGGCCCCTGGCCCGGTGTTGTGATCCTCTGCTGCCGAGTTCTGCTTTTACAGCACTGAAGGTGGAATTTTGAGATCAGGATTCGAGCTGAACTGCTTCTGCTGCCCTGGTTTGGGGGGTTGTAACTCGTTTCTGTTTGGTTTCTTTCTGTGTCACTGCTGGGAGCAGCTGACAAGCAGTGTTTAGGAGGCTTAAAGCAAGATGGGTGTTTGTTCACCCCACCTGAACAGGGACAAGAGTGAAGGGCCGGATCCTTGTGCCTGATGCTGCACGGTGTGAGCACGGCAGGGAGGAGGGGCTCTGCCAGAGCCTGAGGGGTGCAGGAGGGGTTCTGCCAGCAGCCTGAGGGTGTGGGAAAAGTAAGTGATGATTCTGCAGCTGCGAAATTGCACAGTGGAGCAAGTGACCAAGATCTGATAGCCTTGGTCGGATGAAAGCTGTGGGAGACCTGAAGAACGGGACGTCTCAAAACATGGTGAAGCGAGGAACATTCCATTGTGGTGACTGTGTAACTGCAGCTGCAGCGCGAAGATAACCCCTAACCCTGACGACATCAGTAACCTGTAAAAAGCCTTCTGACGGTTTTATATTAACCAATCAATTTAAAGCTCGCTGAGCTTGACGCACCTAGAAAATATATAAGCTGCTGTGTGTGTGTAATAAACCGATCGCTTTGCTTACATTAAGCGGTGTCCCATCTCTCAGTTGCGGCAAATGGTGATCCCGTCGTGATTCGATCCAAAAAGGACCAGACGACTCGGCATTCCAAGGAATTGGAGAACTGCCTATCTGGCAGCTGGTCGCAACTCCTGCAGAACTACAGAGTACGCTGCTGAAAGGAAGCAGGAGCCGGCAAACAATCCCTTGAGGAAAAGAGGTGAGCTGCGGGTAATCCAGATGGGAGGGCAAGTTTTGACTCCCGTAGAGAGAGACGTATATGAACTTATGAAAGCCTTATTAGCCAAACATGATAAGACTATTTCGGGTCATGATCTTAAATGCACTTTGAAGTGGGTCCAGGTTAAAATCCCCACCGTCACTGCATTGAATATTCTTACAACGGATATATGGGACTCCGTGGGTGTTAAACTTTGGGACGGAGCCACAAAGGGCGACCCCCAAGCACAAAAACTGCTCCCTTGGTGGAGAATTATATTTGAAACTTTAAAAGAACGAGAGCGCTCTAATAGAGCGAATCAATCGCCTGGAAAAGACCCTGATGGGGACGATTTCCCTGTCGTTCCTTCAGCTCCACCAGAACTGCCTCCCTCCCCCGAAACCGATCCTTCATTAGTGCCAAAGCCATCCTCAAACAAAAGGGTATTAGTAAATTACCCTCCTGAAGACGACCCCTTTGATCCTGGTCCTTCAGACCCGGAGGATGAGCCTGATTTGTTCCCCTCTGACCCACACAACGTATGGACCAAAATCAAACGGCAAGCGTTACGGGAAGGGGACTTGGAAATGGCACAAAGAATCGTAGCACCGGATGTGTATCAAGGGCGTGGGGCTCAGTGGGAACCTCTGTCTTTTTCTGTGATTAAGGAATTGCGTCGTACGGCTACAGAGCACGGTTTATCTTCCCCCTACTTTGTTACGATGCTATCGTCAGTTTTCGATACTTACACTATGACACCCCATGATCTCAAAGCTCTCGTACAATTACTGTGTACACCCATGCAATACACCTTGTGGGAATCTCAATGGAGACAGGGGTTACAAACCCTCCTGGCTAGCTATGTAGGACATAATGATCCCAATATGGCTGCACTGACTTTGGAGCATTTGATGGGGATGGGGCAGTACGCCGACCCCGTAGCTCAAGCCAGAGATATCCCGAGGGAAGCTCTGAGAGCTGTACGCGAGGAAGCAAGAAAGGCACTTTTAAAGACCCCCGATACTCAAAAACCACAAAAAGCCTTTACTGCTATAATACAGGAACCTCGCGAGTCTTATATGCAATTTATAGATAGACTGAGACTGGCATTAGAGAAACAGGTTGACAACACGGAAGCAAGAGAAATCTTGCTTTTAAAACTGGCTGTAGAGAATGCTAACGCGGACTGTAAGCGAGTCTTGCAGGCTTTACCAAACAGAAATCCCACTCTAATTGAAATGGTTGAGGCATGCAACCGCGTAGGGACGATGGATCACAAATTTGAGGCTATGGCCGCCGCCTTTGCCGCTATGAGACCCTCTCCTACCTGCTTTAACTGCGGAAAGCCCGGGCACCTTAAGAAAAACTGCCTGACAAAGCCACAGCCACAGCCACAAGCCCCAGGCGTCTGTCCCAGGTGCCAGAAAGGGCGACATTTTGCAAATCGATGCTGCTCAAAATATAATGCCCAGGGGCAGCCCCTTCAGGGAAACAAGTCGCGGAGCGCGATTCCGCGGCGCGTGCAGACACAAATTCCACAATTTGCAGTTACACCCCAGGGGAGAGTCCAAACACAGCCAGTGCCACAGGTCTATGCCCAGCAACCTCAGGCTGTGCCGGAATGGACTTGGCAACCGCCCACACAGTAACATTACTCGATTCCACGGTCCACCTGCTGCCCACCACTAGTGACAGCGCTAGTTTGGGAAAACAAAGTGCCCTGATCGTTGGTAGGTCTTCTACCACGCTTACGGGACTTTTTGTGCTCCCTGGAGTGGTGGACGCAGACACAGTGGGCAATATTATAATAATGGCTTGGACTCCTTTTCCCCCTTGTACTATTCCAGCAGGTAGCCAAATTGCTCAATTGGTACCCTTTTTGGGACCACAAAAAGACCCTGTCACAGCCAAACTATTACCCGTTAGGACGGGCAATTTTGGGTCTACAGGCACCCCCTCAATTTATTGGGCACAGAATATATCCCATCAGCGTCCCACGTGCAAAGCTATTCTGATCCAATCTGGACAAAGATATCCTTTGCAAGGTATCTTGGATACGGGAGCTGATGTCACAGTCATCTCGCAGGCAAAATGGCCTCCACATTGGCCTTTGACTTCTACCCCTCAGGCCCTTGCAGGGGTAGGAGGAACCGGTACAAGTCGACAAAGCCTCCACTTTGTCACTATTGAAGGCCCAGAGGGACACATAGCTACAGTTAAACCCTTTGTCTTACCAATACCAATGGTTTTATGGGGACGAGATGTACTAACACAATGGGGAATGACATTAAAAACACATTTTTAGGGGGGGGCCATTGAGGAGCGCGACACTCTAAAAATTACATGGAAAACAGATACCCCTATTTGGGTGGATCAGTGGCCCCTCCCTATTGAGAAATTGTGCGCTCTAAATGACCTAGTAGAGGAACAATTACAAAAGGGTCATGTGGTACCCTCGGTCAGTCCCTGGAATTCTCCTGGTTTTGTTATCAAAAAACCAAATGGCAAGTGGCGCCTACTGCATGATCTTAGAAAAATTAATGACGCTATGGAAGATATGGGACCCCTCCAACCGGGGCTCCCCTCACCAACCATGTTACCTCGGGATTGGCATCTTACAGTGATTGACTTAAAAGATTGTTTCTTTAACATACCTTTGCACCCTCAGGATGCACCCAAATTTGCCTTTTCAATTCCAAGCGTCAATGTGCAAGAGCCTTTACGCCGATTCCATTGGGTAGTGCTGCCACAAGGAATGAAAAACAGTCCAACAATTTGCTAATGGTATGTAGCAAAAATTTTAAGCCCAATAAGGAGGTCCATGCCTACTATTTTGATATACCATTATATGGACGACATCCTTGTAGCCACACTTCATGAAGAAGACATGCAGAAGGCTGTAGCCCTTGTCATTAAAGCTGTAAATGCAGCTGGATTCTGTGTTGCCTCTGAAAAGGTTCAATCAATATCCCCATGGAAATACTTGGGCTGGTTAATACGATCAAAAACCGTAGCACCTCAACCACTTACCCTAAACATAAAAATTACCAATTTGAATGATGTGCAAAACCACCTGGGAACCATAAACTGGGTTCATCCATTATTGGGAATCACAAATTCTGATCTTGATCCTCTTTTTAAACTCTTGAAAGGAGACACTAACATTTGTGCTCCAAGATAAACCATCTCAGATGGCTATTGCGAAGGTGACTGAGGCTATTGAGTCTAGACAGGCACACCGTTGTGACTTAAACCTTCCTTTTTATTTAGCAATTTTAAATCCCGCACGACAGCCATACGCCCTCATTTTCCAATGGGATATTACACAAAAAGACCCATTGTTAATCATTGAATGGATATTTTTATTACACCAACCCTCAAAAACTATACTTACGCAACATGAGATGTTTGCCTCTTTGATTCTTAAAGCGTGTCAACGACTACTAGCCTTGGCAGGAATTGATTTTGTACACATCTACCTACCAGTAGTCAAGGCTTACCTTTTGTGGCTATACCACCGGTCAGACGTCTTCGCCATGGCCCTCGCAGACTACTCTGGACAAATCTCTTCTCACCTACCAGCTCATAAACTCTTATACCTTGACTTTCAACTCTCACAGAAACCAAAGCGAAGTGAGACACCTCTGGAAGCTTTCACAGTATTTACGGATGGGTCCGGAACAACTCATAAGTCCGTCATTATCTGGTGGGACCAACAAACCCAAGACTGGAACTCGGACATTTCTCTAGTACTGGGCTCGCCTCAAATTGTAGAACTTGCAGCAGTTGTACGTGTTTTTTGTAAATGGTCAGAACCACTTAACATAATTACTGATTCTGCCTATGTTGCAGGAATAGTTCAACGCGCAGAAGCCGCTGTTTTGAAAGATGTTTCTAACTCTCTTTTATTTGATCTGTTACAGGAACTTATTGCCCTGTTGGACTCTAGATTAACTCCTTATTTTATTATGCATGTCCGCTCCCATACCACCTTGCCAGGCTATATTGCTGAAGGAAATAGACAAGCTGACCTCTTAACCCTTACTGCACAAATCCTCCCAGATCTCTTTGCTCAAGCAAGGCTTAGCCATTCTTTTTTCCACCAGAATGCCGGAGCATTAAAACGCTCCTTCAACCTCACTACACAACAGGCAACAGGAATTATTGCCACATGTCCTGATTGCCAACGAGTGTCTTTCCCATCAGTCGCGGGTGGAATTAACCCCCGAGGACTGCAAGCCTTACAGTTATGGCAAACTGATGTCACACACTATCCAGAATTTGGAAAACAAAAATGTATACATGTCTCAATAGACACCTTTTCAGGAGCCTTATATGCATCCTGTCATATGGGAGAGAAGGCTCGCGATGCTAAACGCCACTTTTTACAAGCCTTTGCCACTTTAGGCATACCCCAAAAAATAAAAACAGACAATGGACCTGCATATATTTTTGCTACTATACAAACCTTTTTCAATACCTGGGGCATTACACACATTACAGGAATACCTCATTCCCCTACCGGTCAATCCCTTATTGAGCGCTCCCACCAGTCTTTAAAAAATATTTTACAAAAACAGAAAGGGGGAATGAAGCAGGCAACCCCAGGAGAAAGATTACAGAAAGCATTATATGTTTTTAATTTTTTAAATTGTTCTTTGATGGATCAAAATCTCCCTATTGTTCGACACTTTAATATGAGCCAAGAATTTACAGAATCAAAAAAGGCACCAGTTTTAATAAGAGACCTAGAAACAGGAAAAATTTTAGGCCCTTATCCACTTGTCACCTGGGGAAGGGGTTATGCTTGTGTTTCCACAGAACGTGGTCCGCGGTGGATCCCGGTGAGGAATGTTAAACCCTTTAGAGAACCACTGACGATGACCCCAGCCGAAGAACCGGACGTGGACGTTTCGCCGCCTACTTGAAAACTACTATCATGATACTCCTTTTGTTTTTGTTTGGAGCCGCAGTGAAAGCCAACTTTTTTCCCCCATTTTTCCCTAAGGTTAACATGTGGGTTACACTGGCCAACTTAACAGGTCAAGATACTCTTTGTCTGGCCACTGTCTGCCCAGAAAATCCCTTTTCTACCTGTTTGGTAGGATTGTCACTTGATAATTGGACAAGATTGTGCGATCTGGCCCAACAGCTCCTGATGACCAATCCCACAGACAACTGGGATGGATGGACACCATATGGGCCACAACTTAGCTTAGAACTCCAAGAGATGTAGTATTTGTTATTTTGTTGTTTTTAATATGTTTGCTGTGCTTTTTACAGTGTGTACAGACAATGATATCTAATGCTATTCACAAGGTTCTTATTGTTCAACAGAACGGGGGAGATGTGGGAAAAGTAAGTGATGATTCTGCAGCTGTGGAATTGCACAGTGGAGCGAGTGACCAAGATCTGATAGCCTTGGTCGGATGAAAGCTGTGGGAGACCTGAAGAACGGGACGTCTCAAAACATGGTGAAGCGAGGAGCATTCCATTGTGGTGACTGTGTAACTGCAGCTGCGGTGTGAAGACAACCCCTAACCCTGACAACATCAGTAACCTGTAAAAAGCCTTCTGATGGTTTTATATTAACCAATTTAAAGCTCGCTGAGCTTGACGCACCTAGAAAATATATAAGCTGCTGTGTGTGTGTAATAAACCGATCGCTTTGCTTACATTAAGCGGTGTCCCGTCTCTCAGTTGCGGCATGAGAGGAGCAAGAGGGGCTCTGCCAGAGCCTTGAGGGGCTCACAAATGCACCAGGGAGGGGTTGAATCAACAGGAAAACAGCCATCCCTGCCAGCAAATGCTGTGCTGTGCTGGGAAGGAGCCACAGCAAGCCCAGGGGGTCAGACAGGGGCTGGCTGAGCACTGAAAACTCAGCTCACATGTGGCCGGCGAGTTCTTCAGGGAAGGACACAAGGGAGGGGTGAGGCTGTTCCCACTCACTGCAATCACAAGAGCTACCATAGCGATGGATGGATGGATGGATGGATGGATGGATGGATGGATGGATGGATGGATGGATGGAGGGACTATATAAGGTGGTCTCTACTGAGCCCTGTTGGTACCTGAACACACCCATTTCACACTCCCCTGCTGCTCCACACACTGCCCATGGGTTGTGGTGCAGTGAGATGCACAAAGAGCAACTCTTAACAGCTCCTGGGCACAATCCCAAGTCCTTCAAACCTCCACCCAGCGTTGAGCCCAGAGACAGTGAAGCTCCATGTGAAACTGCCGGCTTAGTCCGTAGGTCCTATTCTTTTGCCCTTGTGTCCCCTGGGGTGGTTTTTGTGCCAGAGGGTCCTTTTGTCCAGCTGTCTGGCAGTCTGAGGTGTGGACTGGGGCCTTTGGCTCGTGGGCGATGTTCCTTCTGGTGGCTTTTTGCTGTTCTTTCAGTTTTGGGGCTGGATTGAGGAGGGGGGCTTGGGGTCCTCTTGGGTTGTCTTTGTTCCCCGTCCCTCTGCCCCCGGGGGTGCAGATGTGTCTCCAGGCTGTGGTGACACGGGTGCTGGAGCCAGTGCTGTGTGGCCGTGCTGGGGAGCTGTCACCCAGCAGCTGCAGCTCACTCTGCACTGGTTGTTCTGTGCTCTGGGCTGAGAGCTGGTGCTGTCTGTGTGATGCATGGGAACAGCTCCCTTGGGGCCAGCAAAAGGGGGGCCACTGGCCACCCCCCAGCAGAATGCTGAGCCACTGGGCTGCCTCACTGGGACAAGAGGATGTGGAAGGAAAAACCACAACAGGAAATCACACAAGGCTGTTAACATTCACTCATTAAATTTTATTTCTAATAACGCATATAAATATAATTGCTATAATTCATATAAATACGATAGGATTCAAAAATATAAAATAATAAATATAAAATAATAAATATAAAAATATAAATACAATAATTAATAGAATTCCTATATTACAATTAATAGTATCAAAAGTATTCTCTTATAGTACTCAATAGTATATTTTACCAGAATATTAAACATAACAATTATATTATAATAAAATAAATCTTATAATTACTATAAATAATACAAATATTATAATTAATAACATACAAAAGACTATTTTCTTCTAGTACCACAATAGTATGTATTACCACAATATTAAATCTAACAAGGGCTTCCTTCTTCTTCTTCTTCCTCTTCCTCTTCTTCACCTCCTCCTCCTCCTTCTTCTCCTTCTCCTTCTCCTTCTCCTTCTCCTTCTCCTTCTCCTTCTCCTTCTCCTTCTCCTTCTCCTTCTCCTTCTCCTTCTCCTTCTCCTTCTCCTTCTTTCTCCTTCTCCTTCTCCTTCTCCTTCTCCTTCTCCTTCTCCTTCTCCTTCTCCTTCTCCTTCTCCTTCTCCTTCTCCTTCTCCTTCTTCTCTTTTCCCTTCTCCTTCCCCTTCTCCTTCCCCTCCTTCTTCCCCTCCTTCTTCCCCTCCTTCTCCTGTCTTTCTTCTCCTTCTCCTTCTTTCTTCTTTTCTTTTCTTCTCCTTCTCCTTCTCCTTCTCCTTCTCCTTCTCCTTCTCCTTCTCCTTCTCCTTCTCCTTCTCCTTCTCCTTCTCCTTCTCCTTCTCCTTCTCCTTCTCCTTCTCCTTCTCCTTCCCCTTCCCCTTCCCCTTCCCCTTCCCCTTCCCCTTCTCCTTCTTCTTCCCCTTCTCCTTCTCCTTCTTCTTCTTCTTCTCCTCCTTCTCATTCTTCTACTTCTCCTCCTTCTTCTTCTCTTCTACCCCCTCCTTCTTCCTGTCATCTTCCACCTGCTCCTTCTCCCATCTCCCATCCCCTCCTTCTCCCCATTTTCTAACCCCTCCTTCTTCCCATCTCCCACCTTCTCCTTCCCATCTCCCACCCTGACCTTCTCCGCATCTCCCATCCCCTCCTTCTTCCCATCTCCCATCCCCTCCTTCTTCCCATCTTCCTCTCTCTTCCTCTTCCCATCTCCCACCCTCACCTTCTTCCCATCTCCCTCCCTCTTCCTCTTCCCACCTCCCTCCCCCTCCTTCTTCTGTCCGACCCCCTACTTCTTCGTATCTCCCACCCTCACCTTCTTCCCATCTCCCACCCTCCATGTCCTCGGCGGCTTCTCCCTGCTCCTGCAATTCCATGTCTTCCTCCGTCCCCTCGGGCCTGGGCTCCCCTTCCAGGCGCGGTTCTTTCTTCCTCCGGGGACCCGTCTCCGTCTTCCCGTGGACGTTTGGCCGCCGTCACTTGGCCATGGGGCTGGGCGCTGCCGCTGCCGCTGCTGGGTCGGGCTGGAGGTCGCCTGTGCGCAGCCGGGGTCGCCGTTGCCCTTCGCGCCTCTGGCTCGGGTCCGGCCGCTGAGGGAGCCTCGAGCGAGAAGCGGCCGAGCGCGAGGAGCGAGCGGGCAGCGGGGATCGGCCCCAGCAGAACAGCTGCCAAGTGCCAGCGCGCCCGGAGCGCAGCGCCCGGCGCCGCGGCACAGCGCGCCCCTCCGCGCCGGTGCTGGGTCGGGTCCGGAAGGGGGGTCCCGCGCCCCCCGCCAGCCTGTGCAACGCCCGGGCCGGGCCGGGCCGGGCCGCCGCGCCCCCCCATCCCCATCCCCGTCCCCATCCCCATCCCGGCCGCTCCGCGGGTGCCGGGCGCTGGTTCCGCGCCTTTCCGCGCCGGCGTGCGAGGCGGCGAGCGGAGCCCCGCGGGGGCAGAGCCCGGCGCGCACCGGGGCCGGGGCTCAGGCGTTCCCGCTCTGCTCCCTTCTCCGCGGCGCCAGCAGAACGCTTGGACTTTGGGATCTGCTCATACTCAGTGCCGGGGGAGGTGCGGATCTGCCTGCTGGGCCAGCAGCCCTGGGGTACAGCTGAAGGTTCGGGTGCCCGTGGTCTGCCACGGCCAAAACACGAGCAAAAGAAAGTCCCCCTTGCTGCCCCCTGTGCTGGAATTCTTCCCTTCCAGGCACAGTCCAAAGGAGCAGCATTTCCAGCCGAGATGAGGAGGGACTCCTCTGCCTGTGCTAGAGCCAGGTGAGATTGCCTCTGACTGCCTCCTGTCCGCTTCTCCTAAGCGCTGCTGCAAAGGGGTGAGCTGGCCCTGGAAGAGCTGCTGAAGAGAGCAGCTTCCTCGTCCTGGAGCAGGGAGAGCAGTCTCAGGAGAGGGAAGGGGCAGAGGAGGGCTCCTTCAGCCTGCCTCAGCCAAGACACTCCTCTGACAGGAACTGAGCCTTCAGCGGGATGCAGGCCATTGGAATGGAACAGTGTGTTGGAAATGCTGAATGACTGCAGCCATGGGGGAGCCAGAAAACCTGCCATCCAACTGCTTTAGGTGAGTCGGCCCTGGCCATGGGGTCTCTGGCCCTGGCCATGGGGTCTGCAGCCCTTGCCATGGGGTCTCTGGCCCTGGCCATGGGGTGTCCGGCCCTGGCCATGGGGTCTGCATCCCTGGCCATGGGGACTCCGGCCCTGGCCATGGGGACTCCGGCCCTGGCCATGGGGTCTCTGGCAGAGCCAGCACTTGACAGCAGTCCAGTGACCGCATTAGGCTTCGTGCCACCAACCCCCACTCCCTGAAACTTCAAAGCAATATTTAAGGGCAACTTTCCCTCCCTGGCGATTCCTGGCTCCGTGTTACGCTGCAGCCAGCGACAGGTATCTGCAGCCTCAAAGCTCTGCTGCATTTAACAGCCTCGAGGTGAACTTCTGCTCTTGGACTGCAGCATGTTTAGATGCTCCAGCTGGTACAATTGCTTCCCTAGGAGCCTATAATGATGCATCTACCTGGCCCATCAAAGTGTGCAAGTAACTTGCAGAATCTGCTTTCCATCTTAGGTGGAAAATGAAGAGTTGGACATCTCATGTGGTCCTCAGTTCTGCTGTACAAGACTCCCAGTATGGAAGTGATGGCTTGTGTGCTTCTCTCAGCAAAAGCTATTCCCTTTCTGTTGGATGATTCATTTGTTCATGCTGATGAGCATCAGTCAGGTAAGAGAGATGGTTTGATCCTTGAACAAGGTTAGCAGCTTGCTCCCTGCCTGTGGGTTTGTCTTCAGTTTAACGACTGATTTTGATGGATACTCTTACTTGGGATGTCCCAGTGAAGCAGGAGCGGGGCAGTTTGACAGATGCAAAGTGCTTGCAGGAGTCAGAGGTGGGAAAGAAGTGTCTTGAGTCGGGCTCCTTCTCAAACGCTGCTCTGTGTGCTGCTGCATCCCTGCTGTTCTCAGCTGTTGTTTCACAGCCCCCAGCATCACCTGGGCAGCTAAAAGCCCTTTTGTAACCAGCCTGGTGAGGGAAGGGGAATGACACTCCTGGTGTGCGTTCAGGTCCTGGGAGTGGTTGGTTTAATGCAGCTGCTGATGGCATCTCTGGTGTGACAGCTGCTTCAAGACATGCTGCTAACAAGGAGATTTGGGTGTATTTGTTGCTGGAGGAATTATTAACCACCATTCCTCGTTTCTTTCTGGTTTCTTCTACCGAGTGATATAAGTGTCAGATCTGAATATAAAAATTACCTGTATGGAAAGAATACTTTCTTTCTTCTGACTTTTCATCATGTAACCTTTCTCAAGAGAATTTTGGAAAAAAAAAAACACCCTCAGACTGTGAAAATAGTTCTTTCCACCTCTCTTGCTGCTGACAAATATATTTTCAGTAGTAAGAAATGTAGATAATGATTGCTCTTGGAAATTAGATTTGTTATTGTAAGTGCTTTAATTCTGGAAATTTCCCCCTCCCCTTTTTTTTTATCCCGTGGGATAAAATCAGAGCTTTATCTTTTCCCTGGCATTTATTCTGTCTCCTGTGTCACAAGAGTAAACACCAGTCATGGCTTGAATTGTTACTGCAGTTATCTTAGTAAATTTTACCTTATCAGAAAGACAAAAAGTGAAATTTCATGTTTTAAAAGGGTCTGAGCACTGGTAATGTGGTGCCCTGCAAGTATAGTATCTCACTTTTTTAGGCATCAAATATGGAATAACACTATTTCACAAATTACCTTCTGAGGAACACTGAATCACTCTTGGCATACTAAAGTATAACCTACCACTAAAAGAGACTTCCCTCCATTATAAATTTCTTTCATCTGTATGAATTTATCATAAAGCATTTGCATTTTCTGCATTTGATCCATTTTCAGCCATCAGACACCTATCATGACTGATTCCTGTGCAATTTCGAAGGTTTAGTGTTTATGAAGGCAAAACCTAGGTAGTCCTTTGCAATGTTTTGTGGCAACACAAGCCAGCAGAAAAGGCAACTTCTGGGTCTTCTGACAGCGTGAGCACAATGATACCAAATACCGTATTTTTTACACATGCGCTATGAACAGAACTGCAGCAGAATGACCCCTGGAAATCTGAACATACTCAACTGATGTATTGGAAGTGGTCACATTTCAAAACAAATGACACTCAAGGATTCCTAAATTTTCACTTTCCTGGTTTAAAATTAAGTTTCATTTATGACTCAAACAAGGGACTTTTGTTAATTACTGTGATATATGCAGATTGGCACCAGCCGCGTGCGCGTGTTCCCCAGCTTCTCACAGGCATTTATGGTTCTATGGCTACTAATTGCACAGCTGTCACTCTCTTTTATGGTCTGAGCCATAGTGTTTGTGTTCTTTATATCAAGTAAGCATATTGTCTTGTTCAAAGGGAAAGAGTGCAATCTTTTGTGTTAAGATACCACGTCTTCAAATCTCTGTGTTTGCACAGGGAAATTATCCAAAGCAGGACTATGGTGATTACGGCCAATACTTGGAGTCCTGCTTCTTTGCAGGTATGGAACTCCTCCATCTTGAGCAAGTCCATAGATTTCTCTACCATGAACCCTATTTGGGTCCTGGGATTCCTCAGGTGCATTTAACAAGTGACTTGTAAAACATTTTACAGATGTGAAATTGTCCTGAGTTCAATCAAAGTGGTAGATGATTGAAACTGAAACCAGGAAGATTGTGTGTACCTTTAAATTGCTTAGGAGTGAAAACTCTTCCCGTGAGAAACCAGAATTAAGGGTGTCTCTTGGTCTGAAGTTTTATATCCTGCAACGTTAGCAGGACAGAGCTATTTCAGTTCACCTCTTGAATGTTGGAAAATGGACAGTTTGATCTGATCAAAGTTACTTAAATGACTTTTAAAAATATAGAGAGTATAAAATAAGTTTTTACTTTGAAAAATTAAAATAAGCAGCTAAAAATAGATTTTACTTTATATGTTACAACTGACCAGTTCTTCAAAAGGATATTTTTTTACTTCTAAGGTGT
Source organism: Gallinula chloropus (assembly GCF_964237585.1). Classification (NCBI taxonomy): domain Eukaryota; kingdom Metazoa; phylum Chordata; class Aves; order Gruiformes; family Rallidae; genus Gallinula; species Gallinula chloropus. The sequence continues at coordinate 23,033,006 of NC_140097.1, forward strand.
TTGCATGTTGAAAGTTGAAATTGAATCGATATTTGTTTTGGCTTTCTTATAAAACTGAATTCATCTTTAAATAATTAATAATACCTGTGCTATCGGAACACAGCAATTGACTTCTGAAATCCTGTATTATCATCATAACAGTGTTATTGAACATATGCAATACCTTGAAAAATATATCATAATTTCTATTCAATAAAATAACAGTGAATTTATTAAATAAAAAGAAGGGTAGACTAAGTTTTTCTGGCAGCAGGATCAAGTCTTTTAGTCAGATCTATTAAAAAAACCAGAAGACTCCTGATTAAAGGACAAGTAATGATACTAGGCACAATTTAGCATTTGGCTAGTACCAAATAAAGCAAACTGAACTGCTGCTTCTTTGTCACTCTACTAATAAAAATAATTATTGCAATTGTTGATCTTTTAAAATGTTCTTAAAAGAGGCCCAGCATACTTAAATCTCTGCTAAAGGAACCAGAAATCAAATGAAGTTAATAACGATACCTTAAAGGCATCTAATTTTCCTCAGTGTGTACATGGCAAAGAATTGGATTGAGAGATGGATTCTGCTAAAAATATCCTTACACAGAGTGAGCACAATTCATACAGTATCAGTTCACCCACCCTTTTAAAATCCCCCTCTGTAAAACGTGCAGGAAGCACAAGCAAAAGCTGAGGAAGGAAATACTAAAGCCTTGAGAAACAGCTCTATCGTGTGCTGGTGTGAGGACACCGTTGGTTTGAAGGCACAGGGGCTGGGCTGAACTTGCTGACAGCACTGGCATCCTGAAACTGCTCTGGGCATCATCAGTGGGGCTGCTGCACGTCAGGAGTTGCGTGTATGGAGCTGAAGTTTCTGAGCCCATCAGCTCAGAAGAGGTTCCCTAGAACTGACACAGTGAAATGATGAGACTGCAAATAAGACAAAGCACGTTCCTGGCCAGCTTCTAAGCCCTCCTGCTGGGGAGGCCAGACCCCTTTTGCCAGGGACCTGATGAGAAGGCTGAGCTTTTTGAAGTGCTCCTGTCGAGCTGTCTGTGTAACCCAGGAGTGGCTCTTCAAACCCTTTTGCACGAGGCAGCTGCGTTAGGGAAGGGAATCAATACCATCCCTCTGCTGTCCCAGGAGACTGGGTTTCCATGAGACATGAACACTGAAACCCAAATGCTCTTTTAAATTCCACGTTTTTAAGGATGTCCTTCCTAACCAGCTTTGCAGAAAGAGTTCACTGTACAGCTGGGGAAGGGCTGAAGTGCTGTGGGAAAGGACTCAGGTTCCAGAGCTGGTGGAGGACTGTCTGCACCCACGCTGCACCCACGTAATCTGGGAGGGTGGGCAGGGGCCGCTTCACCACACGCGAGCCCCTGGCCCAAAGCATCTCCCCCGCGCCCGTGCCGCCGGTTTCCCCGGTCCCGGGGCAGGAGCGAGCGGGTAGTAACTCCCCGGCGAGGTGCGGCGCTGGGTCAGCTCTGCCCGGGGCTGGCCGGGCGCTGCCGCACGGGCCTCGCTCGCGTCCCCCCGTTGCCACGGGAACGTGTGTGTCTGTTCTGGCAGCCAGGAATGTGTGTGTGTGTGCTGGGTAAGTGGGTAAGAGGCTGGAGCCTGCCCAGGTGAGGCTGGGGGTGATGCTCCTGCTGCTGCTTTTGGCTGTTTGCCTGTCTCCAGTTTGGTATCTTTTCAATTCAACTGCCGTTTGTTTTGCCAGAGATTCAAACTCCCTTGGGAGAACTGGGCAGGGATGCGCGGAACTCTTGTTGAGAAGCTTTTTGCAGGTTGAGATTAGAAGAGTTTGACTTGGATTGGGGTTTGCGGGAGCATTTTGGGTGAGCTGGGTGATAGCAGAGCTCTGTGGGTGACAGCAGTGGTCAGGATGTGGACACAGCACAGCTGTGCACCGTGAATTGATGCCACAGAAGCTGGGATGTGGTTCAGAAAGGGAGAGAGGATGGCTTTCAGGGATGCTGGCAGTACCCCATGTTCCAGCTTGGGTGTGTGGTTCATGGGTAGATGACCAAATCCTTGTGTGGCAGCAGAGCCGTGGCTGCTGTGCACATGCAGAGAGCCCCTGGGCAGCGCGGACTTGTTTGCCTCGTGCTTTTAGCTGCAGGCTGCTGTGGGTCCAAGCGTTTGCTTTGGGTAGGGTAAGATACTGCCCGTGGAAACAGCCTGATAGCCTGTGTCTGCCTATGAGTTCCATGAGCTTTGGCTCAGATCCTGACAGGATCCACTACAGAATGGCAGCGCTTCGCTAACGTGCTCCTCGGCCCAGCAGAGCCAGCTCTGACCCCGCTGAGGCCACTTGCTCCCGACCTGGGGACCCGGTAATAGTCCTTTTGGCTCCTGCTTTTCCACTCCAAGGTCTCTCTCTGTGTGGAAGCTCTGATGTGTTGCCAACCACACTGAAACGTAGTCCCGATGCAGGAAAAAGAGTAAATAGTGGGGGGGAAGGGTTGATGCAAGTTGGGAAGCCCAAGATAGCAGAGATGAGGTGCTGGGAGAGGGAAAGTAGTGCTCTAAGTGCTGACATCGGGAGCTGTGGCTCTAAATTCACAGCACGTGGAGCTCTGGCAGGCCCTTGGAAGGGAGCCTGGTCCTCCTTGCCCGCCTCGCCGTCAGCTGAGAGCTTGAGTTTATGAAAAGAAGGAAGGGGAAGGTGTAACACGAGGCTCCTGTTAATTATCTCTGCCGTGGTGGAGCTTTTACAATAAATTGTGGGATGGCAGTACCGAAGTGATAAAAAGACGAGAGGGGCTGGAGTATAAAGGTGCCAGGTGAGGCTTCCTGGGGAGCAAGGCTTGATTTAGAAAGCTCTCAGCCACTTAGTGGTGGGCTGGAGGGGCAAGAGCCCTGGAAGTCCTGGAAATTCTTCTCCTTTCCTGGCTCCCGTGAGATGCTGTTTATATGGTAATTACAGCTAAGCAGGTGATTTCTAAGCAAGAAACATGATCGTGCTACTTAAGCCTGAACAGGGCAAGATGGTTTAGGTGAGGAAAAGTGTTCAGGAGCATCCTGATTCTCCCTTTTAGCAGATCTCCTCTCTGGCTCTCCCAGCAAAGTGCAATAGAAAGGCAAATGAAGCAGTTACTCTGGAGAGAGGTGCCTTATTGCTGCTGAAGGAGGAGGATTTAGTGTGTATAGTGAAGCAGGATTCAGCCACCCGTCTGCGCTCCTGCAAGAGGAGTTGCTTGCAGTGTAGGGTGGGGCAGGCAGGAGGCACTTGAGGCTCTGACATCGCTTGGAGGGTGCTGGAGCTGGTGGGAAGCAGAACGTGGGGACTGCTGAGTGTCAGAGCCTGTGGCTTGCGGTTTGCATGTGGGTGCCAGGCTGTGCGGAGAGCCGGGCTGGGGGTCAGGAGATGCCGGCCAGGCAACGAGCTGGTTGAACTGGGCTCTGAGCTGTCACCAAGCGGCATCTCCCCCGCGCCCGTGCCGCCGGTTTCCCCGGTGCCGGGGCAGGAGCGAGCGGGTAGTAACTCCCCGGCGAGGTGCGGCGCTGGGTCAGCTCTGCCCGGGGCTGGCCGGGCGCTGCCGCACGGGCCTCGCTCGCGTCCCGCCGTTGCCACGGGAACGTGTGTGTCCGGTGCTTCATTGCCAGCGGCAGCAGCCCGGCTGGTGGCCGCGCTCCGGCGTGTGAGTGTCCCCACGCCCCCCCGGGAGCGGGAGGGGGGAGATTCCGGTGCCCAAGGCCGTGTTTTTGGGGCGGTGGCCGCGTTCCGGAGGTGCGGCCTCGGGAGGGGCGGGGGCGGGCGGAGCGCCGGGGCTGGGGGCTGGAGCGGTTGGGGTGAGTGGCACAGCGTGCCCGGGGTGGGGGTGTGGGGTGTGAGCTGGGTCCCGCCCGAACTGTGTCAGGCGCTGTGTTTGGGAGGGAGGGAGGGCGGGATTTCAGGGGGGAGGCTGCCTAAGGAGCGAAGGGGGGTCTGTGACACCTCAGGGTTACTGCAGTCCTGGAGGAGGACAGCAGTAAGCCAGGAATTAGGGCCTGTTGTCTGTTCTGGCAGCCAGGAATGTGTGTGTGTGCTGGGTAAGTGGGTAAGAGGCTGGAGCCTGCCCAGGTGAGGCTGGGGGTGATGCTCCTGCTGCTGCTTTTGGCTGTTTGCCTGTCTCCAGTTTGGCACCTTTTAAATTCAACTGCTGTTGGTTTTGCCAGAGATTCAAACTCCCTTGGGAGAACTGGGCAGGGATGCGCGGAACTCTTGTTGAGAAGGTGTTTGCAGGTTGAGATTAGAAGAGTTTGACTTGGATTGGGGTTTGCGGGAGCATTTTGGGTGAGCTGGGTGATAGCAGAGCTCTGTGGGTGACAGCAGTGGTCAGGATGTGGACACAGCACAGCTGTGCACCGTGAATTGATGCTGCTGTGGGCCCAAGCGTTTGCTTTGGGTAGGGTATGATACTGCCCATGGAAACAGCCTGATAGCCTGTGTCTGCCTATGAGTTCCATGAGCTTTGGCTCAGATCTTGACAGGAGCCACTACAGAATGGCAGTGCTTGGCTGTGTGTGATGGAGATGGAGAGGTGGTTGTCAGGCTGTCGACTGGGCCATGGACCTAAAAGCCGGCCATGGAGCGGTCAACCCGCAGTCCTTGTGGGGTGGGGGTGCTGGAGAAGAACTGCCGTTAGGATCAAGTCTTTAGCAGCCCTGCTTGCACAGACGTGGTGTTTATGTTTGAGCTCATTGCTGTTGTTCCTTTAATGGCTTCATGGTTTTCTTTCTGCTGTTACAGCCTCGAATGCCTGTAGAGAGCCTCGAGTGTGAGTGTTAATAAGTGAAAATTAGGGCCCTTGTTCTCCCGGGAGAAATGCTCTTGGGGGCTGTGGGAATTTCATGCCTGGAAGGAATCATATTTGCTGGATAATTTCTGTAGCTCAAACCAACCGACTGAGCCTGGAGACTCTAGTTCTTCATCAGAGCATTGAACTCCGTGCTGCGTTAGTTAGAAACAGGACAAAGCTCCTGGCACGGAGGGTGGGCGTTGGGCTGGCGAAGTGGGAAGGGGTCTGGTCTGATCTTGTTCATGCTCGGGGCAGCCGCGGTCCGTGGGCTGGAGGTTGGTGTAATAACCCTGAGCAGGTGATAAGGTCGGGCCCAAAGTGGCCTGGGGTCAGCTGCTCTTCCTGGATTTTCAAAGTGCCATTGTTGCTCCTTCCAGATTAGCTGAGACATGGCTACTAAGAACGTTCATCGAGCCAGTGAGCTGTCTGGAATATTCCAGCGCAGAGTAGTAACAGCTCCAAAGAAGAAGTATGTCACTGTAAGTACCTGCTGTGGCCAGATAGGATCTGTGGTGAGGCTGGAAACCTGCCCTGTGTCCCTCCTCTGCCTGCCCCTCCTGTTTAGCCACACTGTGAAGGTACACACCACCACCCCATCTCTTTGCTGCCATACTTGTGTTGGAGGTGACCATCAAGGTGCGGTGGGAGATGGAGTGTGGGCTGAAAGTCCCAATTCTTGTCTGAATGTGCTGCTGGAACCCAGTTAACGGGATGTCCTGGGCAGTGCACTGGAGTAGCTGAAGCATTGGGGTGCTTCTACACATCCTCTTGGTGAGGGCAGCAGTATCTTCTGTCAAGGAAGCATCCTTGCAGGCGCTGCTCTGACCATCCCTGCCCTCCCAGCAGCTGGGGATGTGGTGGGGCTGCTCAGACTCTGCCTGAAGACTTGAGAGACATGTCCAGTCCCAGCTAGAATGGGGTCCAAACCAGTTCTGTCATGTGTGTCATCCTGGGTTGAGCGCAGATCTAGCCCTTGAAACAGCTGTGGAGTTGGGGTTGTTCCTCCTCCCCATCCATGAACGTGGGGCAGTTCCTCCTCCCCATCCATGAATGTGCCTTTTGCTGGCCAAGGCTCCCTTTCCTGGATATAACCTCATGGAGGAGGTATCTCTGTATGCTTCTGTGGAGGGGGCTGTGAGGCCAGAACAGAGAGGAAACAAGGGCTAATTAAAAAGATAACTAAAGCTTGGACCCAGCCAGCTCCACCTCAGTCTTGGCACGGCGCTGCTTTTCTGCTCTCCTGTGATTCAGCCGGCAGTGACATCTCCACACGCCGGCTGGTTGTGAGCATTGTGCGAGGATGGAGTTAGGGGGTTTCTGATGACTCCTCCCCACTCCTTTCAAAGGTCACTGCCTGAATCCTGCAAAGCTAAAGGGGAAACAAATGCCCGGAGAGCAGAAATCCTCAAACGTGTCACATCAGAGGACGAAGGAGAAGCGCAGGGGACAGAGCCGCTTGGTTAGAGCGCGTGTTCCGCTCTCCATCATTCATTGACTGATGTTAAATATTTCAGCGGGGAACTTTGGGGACTTCCAGGACTATCCTAGTGGCTGTGGTGACAAATGGTTTATCAGTGGTGCTTGAACAAGAAAAGCCTTTCTGAAGAGAGGTGTTTCTGCAGCTCTTGTTGGTGTTTTGTGTTTCAGTGGACACCCTCTGCCTTCCTGGAGATGTCTGTCACCAAGGCGCAGAGGCTGGCCAGCACCCGGAAGAGGAGGTGGTCACGGATTCTCCCGCCTCTAGATACGAGTGAAAGCTCCTGTCATGAGGTAGACCTTTCCCTGCCCTTTTCCTTGCCATTTGATGTGGTGTTTGAAGGAGGTGTGTGCTGGTGGCAGGCTTGCCCCGAGCTTCTCTAAATACCTCGGTGACAAGGTCCTGCTGTCCTTTGAAACCGCTGCTGCTGGTCCAGTTCCTTCTGTTGGGGAAAAGGGAAAACATATTTCCCCCCGGGACGATGTTGAAGCAACATCTGGTGCTAAGCCAGGATCAATAACCCCCGACCAAGTTCTGCTGGAGTTGAGTTGCTCTCACCAAAGGGATGGTACTGGGAAAATAGACTCTATAACTTGCTGAGAAGTATAAGCTCCATCCGAGTCCTCATCCTGTTCCTGCAGCCGAGGGGGAGGCTTAAAAATATCGTTCAGATCCTGTTCTGGTACCTGGTAAATTTTATCGGGTCTGGTACACCTCTGCCCTATACTGCACGTCGAGCAACACCCCCTCAGTTTACCTTTGTGTTTTTTACTCTCCCTCTCGAGTGCTAGTACCATAGGATCTTGTGGTGGGACTAATCCACACTCCCTTTGCCACTCTGGATGGTTTTGGAGGGTGTAAAACGTATCCAGATATGTAACTTCATCCCATTTTCCTTCTCTTCTTAGAAATAACATCCATTGTAATAAGGTGTTGTAATCTAATGTTCCGTTTAGTGGCCATTTAGCCCCATCTTCTAATTTATACCAAGGCCACCACTGATTACAATGTTTCATAAGTGTTTTCTTCTTTTCAGTGCCTCCTGATCCCACCAATTCCTTCCAATGGGCTAGCACACACCCTAGGGGATTCTTCTTAGAGGCTCCACTTTGATTGTTACCCATCATTTTAGGCTTAGACTGCGACGGTTACAGTTTGAACCTTCCCTTTCTAGTACTTTCTGTGGGGACGTAGGGGGAAAACTGCGCCTGCGCGTGTCCAAAAACACAGTTAGGTGAACACGCAGTCAAGCAGCAGAGCAGTACAAAGTGGCCAGCGCTGGTGAGGGTGAGACCCCAATTCCCTTGCCTGAATCACAGGATGCGTCCACAGCTCCACGAGTGGTAAATGTTCCTTTCTACAGCACTATAGCCAGGCAGTAGGGACAACGTCCTTGCTATGGCTGTAGTGGTATATTGTTCCCTTGCCCTTAGACTTTCAGGTTGTCATCGCCTTCCAAACGAGTGCGGCTTTACCCACCGGAACAACCAGACAGGTGGGTGTTACTGAGACTAAAAGGTCTCTTCAAGCTCAGATAATTTGGAAAGAATCTAAATTTTCCTTTTCTGTTGTTTTAATTCTAGGCAGAGGACCCAGGCTTCTGCTCCAGCCGATGCGGATATGTGGGAGCGACGCTTTAAAATGGAATGTTTTGTCTTGTCAGCACTTATTATTATTTTGATTATTTTTCTTATTGTTGCTGGTTTTTATTGTTATAGTTGTGCATAGTAATAAAGTTTAGTTTTTGTTCAGTTATACAGTTATGTGCCCTGAAAAAGTTTAGTTTTGTTCAGTTAATCAAGAGTTTCTATCTATATCTCTATTGGACATCAGGGGGAGAACGTTCCTACACCACGTGACTCATAACTTTATAGGAGACAAAGAAGGGATATGGTTCACAGGAACTGTTTGCATGCGATTCACCACGTCTTGGATCAATTAGATTAGACACGGTGGAAATATTTAATTTCCCACATATTCCTTTCTCTTAGTTTTATTGCTCTTGGAGATCTGTATTAAGTTTTTGATCTGAACCTTCATCTAATATCTACCACAAGTTCCAACCAATCTCTTCACAGGGATTCGGGACTACAAATTGGGGCCCTTTCCTTAGTTTACAGTAACTTGATTTCACAATCACTCACTCATCACACCACAGCAAACACCAAGATTTACGCCAGACAGCAAGTTTTATGACAAACAGTTGACATTCTATTAATTAATTGTCTGTTAAACTCTATCTATATCCATCCCCTCAGCAGTATTGCATGTCACTGAATCACTGGTACCAGCAAGCAGCCCCAGCCCAGGCCCCTTC